>NC_137678.1:39034372-39226872 GCF_963989245.1 Nansenia antarctica
AGATAGATATATAGATAGATAGATAGATAGATAGATAGATAGATAGATAGATAGATAGATAGACAGATAGATAGATAGATAGATCACTGTGGATTGAAATAAGTGTGTGTGTGTGTGTGCGTATGTGATTACAACACATCATATCAACAAATGACATGTTAAGTGTTTCTCCTCAAGCCTCATGGTCCATGGGGTCAGGGGAGGGGGTCATGGGTAAAATGTGTGGAGGGTCACTCGATTCACTACACACCCTGTGATTGTGGTGGTTACTGTCAATCAGGGACATCTACATCTTGTGTACACTCATGCACATGCGTATGCAGAGTAGACCGTACATGAACACACAAATAAGAGCATACATTCATACACAGACGCATGAACGCACGCACACGCACACACTGTTTCAGCAATCAACACAACACCCACACTGTGCTTACGGCTGCTCTGTTCTTATGGCTGACATACATAATGTTCACGCTAAATAGAGCAGCATATACCGTGTTTAAGTGTTTCATTTGAGGGAATTTCGTTTCCTCCAATGAAACACTTCATCCATTTCCAAGTCAGTTCAATAATAAAAGGTGAAGCACGTAAATACTCAAGGCCTCCTTTATTTCAGTAAAGAATACAAACATAGTCTATGACAACATGAAGGGTGGCGTCTTTTTGCTCACCACAGGGGCGGCCATTCTTGACCATGGAGGGCCGCGAAGTGTGCAGGGCCAGCCCAGCACTACAGCACTAACACACATAATTCAGGCTTGATTACAGAAATGATGGTCAATGAATCACGATTTGTTAGCTCAGGTTAGCACTAATGCTAAAACCAAGTCATAGACTTGTTAAGTGCTGGGCTAGAGCAAACGCCTGCAGTGCACCCTCCCCATGGACAAGACTGTCCACCCACCCAACCATCTTAACCAAGTTGTCAGTGCTGTGTCTCTCTGCTGTGGGAGCAGGCTAACAAGCTAACACAGCTGCTAGACCTGAGGCCCCTCAGCTTCCCCCTCTGTGTGCCTGAGTTCAGGCAGGTGGTTCTCTGGGCTGGAGCTCTCTCTCTGGGGGTGCAGCAGCACCTCTACCACAGCCTGGCCGTTGACCTCCACAGCGGGCTTCCTCTCCCCGTCCTGCCTCCTCCCCGGAGGGGCAGCAGAGGGAACATCTGTGTCCTCTCTGACTGACCGCTGGCTCTCCATCTCCTCCCCAGCCGGGCTGGGATTTCTCAGGGGCTCATCGGGGTTGTCCCCCTGGGTGTCGGATAGCTGCACCCCCTCTATGTCCTTCTGAGTGGGGAGGGGGTTCCCCTCTTCTCCCAGGAGGTGCCTGTGCTCCCCTTCCCCATCTCCCCCATCACCATCTTTGGGGTTCAGAGGTTGTGGGTTGGGCTGGTCAGGGGCTTTGTGGGTCTGAAGTTCCATCTCTCTTTGTGTATTGGGCTGTTTCTGGGCTTTGCCCACCTCCTTTCGGACCTGCCTCCTGAGCAGGATGATGACAGCGACGATGAAGAAGTAGGAGGAGCCACTGAGAATGGTCATCAGGCCCAGGAAGATCACCCTGCATTCAAAGGACAGGGCAGATCACAAATCACATACAACACATAAACACACACACACACACACACACACACACACACATACATACACACGCACCCCCCCCCCCCCCCCCCCCCCCCCCCCCCCACACACACACACACACACACACACACACCCCCACCAAAACACCAACAAAATATTCCCTACCTGTACTTATCAGAGTCATACATTCGACAGGCACCCCTGCCCCCACACTTCTTGACCCCCCACTTCAAACAGGTTGTGTCGATCAAAGCTCCAAAGTACACAGGTGGTGGTATACCAGCTGCAGAGAGAGGTGTGTTAGGACATGGTGCTCTAGGGTCAGGTCGAGTAGGCCACGGTAACAAAAGACAACCTAACTAGATTCTCATAAATGTTCTTACAGTAACTACTTGATCTGCATGATCATCAGATTGGAAACAGAGATAAGAGACTAATGAAAATGATATCATTTACCAAGGGCTCTCATCGCCAACATTTGGATGCCCAACGCCAGGGATTTGAGTTCAGGCTTGATGCACCTAAAACACAGCTAGATGTTATAATATAGCACAACCACAGTCCCCTCACACACAAGCGAATCAGGGATTACCGCCATGTGATGGGGGTTGACCCTCGAAGAAGGGAAGAAGGAGGTGATAACTGATAGAGATTCCCTCCAGGGAGGGAGAAAAGTAGGAAGAATGCATTTTAGTAGAATTGAAACAGGGTGGGCCATTGATTCATTGGAGGATTCGTGGTACATTTACATTACATTTTGGCATTTAGCACATACAACTGAAGTAAGAATCATCTATCCATCAGTCATAGCAAGAAAATATAATCTATGCTCGGGCCAGGGGCCATTGGCAGTCATAATGCTAGAAGAAGGACGATTTGTATTTGTATTACGGTATTATTATTTACAGTAGAGAAACTGTACAGGGGGGTAGAGGGGATGTAGAGTATCAGACTAGGGTCACTGACCGTATGATGACCATGTAACCCGCATTGGAGCCCAAAGAGTTGATGAAGAGGCTGAGCACAGACACAGCCATGTAAAAGGTGAAACTCCTGCTGCAGTCTCCATCACGAGGACACTGGCCCAGTGTCACTGACGCACTGCCCCCTGGTGGCGAGAAGGACGACACACAACTACAGTTGTGGAAGACCTGCCGGAAAAAAACATTTGAGTAACAATAATTGGGACACTTTTACTATAACGTCGTCATTCATTCATTCATTTATATCAGTATCAGTCACACTGAATACCTATCTGACACAAGCATGTAGGCTATACATGACTTTGATAAGTGTTTCATGCATGCATATTATCATTGATAAGCATGACACTGTACATTTTTCATACATATGTTATTGATTATTAACCTACCATGTTCTTGCCGTATCCCGTGGATCGCGAGCAGCCAGCCAGGCACGGGGACATGTATGTGATACTGTTCTCTGAACACACAGGTTCCCACTCCCCCGCGGAACACGAACAGTCTCTATTACATTCAGAGAACAGCATGCTCCCAGCGTCGGATATGCCAGGGGTCCTAGTGGACACAGTCTGGTTCAGTAACACACTTGCTCTGTCTGCATTGTGCTGTTTTAGACACAGGTGTAAATTGAACAAGTACTGTAGTAGGCTTCCACAAGGGGGAGGCCTCTCCAAACCAATGAAAGATTTTGGGTCCAGGGCAGCGGTTCCCAACAAGTGGGCCGCCAAATCATGGGCAAAAACAAAACAAAAACGTTTTTTGTTGTTGTTTTTTTACAAAAACGTTTTAATTAAACAAATGTATTCATGGTACTGTATTTTTTTCTTTAAAACCTTTTTAAAAATGCATCATCAGTGTGATACTACTAGGCCTACTGCACTGTATGCCTATGATGATTGTATGATGATGTATATGACATTTCCAATAAGAATAAGAGAATAATGATGAGACACACAAAAAAAGAATTACGCGTCCATAAAATGCTTGTGTGGGACTTTTGAGATTCTTGGGCCTTGAGTCCAAAATGGTTGGGAACCGCTGGTCTAGGGAGAATTCGGGTAATCTGGGCAATGTGTAATGTAATGAATGTGTGTAATAGTAATCTGGGTAATGTGTAATGTAATGGATGTGTGTAATGTGTAATGTGTGTAATGTGTGGGTAATGTATGAACAGGAAATAAACCCACTACAGTTTAAGTGACCCACATTACTCAATATCCCAGATTACCCGAATTCACCCTAACCTACTACTTTTATAAATTGTATAATAATCTTTGGAAATTAATTAATATACATTCTTATATTTTTATTTTTTTTATCTTTCAATCATCAAAACACATGAAAAACACACTGAGGCAAACTAACACGTCAAACTAGGACCCAGACCACAAGGTTGGCGTTGTCTCTGTGTGTAGTGTGACATTCTGTATCAAAAACGAATAGATGTATGATGTAGTGTGTGAAATACATCTCGAAATACATTTTAAATCAGTGGCCTCACTCCTCATGTAATTCCTGGCTGGTTTACTTGTAGGCTTGGTTACTGTGGGCATGATCGCTCATTCTATACATTCATAAGTAGTTAATCATGTTATTATTATTAATAAGGGTTAGGGTTATTTATTGGGTTAATTATTAAGTAAGTAACCAACCAAGTTTCAGAACTTGCGCCGCATCCTGGCAACAACAGGACCGCACATTATGACGTTAGGTTCGGAACGTCAACTATTATGACCTTTATTCTAATACATCATGAAAAAGCAAGAAGGAAAGGACGTGAGCTCAGTCGTCAATATGGATTTCAACGGGACATCACATGTGCCCGCTGCGGGGATTGTTAACTACCTACCGACGTAGGCGTTTTTTATAGCTGGACTGAATGTAAGTAGCCTCCAAGAAGTTAGAAAATTTTGGATTTTCGTTATAGCTTAATGTAGTTTATCCAATTGTTGGACATTAAAGTTTTAAAGATATAAAATGTGTCCTATCTTCTACTGCTTATCCAATGTGATGTCTCCTAAAGACCTCTTCACCCCCACTACCTCTGTACAGTTCCTCTACTCAACCTTTTTTGGGCCAGCGCCCCCCTGTCCATTATCCAGGTCTCTTACCGCCCCCCATAAAAAAGTAGGCTTATTTTCTCCCCTGAATATTAATGTTGACTAATATTCTGTTGGGAATATTAATGTTGACTAATATTGGGAACATCAAGGTCCAAAAGATCCCTGAAGCGGATCTTCAAGTCAGCTTTCACCATCCTCAGGTGCTCTGTGTAAATGAGGAGGCGCTCATCGGTAAGAGCCTCAGACACCTGCAATGAGCATAACCAGGAAATTGTTATCTGTGCAGAATGTTACTATCTGATTTTGAACTGGTTATTTTATTGCTAATTAGTTAACTAATTGATGTTTCTTAAAGTTTATACTCATAATACATAAGAACACAGAACATAAGTTATTTATACTAACCAGGAACACAAATATAGTTTTGCATAGAGTAGCCTACATTTATTACATGTATTATTTATTATTATCATAATTTAGTAGCCTAGGCTAGATTACCTTGGTCAACAGCGGGAAATAGGCAAACTGCTTCCTGCCTATGCTCTGCCTGTATAGATCCAGCCTGGAGGTGAGACTCTGGATGACCGCCTTGCTCTGGACCAGAGTAACTCCTTTTCCTTGGAGCTTCAGTGTGACTTCATTAATTTTTCCAAAGAAGTCTGCGAGGTACATGATGTCGCAGCGGCTGGATGACACCTGTTCCCCAAGAGCTGCATCCACCTCCTCCAGGAACTCCACGATGCTGTCAAACAGCTCACAAAAGCGAGCAAGGCAGTTTCCTTTTGAGAGCCAGCGGACCTCAGTGTGGAGAAGAAGACGCTCAAAGGTCTCGTCATTTTCCTGACACAGCTGTCTGAACAATCTGGTATTCAGGGCGTGGGCTTTTATTTTGTTTATTGCCTTGACTGTAACATTGAGAGACTCATGGAGAGGTGGACTTTTAGATTTGGCCACAAGGTTGTGGCGGTGCAAGACACAGTGGACTGTGAGGACATGCGGGACCTGCTCCTTCAGCAGAGCGGTGAAGCCACGGTACCTGCCAACCATGGACGGGGCACCGTCAGTGGCACATGCAAGGATGTTCTTGATTGGGATTGACTTCTCCTGTAGATATGCATCCAGTGCATTAAAAATGGTCTGGCCCTTGGTGTCTGTTTCCAGATATTTGGAAAATAAAAATTCCTCAGCCATCTCCTGACTGTTGGAGGCACTATAGCGGATCAACAGAGCATTATTGTCAGCAGTGGTTGTCTCATCCAGCTGAAGACTGAATGGAGTTTCCCGCAGGATGGCACACAGCTGCTCCTCTGTATCGGCGCCCATCTCATCAACCCTGCGTGCTACGGTGTCATTGCTGAGTGGGATGGATTTCAGCACCTGTGTGGGATCACGCTCCATCACAGAAGATATTACCTCTTTGATGGCAGGGAGTACCAACTTCTCTCCAATTGTGAACGGCTGCCCACATTTGGCTATCAGCAGGGAGATATTATAGGATGCTATTAGCCCGCTGTCAGTCTGGGTGGTCTTCCTAGCGAAGAGACTGCTTATGGTGCTCCTACCATGTTTCTCTTTGAGGGCCTGGAAGAATGGACGCTGCTTATCTGCCTTGTCCGGGTGTATCTTGTTAAGGTGCTCCTTTAGACGTGAGGGTTTCATTGCCTCATTGGAAAATACTTGTTCACACAGTAAACACATTGGGAGTTGGTCATTGGTAGGAGACGGTATGAAGCCATAGCTAAGATACTCAATAGAGTACTGTCTGCATTTTAGCTTTTTCGCGGCCATTTTGATGATATAATATGATTTTAGTTGTTTTATAATGCTATGCTGGGAGCGCTCAGAAATGCATGCTCTGACTGAAAAGACAGTTTGTCCACCTGACCGTGCGTGCATTTACGAATCATGTTACAATTCACTGCTGACAGCTGACCAATCGCAAGCAGGGGGAGTATTTGTCTGCGTCACAGAGCCCGGCCAAGTTCAGAGCACTGCGCTCTGGGAGCGCTCAGAGACGGGTGTTCTGACTGAAAAGACGGTTTGTCCGAGCGAACATTTACGAACGTAATAACACTGCTGACAGCTGTTTTTCATGAGAAAAATACTTTATGCGTCACCGCCCCCCTTTTAAAAATATTTGTTCCAGCGCCCCCCGATGTTGTCTGAACGCCCCCTGGGGGGCGGTACCGCCCCCGTTGAGAAACGATGCTCTACTGTAAAGAAACGAGTTATCCTTAACACTAGGAAAGCCGTGAGGTGTCATCGGGCACCAGTGAGTACAAAAAAAAGTCTACCTTTGCACTTGATCAAATGTCAGGACCCTCCTTTCATGACTTTTCCTAGATATGTGCGTTCTACCACCCAGAATCTTTACATTTTCAAAATCGAGTTAGTATAAAGCGATTTTGCAGTATTTCTGTGTGTGCCTGTGTGTTTGCCTTGGGATTCGGCTGCCATCTTTTTCTCCAAGGCTGCAATTCTCTTTTATATCAGCAGAGGTAGCAAGGGGGCACACACTGTGCTCAACCTTCAGGCTTCAGTGCTGAATTAGATACAGTGGATAAGACTGATATTTGTAACATAATGTGTTTATATATAGGCTATATATAGCAATAGTGATACATAAGATATGTATATGTACAGACAGTTATGAAAATGATAAACTGTACAGTATGTCTCCCAATCCCTTCAGATTTGTTGGAGATGAGTTTTTTTTTTTTCACAGCGGGTTTACCCAAGTTCCATGCAATAGTGATAAGATATGATGATATGTGTAGCCTATGTACAGTTATGAATGATACACAGTGGTGTAGTCTAGTTTTTTCTAGTGGGTATACTGTGATTTTGCCCTCCCAGTCAGAGCGACACCTGTCCCGTAGCGACATCCCATAAGCACCACCACACTCACTTATGCATACAGTATGCATCTATACCGGTGTTTGCTGCCTTGGGGGGGGGGGGGTGGCATGGACTGTACTTGTACATCAAGCTGCCTCACGCTACAGAAACAGGAGATAGGCTCCTGCCCCTTAAGGGCCGTTAGGCTCGAGAACCATCGGTTCTCAAGGCTACTTATGTGGTCTTGACTACATGTCCACTTTCTCACCTGGTTCTTGCTGTCTCTCTGGTGTGCCGACACCATCCTGCTCTCTCTCATTCTCTCCCTCTCTATCCTCCTCTCTACCTCTTTTGCTGTCAACCAAAAGGCAAATATAACAACCAGAGTATTTATAATTTAATAAGAGGTATACATTGAATTCATATCAAATCATAACATCATTCTAATTGAATATTGGGTTGCTGTGGGCAATGCAGTCAGATACTGTCTTTACTTACTCTCTCACCTGTAAGAAAATCGTATGTCCAACTACAAAAAACAGACATTTCCAATGAGTGAGGGTTTGTTCCAATGCTTCAATCCACTGTCCATGTACTGTAAATATACCATTATGGTATTACCATAAAGCCCAATTCTAGCAGAATAAGAAAGATTGTATATCTACTTTAAGTAAAATAATAAAGTGCATCCAGTTAGCTCTTTAGCTGGCATGTGTGCAGCAGACTAGCTCATCTAATCACCTCTGAGCACGCTAGCTAGCTTGCTAGTTCTTTGACACTATTATTCACATCATGAAACTATAATCAGACACTTTCTAGTCACAATAATAACGACTAATTTGAACCAACTTTCTCTGTCAGAACACAGTAATTTTATTTGCTAACGTTTCAACTTGCTTACTTTCTTCTGCAGAGCTTTCACCCTGCAAAAACTCTCTCGGTCAAAACAAAACAAAAACAAAACAAAACCATTCTCCAGCGCGGCACGAAGCTGTGTGTGGAGGTCTGGCCCGCCCACCCCAAGGCAACTGTAGGGGAAATACTGAGAGCATTCTGAACGACTGGTTATGCGATAACAAACACAGAGCTGCCAAGCCTCACGCAATCGCCGTGAGACTCACGCATTTCAACCAGTTCTCACGCTCTCACGCCACATCTCTATTTCTCACGGCGAGAAATAACAATTGTTTTATGGGACTTTTATTTTTGAAATTCCTTGAAAGAAAGCTACCGGACATGAGTTTCGTGGCAGCTTTCTGCACGCGTGTTAACTTGAGTCTGCAATCGAAGCGGCAGGCGAGCGCTGATGGAAGAACCTGTGTTCACGCGAGCTGCAAGAACGTAGCAAGCAGTGTTGCCAGTGTTACACCCACCATATAGGTCCCTAGCATAAGAATGACAGTTGAGAATGTACTTTAAATAGAAAATAGATTTATTACATTAGTTCACAATCCAGGCCCACATTGACCTCTCTCCAAAGAACCTCAGTTATTGTTACCAGGGCAGGTGTTATATTCACTGCACACCATAGGCTACACACTGTAGAAAAGGGTTATTCACTGCACACCATAGGCTACACACTGTAGAAAAGGGTTGTTCACTGCAATCATCTATAAATATAGCACACTCAAACCTGCCCTGATGGTCGAACTGGGATTAACCCGGTGAAGTGGCAATGGTGGGGGAAAAGCGGATTTAAATAACAAATAAACAAACAAACAAACAAAAAGAAAAACTAGTCCGCCCCGCTACCGGCACACTTGCCCAGGCGGACTAGATAAGAACATAAACTTTAACCAAACAAAACGTCTCACGGCAAGAGCAGCTGGCCGCACTGATGCTCTGGAGGAAACACAAATGAACAATCTTAAAACACTATTACCGACATATTAAAATACATAATGATTCAATTTACATGACGAATACATTAAAAGACCTGGTACGTCGATGGCAGCGTCCTACCAGCGAATACCAGCCGCCTTCAACCCAGCAGGGAAGTAGGTGACCTGTAATACATCACACCATCAATATTACATACAATCAAAGAAATAGTATAAAACGCTACGCACAGAAAATAGCCATAGGCTGCGGCCTACCTCTTGATCTCTGCCTGTCAGCATGGAGTAAGGTGTGCAACTACCTTACCTCCGACCTGATCACACGGCTGCGCTCTGGCGTTCCCCCTAAGGTGAGCCCTAAGTGCTTTCCTTTGGGCACCTCCCCTTTTCCTATTGGCGCCACCCGCCACACCAGATTGGGCTACTTTTGGTCACACTGGACAGGTGGATTCGGCAGCTTTTAGACCGGTTGGGCTGGACATTGTCAATTCCGTCTGGCAACCGTGGTAGCAAAATATGTGCATACATTACAACATCGTATCTGGTAGCCTACTGGACTGGGTTGCACCAATATGGCCTAATTAAGTCATTACTAAATGCAGGCATTTAGTAGTTACTAAACCCCTAGTTGTTACTAGTTAGTTTCAAACTAGTTGTTTACTAATTTCGGTTGCACCACGCCAATCTTTTGCCAATCTTAGCTACTCAGTTTTGGTAACTGTTTTTTGTTTCTCTACTGTAACATAACCAGGTACATTAATAATAATAATAATGAATAATTACAATTTACAATACAAATACAACAATTGGGGGTCCCTCCCCAAAAATATGGGCGCGCAGTGCGCGCATAAAATCACCCACCAAGCCCTCATTCGTACCCAGGAAAAACCCTGGTATGTACTGTATAACATGATAGCCATCTATGAGCAATGCACTGTATATAAGATGATGAGATTGATGACCACGGGTCTTCCTGCTGCTGACCAAGGGGCTGAGTCCTGTTGATGGGGCCCATTTTTCTTTTAGAGTCTGTAGGCTACTGTATTTGTTTATTAAGATTTCATAAATATGATACTGTATATTGTCAGAATTTTTTTCTTGTTTTATAAAATGTTATTATTTATTATTTATTATTTTCATTTCTTGTGCTGGTTTATTATGAACAACATGTAAAATTGCAGGAAACTAGCACAAATAATTGGGTGGGAGAGAGGGGCCGCCGCTGCCAAAACGTGCACAGTTTTTGTTACATATAGGCATATGTTAGTAGCCTGTGTTACAGGGACACCTAGGGGTGACCTGATAATGTTGCATGTAAGACCCGGATGTTGTATGTGGGCGTGCGCGGGAGGAACCGCAGTTTAATAAAAGTCATACTGAAACATGGAGTCAGAAGCGGGATCTAAGTAAAAATAAAAATAAAATAAAGACGCTTAAAGAAATGAAACGCCATGGCAAGCAACAGCATCCCCGCGCCCGATGGTATGCGCATGACTGGTGATCTGGCGAAAAACTGGGGAGTTTGAGGACTTTTTGCTCGCTACCGGACTGAGCGAGAAGTCGAAGCTGGTCAAGGCAGCCACGCTGAGACGGCTGATGGGAAGTGAGTGCCGTCATGTGTACACACATAGCCTCACGTTGACGGAGGATGAACAGAAGGACCCAAAAGCGATTATGGACGCTTTGGGGGTTTACTTCAAACCGGCGAGAAACGTCATTTATGAGAGGTACATGTTTGGAAGCTGCAAACAAGAGGCTGATGAGCCAATAGACAGTTTCCTGACAAAGCTTAAGGAGAGAGCATCGTCATGCGAATACCCTGCGCTGAAGGACGGGTTCGTGACAGGCTCGTGCTGGGTGTTGCGAGTGAGGGCACCAGGAGGCGTCTGCTATGCGAACGTGAGTTGACGTTACAGACAGCGACTGCAATCTGTAGGCTCGCTGAGCTAACCGAGAGACACATGAGAGTGATGGCCCCGCTAGCACAGACGGACAATGTGAATGCCGCGGACAGGCAGAGTGAGAGGCGCGCACATCAAAGGAAAACAGCGCCAGCGGAGAGAGAGCCACAGTGGAGCTGCAAATACTGTGGAGGCAGCCACAAACGGGGCAGGGAGCAGTGCCCAGCCTACGGTAAGACATGCCGGATATGTGGCATAGCAAATCACTTTGCCAAGGTATGCCAGGCTGGCAGCAAGGCTGACAAAATAAAAAAAGTGAATGTGCTTGAAAATGATGAGCAAAGAGAAGATGACTCAGATACTGATGATAGACTGTTTCTAGTAACTGAATGTGTCAATACTGCAAAGGCCCAGCAGGGGCGCAAGTGGTTTGTGAATCTATGCCTGAATGAGAAAAGGCAACAGTGTCAGCTGGATACAGGCTCCACCTGCAATGTCATGGGCCGCAAGATTAAAGAGAAGCTGTCACCCAGAGCGGCGCTAGGCCCGAGCGCAGCCAAGTTAAAGTTATACTCTGGGGAAATCATGCCATCACTGGGGAAATTCCACACTGAATGTGTCATCCGGGGAGAAAAGCACAACCTCACATTTGAAATAGTCGACACAGAGCAAAAGCCTCTTCTCGGGGGGGGGGCACATGCGAACGTCTGGGCCTCGTATCCTTCACCGTTCCAGATGAACTCCACACAGTTGATGCAAGCCAATCTGTGCCCCTCACCAAAGATCAGCTGCTGAGAGACTATCATGACGTCTTCAATGACCCAATCGAGTCAGTCCCGGGCGAGATACACTTCGAGCTGGATCCTGATGTGACGCCGGTGCAGTGCGCGCCGAGGAATGTTCCAGTGGCTCTGAAGGCGAGAGTCAAGGAGAAACTTGACAGACATGTCAAGGTCGGCAACATTGCGCCGGTGACTGAGCCGACAGCATGGATAAGTAACATGGTGACTGTCGCAAAGCCAGAGAAAATAAGAATCTGTATCGATCCAAAGCCTCTCAACCGAGCGCTGCTGAGGTCTCACTACCATATGCCTACGCTGGAAGATGTGTTGTACAAGTTGCCCAAGGCTCGCCTCTTCACGTTGGCAGACGCTCGTGTTGCCTTTTTACAGTGCAAGCTTGACGACGCGAGCAGCCGTCTGACGACCTTCTGGACACCGTGGGGTCGGATGAGATGGCTCAAGCTCCCTTTCGGAGTCTCAGTAGCGCCTGAGATCTACCAGCGCAAGCAACACGAGCTGCTATCGGGCCTGGCCGGCATCGAACCGATCGCGGATGACATCCTGGTGGTCGGGTGTGGCGATACGGATGCCGAGGCCGAACTGGACCATGACAGAAACTTGAGTGCTCTCATGGAACGATGCAGAGCAGTGGGACTCAGGCTGAGTGAACGCAAGCTACAGTTCAAGCTCAAAGCCGTACACTTCCACGGCCACATTCTGTCCTCGGAGGGACTGAAAATCGACCCAGAGAAGACACGGGCCGTGCTGGAAATGCCGACACCCACCGACGTGAAAGCAGTGCAGCGCTTTATTGGGTTCGTGACGTACCTTGCAAAGTTTCTGCCAAAGCTCTCGGAGGTCTGTGAGCCGCTCCGCAGGCTCTTGGATAAGGACGTCATGTGGCACTGGTTGCCCAAACACGAGGATGCAGTGTGCGGAGTGAAGCGTATGGTCACCTGCATGCCCGACCTCAAGTACTATGATATCACAAAGCCTGTCACTGTCCAGAGCGACGCCAGCATGACCGGGCTGGGGGGCTGTTTGTTACAAGGGGGACAGCCGGTGGCTTTTGCATCGAGGGCACTAACGCCGACAGAGCAAAACTACGCTCAGATTGAGAAGGAGTGTTTGAGCATAGTCTTTGCCTGCCAGAGATTCCACCAGTACCTGTATGGCAGGGAGGCTATCACTGCAGAAACAGACCACAAGCCGCTTATCACAATATTCAAGAAGCCCCTCCTGAGCGCACCGAAACGTCTCCAAGGCATGTTGCTGCAGCTGCAAAGCTACAATCTGGATGTTGTGTACAAGCCGGGCCCCGAGATGTATGTCAGCGACACTCTGAGCAGGACCACGCCCCCGTGCCGTGGGTCTGACACCCCGTACGTGCAGCATGCTGTGTGCGCCGTGAACAGCACCCAGGCCGGGTATTCACAGCTGGACCAGGCGCAGCACCTGGACGTTACGGCTTTCAGATTCCACCAGTTTGTGCAGCACACAGAGACGGATGATGTGCTTCAGGAGCTGGCATCTGTGATCCTCAGTGGCTGGCCAGACTTTAAAGAGGACACTCCGCTGGCAGTGCGGGAATACTGGCCCTTCAGAGACGAGCTGAATGTTCAAGACGGAGCGTTGTACAGGGGACAGTGCGTCGTCATACCAAAAGCCATGAGATCTGAGCTGCTCAAACGCATACACGCTAGCCACATTGGTGGGGAGGCGTGTTACAGACGGGCCAGGGATACGCTCTTCTGGCCGAACATGAGAGCGGAGATAAAGGACTTTGTGGCGAACTGCTCCGCATGCAATGAGTACGCACGGGTCCAGCAGAAGGAACCGATGATGTCGCATGACATACCGGTGCGCCCGTGGCAGGCAGTGAGTATGGACGTCTACTCATATGCAGGCAAGGACTTTCTCGTCATTGTGGACCAGTATTCGGATTTCTGGGAAATCGACCAGCTGCCAGATCTGTCTGCTGACACGCTCATCACGCGCTGCAAAGCTCAGTTTGCACGTTATGGGCAGCCAGAGAGGGTGGTCTCGGACAACGGCCCACAGTTTGCATGCGAACGGTTCAGGAAGTTTGCAGCGAGCTGGGGGTTTGCCCATGTCACATCCTCACCCCGACATCCTCGATCCAACGGCAAGGCTGAGTCGGCCGTTAAGATTGTCAAGTCACTCTGCAAGCGGGCGAAATTGGATGGCACGGATGCGTGGATGGCCATCCTTCACTGGCGCAACACACCCACAGAGGGGTTGGACAGCAGCCCGGCCCAGCGCTTAATGGCACGCAGGCTCAAAACTTCACTGCCCGTCGCGGACAGCCTGCTTCTACCACGTGTGGTGGACGGAGTGGCAGAGAAGCTGCGGTGGAAACGGCGGGTCGCCAAGTCATTCTATGACACGTCTGCCAGAGACCTTCCAGAGCTGGATGTTGGAGATCGCATTAGGATGAGGCCTCTGCCAGGTGATCGCACAGGGCGGTGGCGACGAGGCCAGTGCCTCCAGAGAGTCGCTCCCCGCTCGTTCGTGGTGGATGTGGACGGCACACTGTACAGACGCAACCGAGTGGATCTGCGTGTTGCAGAGCGCTCAGCTCAAGCGCAACAGACAGACATTCTACGGCCTGAGCGGAGCAGTCCTGACCAGACCCAGGTCGCTGGGGAGACTGCCTCAGCCGAGACACGGATTGTCTCAAGTCGGGGGGAGACAGGTGGCGAGGTACATCCTCGTACACCAAGGGCACCGGCGACGCCGGGGGGTCCTGCCACGGCAGGCCAGGGTGTCTACTCACGGAGTGGTCGCCTGTCACGGCCGCCCCAACGACTGGACTTATGACTTTGAAAAGGAAGGGGTGAGTAAAGGGACAGCTCTTCTCGGACTGTTTTGACTTTGCCTCAGACGGCTGTACTGGACAGTTGTTCTTTGTTCAGAAAAAATAATAAAAATAAAAAAGGGAAATAATGCAATGTTGTAATGCTATTGTTAATGTTTGGGATTGTTATTGTCAATGGAATTGCAGACGGAGATGCAAGCATGTCATTTGCAAACAGCTAAAGGAAAGGAGATGTTACATATAGGCATATGTGTGGTGGCCTGGGAAAACCCGTCGGATGTCGCTGGCGTTCGTTTGTGGCAAAGAGCAAAAATAGATGGAAATGTCCTATTTCGGCGATTTTGATATTATGTGGTATTCTAGTACATTGAACTCCATACTACATTATGGTGAATAAAGATTTTAAGAAAACAAAAGAGAAAGTACTTATTTTTTTGTTTTTGTGGTGGGTAGTTTGCTAGCGAAACAACGTCACGTTGAACGTGTCTCATTCTCAGTTCAGCAACGCACGCACACATGAGCGAAAGGAGAGACGATACTTCCACCTGTGTTATTGCCAGTTTACTGATGCTCACAATAAGCATAAAGTAATACAATCTTAACTAGAAGACACACAAATGGATCTGTCCCTCGCATACCGACGAGGCGAGCAGACTAACACCGCATCACAAGCAGACAAACGAGACCGGCCGATCTGCATAGGCTCCTCCCCCGACCCGGAGGAGAAAGGAGTCGGGGGCAGCATGGGGGCAGCATTTTTCACCTTTCACTTTTTTTGACATGATACATTAAAATGCTCATAACTTTTTAAAATAAAGGGCTATCTCAGTCATTCAACCAGTTATGAATAGCTGAGAACTTCTAATTTATGGAAATATTAAAAAATGAAAATGTAAAAATGCCACCATGGTTTTCCCAGGCCACCACACATATGTTAGTAGCCTGTGTTACAGGGACACCTAGGGGTGACCTGATAATGTTGCATGTAAGACCCGGATGTTGTATGTGGGCGTGCACGGGAGGAACCGCAGTTTAATAAAAGTCATACTGAAACAGTTTTGGGTCGCTCCACCGCCAAAACTCCAAACTCCAAACTTTTGGTGAAACTTGGCAGCCCTGCAGATTCACCCAAGATGGCCGCCAACCTAACAACACAACCAGACTCACCTAAGATGGCCGCCAGCCTTACAACACAACCAGACTCAACTAAGATGGCCGCCAGCCTTACAGCACAACCAGACTCACCTAAGATGGTCGCCAGCCTTACAACACAACCAGACTCACATAAGATGGTCGCCAGCCTAACAACACAACCAGACTCACCTAAGATGGCCGCCAACCTTACAACACAACCAGACTCACCTAAGATGGCCGCCAACCTTACAACACAACCAGACTCACATAAGATGGCCGCCAGCCTTACAACACAACCAGACTCACCTAAGATGGCCGCCAGCCTTACAAACACTCTCCAAGTATATCCAGCTGCGGACATCACGCCTATCACCCGGACGCTTGATGGACCATATTTGGTTGGAGTGGTTGGAGCGCGTCATCATACCGCGCCTGCATATTTGCATATTGCGCCTGCATATTTGCATAGACATCGTCACGTCATCGCCTTACGACGGTATGTTTTTTTCAAATCATTTATGCAAGAAATGTTTATACTGTGGTGATTCACATTGGGTTAATAGGAGAGACATTCACCAAGAGGGGTTTGTACCTTTAAGAGTGGGGGTTAAAGGGGCAAGGGTTTCCGGTTCCGGTTTATGTTATTGTTGTTGTCACTGCGTGTATGTTAGCATGTAGCAGAAAGTGAGAGAAGTAAACAACCTCGACTCCAACCTACGTCTGTCGTCTCCTTGTTGCAACTCCCACAATACTAAGGATAGTTGATTGTTGAAGTGACTGGATGAAAAGGTAATGTTGTGGCTTATATGCCTTGTTGTGATTTTAATAGATAGCTGGAACTCAGCCATATGTTTTACGTACCATTTTCTAGCATTGACTAATTTTAGATGCACTTGAATTCTACAGGGAAAGGAGGTTTTCATTGCTGACCTTCATGTAACCGCAACGTGGGTCCAGCCCCACAACTGTGATCCCATGAGCCATTTCCCAGTAAGTCAAATGATTGAGCCGGTATTTGAATAAGATAAACAGCTATGTAGACAACATTGTATCCAGCATTACAATTGGCATGCCCTTCATGGGACATCAGCACATTAGCTGTGTTGGTCCTAAATACCTTCTTTTTTTTTTACTTGATTTCATCAAGGTAAATTAAATGGTTTCCTAACACTAAGCCAAAAAAAACACTACATGTATGAGAAAGGACTTCATCAAATTATCATGTAATTCATAATCATGCACACCCCAGTTAAGTGTTGGATAAAAATGATAAATGCAGTACATGGTTTTGAACAGGAACATGCTGATAGGATGCCCTTATCCTTCCACTGTGGGTTCCAGGCCACTTTGTCCTGTGTGTAAGTGTACTATACCCATATATATATATATATATATATATATACAGAGCATAACTTTATGGTGAATGGTCTTTATTGTCATTGCTATAGTACAGGTACCAAACAACGAAATTTGGGAGGGGTGACTCCCCTGGTGCTAGGAAAGAAAAAAAAAAGGAAAAAAGACAAGAAGGGAAAGGAGCTGGTTTACATAGATAAAGGCTATGTACACTATCCACTATACTATACTGTACAGATAAAACACTGTGCTGTACTCTATGCTATGCTATACCTATTCTAACATTTCCTATTTCTCTGCAACCTTATGTACCCTAGGGTTGTCATATTGCACATAGTGTTATTGCACATTCATTTAAAGTGTCGCAGTTTGCAGGCTTGAAATGTACAGGTCTGATAAGGGTCTGATAAGGGTCTGATAAGGGTCTGATAAAGATCTGATAAAGATCAGATAAAGATCTGATAAAGATCTGATAAAGATCTGATAAAGGTCTGATAAAGGTCTGATAAAGGTCTGATAAAGGTCTGATAAAGATCTGATAAGGGTCTGATAAAGATCTGATAAAGATCTGATAAAGATCTGATAAGGGTCTGATAAAGATCTGATAAAGGAGATATGTGAAGTCCTTACATTTTCTAAATCACATCAGGATAAGCTAGTATGAAGCTATTTTGCCGTTTTTCTGTGTAGGAAGAAAGCAAACTTCTGGTATCTGGTTTTCCTCAATAAGCATTTACGGCCTGTGTGTGTGTGTGACACGGAGTGGGTAAAATGCTTTTTTTTCACACATGCAAACATCTCGTCTCAAATGATTTTCTTTTAGACTATCCTAGCTGCTCCGTAAGCCCTGCTCATTGTGTTTAAATTCTTTCAATCGCTTTTTTCACTGTAAAGTCAGTGATGAGCTTCCATAGGTAAGCTAGTTCACATTTCTTCGTTCACGTTTGATTTTAATACGATTTATTATTATAATATAATTAGTCAGCTAACTACCTAGCTTGCTAGCTATCCCAAGGTGATTAGCAGCATTCATGTTTCCTCTCACAGCCCTGTGAGCAGCCCCGTCACATGACCTCATAGCTGTGTGTTGATCACATACGCAAACACAATCACATGTGTGCTGTTTGTCTTCGCAGACAAATCCTGTCTTGGAGGGGATGCGGGCGTCTCTGGTATAGTATGTAGTAGGTATGCAGTATGTAGTAGGTATGTAGTAGGTATGTAGTATGTAGTAGGTATGTAGTATGTAGTAGGTATGTAGTATGTAGTAGGTATGTAGTAGGTATGTAGTATGTAGTAGGTATGCAGTATGTAGTAGGTATGTAGTATGTAGTAGGTATGTAGTATGTAGTAGGTATGTAGTATGTAGTAGGTATGTAGTATGTAGTATGCATGTAGTATGTAGTAGGTATGCAGTATGTAGTAGGTATACAGTATGTAGTAGGTATGTAGTATGTAGTAGGTATGTAGTATGTAGTAGGTATGTAGTATGTAGTATGTATGTAGTATGTAGTAGGTATGCAGTATGTAGTAGGTATGTAGTATGTAGTAGGTATGTAGTAGGTATGCAGTATGTAGTAGGTATGCAGTATGTAGTATGTAGTAGGTATGTAGTATGTAGTAGGTATGTAGTATGTAGTAGGTATGCAGTATGTAGTAGGTATGTAGTATGTAGTAGGTATGTAGTATGTAGTAGGTATGTAGTATGTAGTAGGTATGCAGTATGTAGTAGGTATGCAGTATGTAGTAGGTATGTAGTAGGTAACCAGGGACCCAATTATCAATATAATGTACCATACAGAGTAGGGAGCTCTAGTGCTTGATTGGAAGTGCCGTTTGTAAAAAGACATCTTCTCACACGTACAGGCACACAACAAGTACAACATGTTGCATTTTTATGCCATTAGGCAACTTGCTTCCTAGCATAGCAGGTCCCTGCTAATATATAGCAGTCGCGTGCAGGGCCTCTAGGGAATGGCCTAGGAGGGTGAAAGTTGACATGGTACAATGTCCCATGAAGGGGAAGGAGTGTGTAAAGTTTGGTGAGTGTGACTCTTTCGCAGCCCCTTCCCTGGGCCCAAACGTACCCTTTTCTCCACAGACACACACAGTGGCCATATAAAGTCATGGAGGTATTTCAAAGTCCAAATGGACCTGCTATGCTAGGAAGCAAGTTGCCTAATGGCATGAAAATGCAACATGTTGTACTCGTTGTGTGCCTGTACGTGTGAGAAGATGTCTCATTCCAAACGGCACTTCACATCAAGCACTAGAACCTCCCTACAGTTGTCCGCCGTGTCATTTCATTAAAGCAAATGAACAAATGGAATATTGTTCTTATTTATAATTAAACAACGTGATGCAGTCAAGCAGACAAATCCAGCAAAGAGGAAGACGCATGTATTCGCGGACGACTCACACGGACATCGGCAAATAACGCCACCCCGGAATCTGTAAGCAAATGGAATATTGTTCTTATTTAGAATCTATGTCATGGTATTTGATGTACTGTACATGACCACTGATTGCGTAGTTGTAGGCATCTAGTGATTTATATGCTCTCAATTTCTCACGGGCCTACACGCTAGGCAATGCAAACGTTTCATACTTTTCACAGGCAGGTAATGGCCAGGTAATGGATTGGAACAATATCTCGTTAACTCCGACCACTCCCCCAGATTTGTTTGTTTAAAGAATAAATATGGGAGTTTAATATTACATCCGAATCCTGACGTCTGCCGTGTGAGACCAGGTTGCATTTAGACTATATAGTGACTATATCTAGCTATATATATCTAGTCTAGCTATTGCTGGCTAACGTTACACGTATGTTATTTTAGCTCTCACCTTGTAACAATTAGCTGTAGGCAATAATAATAATAATTAATTATATTTATATAACGCTTTATTCATGCAAGTGCAATCGGGCTAACGTTACTCATTCTCGCAGTTCCAAATGAATGAACGTTGAAGCGCTTGTATCTCAAAATGTGGCGTAACTAATTAATGTGGCGTGCAGCCCGACAGGCGCACATAACAGGCGTACCCCTGCGCTTTCAGAGCTCGTTTTCTCGTCGGAATTCGACGTTTGGAGACGAACGACAGACGTCGAATCCTGACGGCTGCCGTGTGAGACCAGGTTGGCTATGGAGGTATATTGAAAAATATGATGATAAATAGGCTACATGTGGGATGGAGGTAAGGTGTGGGATCAGTGGCGTAGCGGACGGGCCCGCAAGCGACGCACCGCGGGGGGGCCCCAGCCACTAGGGGGCCCCCTAACATTGGATCCCAAATTTTTTTTTTTTTTTTTGTATAATTACAAAATATATAAAATAAAGAAAATAAGTGGCCCTTCATTGTGTCAACCTTAATTTTAATATATAGGCCTATATTTAAAAATATATACATAGTTAGCCGTATCCAATAGCAACATGACTTTGACGTCACACGTAGGCAGCGAGACACAAGGAAAATGAGCAAGCGAAAATACAATACAAAGTACAATAAGCATTCTTTAGGTGGTGGTAGATTCTCTATTCGGACATTATAGCCGCTATATGTGGGACTGTCGGTCCGATATTGTAAAAAAATCAAATAAAAAATGTATGTTTACGGAAGTACATGTCTCAAGTATTATCTCGGCGGTTAGTCAAGTGAAAGAAAAACAACATACAGATGATAATTCACACAATATAATACCACGAAAGCGTACAGCACTAAACAATAACATTTATTTGGGCAGCATCATACTCAAACTCAGGCAGAAGGGCAGGGTCCGGCCAGGTTCACAGTCACAGGCTGTCAGTGCATCATACAGGTACATACTGTAATTCAGCATGGTTAGGCTATATATAGCTGTTTCTTTTTTCTATTCTACTATTCTAATCTACTTCTGCGGTCTGCGTCTCCCTGGGTATTCCTAGACCAGATGGCAAACAGTAAAGAAATGCCACAATATACCAATATAGGAGATGTCCAACGGACAAATCTTGTAGATAGTAATAGTTATTTGTCTGTATTATCTTGTAGATAGTACTAGTTTTTTTTTCTTTTCCTGTCTGTCTTACATGTAACGATGAATTGAAAATCAAGGACCCCAATTGAAATAAGCCAGTGGCTTTCTTGGGTTTTTATCCTTTTAGTTGACCTTGTATGTAATAGTACTCTCATGTACCTACTTCTGCAAATCTTCTAATAAAGTTTTCAATCAATCAATCAATCAAATCCAAAAGGATTTGACTAACCCTGGCCAATTTTACGCAACAAGTAGACTCTGATGCAGCGGAGACAGGGTTGCCAGATGGGCTGGTTTTGGGTGGATTTAGACGTTTTTAGATTGGTTAGGTTGGAAATTCTCAATCCCATCTGGCAACCCTTAGCGGAGAGTCTACAGATATGTTTACAGATATCACACTGCTGTGCACACCACACTTTGTTTAAAGAAATAAAGCTTGTACTATTCTACTTATAATACATTCTACTGATGTGTAGTCTACCATTTGGTTTTAGTTAAAGGCTATTGCTCTCACTTGTTTGTACCTTTTGCTAAGTCAAGCATTTAGAATGTAGAGTGCATATTGCGAAATTTCGCAACGTCAATAACGCATCGGCCTCTAAAAAACGCACGTTTTTTTTTTTTTTTTTTTTTTTTTACTCCGTTGCGAAAGGGCCCCCGCCGCCACCTTGCGGGGGGGCCCCGGGATTTTGCGCTACGCCACTGTGTGGGATGGCAGATATATGTATGATATATTATGGCAGTTTCTCGCACCTGTCCCGCTCTGTTGTTCAAAGACTATAATATAAAACTTTAACTTTACTCTCATTACTCTCATGTGCCATGGGTTCTCGGAAAGCTGCGCATTGAATGTATTATGTATGAAAATAATGCAATATGCTACATAGGAATAAGTGTGTTCATATGCAAACATACTCGAGAGATATGAGTTCAATCTGTAAACTGTTATCATCTCAATAGGACGGCCAATGTAATGCGTTGTTTTTTTGATTTTGCATTCCTTGTTTCGTGGTAAACAAATCTCTTTCTGATCGTCCCGTTCACAAAAACCTAAGGTGCATAAGTCACGTAATATGGCGAAATAAATGTTCGTTCAGACAATACAAGATATATTGAAAAATATGATGATGAATACATGTGGGATGGAGGTACGGGGAGGATATGTGGCATGTCCGCTCGCCAACTAAAGCCCATTCTTGCCTATAGACAACTGTACAATCATTCATATTGAGTTTATTCACCCAATAAAGTAAAGATGAATAATACTGCCCTTCACCTTATTATCAGATGTTCATAGACCTGTGTCGGCAATGATAATAATACACAACAGGCAAGACGGTTGTACCATAGATATACAGTACGCAGATTAATATTTGTAGATTCGTTTTCGAACATTAGATAGGCCTAGTTGATTTTGGCAACATTGTACATTGTAGTAGCCAATTGTCCGCTCGCCAACTAAACACACCACATATCATACCTTCGCCCTATATGTATTTATCATCATATTTCTCAATATAAAACGGAGGTACGATATATTACCAGATATACAGTATGTATGGTATATTATGGCAGTTTCTGGCGCCTGTCCCGTTCTGTTGTTCAAAGAATATTATATAAAACGCATCACATGTTTGTCACTGTGTGAAAATGTTTCTGTAGCGAAGAACCTTGGTTCAATCTGGAGCTGATCAACTCCGGACGGCAATAGCACGTTGTGGGTGCAATTGTGCAAGAATAACACTATTTACAGCGCTGTCATTTATTGCTATATTTATTACTGTTATATATAAATGTGAACATTACAGATACCTGGTCAACACAGCTTGGGATTCCAAGGAAATTACATGGAACTATGTGTGAAAGGGACAACAGTTATTATATATTACAGTTATTATATTTTTTCAACTTTCATTCGTTAGTAATGAAAACTCCCGCAGTCTTGATCAATCTCCTAGTTCAATCTCCTCTCCACTTACGTTACATCTACAATGGCATGCATACGTTATTATATATATATATATATATATGTTCCTTTTCAGCTGACTCTCTGCTCTGTCCCCACTTCTCTGGAACTTTATGCATTTTTAGAGGTAGTGTCTTGTCATTTTCTCTTCTTGTGTGACATCGCCATCCAGCGATTTTTGTGCGTCAGTACACACTCCCCCATTGTGAAGAGTGGTCTTGTGATTCGACACCTCTTTGCGCTAAAAGTAGGTAAAAAAACGTCGCTGTTCTAGTGTTAAACAACTACAACATTGTACGTGTGCCATTGTTTGTTATTTCTAGGACTGGAGTTTCGAAAGCATGGCGTTTAATCAGTGGCGGGCGGTGCATTTCACACCTAGGCCTTCAGTGATGTCCTACCTGAATTATTCCACCTCTTAATACCATCATTATGACACGCCATGGCTCTAGAAACTATACATTTAGACAGAAACGCAGTATAACCGGGCGTTGCTGTGATGTTCATATCTGATATAGGGGTATACCAGGGCTCGACAGTGCGACTGTTTTGGTCGCATTTGCGAGTGAATATATTTCTGTGCGACTTGGAAATACATTAAATCGCACCAGTGCGACTGACTGCTGAACTACTGTCATGCGCAGTCAAACCTATGTGTATAAGCGATGAGGGAATGAAAACAGTGAACAGAAACGCGTGTCGCAGAAATGCTTCACACGAGTTCTATATGCGCTTAAAATGCGCATAATGGGTATATGGGATACAGCTCTCATAGTTCGTAGCGCTGTGTGCTTCCGGTTTCATTACAAAGAGGTTAACCCTATGTTAACCTAGGTTAACCCTAGGTTAAAGCCTGACGTCTAACATTCAAATGACTCTAACTTAATCTTTTTTCGGATTTCAATGTATGACACATCATTTGAAAGCTTATGATCCGTAGTTCCAATCCACAACACGTCACATTTGAAAGTGTTTATGTACTTTTTTTACATTTGAAAGTGTTTTGTTTATATATATTTATATTATACAATTTACCAGTCATATTCTGGAATGTGTCTAAATGTTAAAGTTCCATAAGTATAAGCAAAATAAAGTAACAGTTTGTAAATAAATAGTAGCATTTAAAATTTTTAAAAACACGAACCGTGAACCGTGACCCAAAAACCGAGGTTCATACCGAACCGTGGGCCAACTGAAATGAATATTCTTACTTCCCCTTTACATTGTGTGAGTCTCCATTTTTATTACGGCCAAGAGCCGGTTATGATCATTTTGATATGTTATGATTATGATAATTTGTTGTCGTTGTTGACGAAAATTGCACAATTTTCATTGTGCTTCTCAGGGGCGGCTACTGGGGCTCAAGCCCCGGATGTTTTCTGAAAAGCCCCGAATGTTTTACTTAGAAAGGTGACTGACTCACTGACACTACTTTTCCGGTTTGCTGATGCTAGCTGGCTATCATAACATAACGTTATGTTATAATGAAAATGAAACATAGCAAGGTACTGTTACGGTACATGGTAAGAAATCAAACAAAGGATAATACTTATACAAATAAAGTGAATAACAGGCTGATAGTCTTTGATATCTGCACTCTGGTTGACTGAGTAACAAGTGAAAAAGAATGATGTAACGTTAATGTTACAGCTAGTAAACATGGTGTAACCACATTAAGTATGCCCTTATGGTAGTATGTATGTATACAGAACATGACTCAAATCTATCCTAAGATGTAACGCTAACTAACTAAGTTTGTTTAATGTCCCAGGGGGGATTTGATTTCACAGTACTATACACAGGCCAACAATACATGTAATATATATCGTCATATAACACAGGACAAGACTCTAAATACAATATAAGTGGTGAGCACAGAGTCTGCCCTGATATACATACTGTAACATAACTAGCCTCAGCCCATCAATTATGTAATTCTATACAAATATAAATGATGGTGACTGACTGACAGGGGGAGCTACGTGTGCTGACCTCCCTCTGTGCCCAGAACCACCACAATTAGTTTGCTTCATTAAAGGGTGTGAATGTATATGTGTTCTCCAGTGCCTTTTGTCCGCTTTAAGGTGGTGGTAAGTTGAAGGTTGAAGGCAACATTTTCCGGCGCGCTCCGCGCGCACATTACATTCTCCCTCTGGGCTAGCCCCGGATCTCCTACGATCCTAAATCCACCCCTGGTGCTACTGAAATTCTTGGTGTGCTACTACATTTTTCAACATGGTAGCACAGTGCTACCTGGGGAAAAGGTAAGCGTCAAGCCCTGGGTATACCCCTTTAAGAGGGCACAGAAGTTAGGTAGCATATCGGAGCAGAGTATGAGAGTGAGACACAGAGAGTAGAACGGAATAAAGAGTTTGTTTTACTACCACACAAGTGTCATCCCTTTTAACAAGTACAATATTACAATATTACAATATATAGCACCCCGGGAAGTGATTAAAAGATCGCATTGAAGCCCCACTTACTCACACAGCTGAACCAGTGCACCACACCATACACTCTATCTACGAACCCCAGGGTCGCTCCGTATATCTACATCTCTTGCAGAAAAAATAAAATGCTTTGTACTCACCAAAACAACTGATTATTTGAACACAAAATCCATCCTCCTTTCTTTCCTCAAGAAGACTACAATGTCTCTGTTGTACAGTTGATCAGTTCCACCAATAAGTCATTTTCTACATGGATAGCCTCGCTAACGCCGGGGTTGGCCATTCTCTTCTGATTATGTCTAGCTTTTCGAAGGTTCTTCTTGAAAATGGCATTGTTATAATATCTGCCACCAAATCTACCTCTTCTCCTCCTTCAGCCATTGTAGCTGCTTGTAGAACAACAGCTTACATCTACACAAATTACCATGATCAAGTTCAGTTTGCTAGCTCTGCCTCCCAATAGCGCGTATCCAATCAAAAGACGTGCAGGTGCTGATCAGGTGCTCCGCCATACAGCAGGCGCCTTCGTTGGATTTGCTCGCCAACTCGAGATCTGACTACGGTACGCCAGTTATTTTCTCGTTCACTTTAAATTACAATCTGTACTCGCGCCACTGTTGAATCTGCAGGCGGGCAGATTTCTTGGTACCCTGGCAACACATTATGGCTGAAATTATATGATTGGATAAAAGCTCTAACAGCCCTCCAAATGGCTGGAAGCAGCGCAACCAAGAGGAAAGCTATGAAATGAAGAGAATAGAATGAGGGAATAATTTAATACATATTTGTGGAAAAAATATATCAAAATTAAATGTATATTCTGATGATGTTTAGGCCAGCAGAGAAGGCCTTGCTGGCCCTGACGGCCCACCACTGCGTTTAATGTTTTTTTTTTTTAACAATTTGCATCTTTTACCCTAGATTGCCATGGTAAGAAGAAAACTATTGGGTTTTCATCCTTGTAACCTATTTAATTGTATTCCCTGACCTCACAAATGTAGTTTGACACCAAATGTCAAATGTCATTATAGCCATAACAGTAGCAAATATATGGGGTGTGGTAATTGCCAATGGGCTCTGATGTATTGTTGGGGCCATTTAAAAAAAAAAAAAAACAGATCTCACTTGTGTCTTTGGAAAAAAGTTTTTCTATGACCCTAAGGTACTTCCATGCCAGGGGACATTTGTTGCATTTACTGAAGTCAACGTGCTATATTTTGGACTAACAGCCTTTACTATAAGACGGTCTGTTGTTGAAGCCAGTGCAAATGCCGTCTCCTGGAATACCTCTCGGTTGAAGGGATATATCCCACTTGCCCGGAATCCTGCCTGAATGTTGGCCGGGGAAACTGCTAGAGGGAAGGCTGTAGCCACGATTTTGGGGATATCGTAGATCGTCATAGTTTTCCCGGGGTTGTTTAGCATCCAGGCAGTGGAGGCGGTATTCGGTTGTTAAGTCTGACGTCACGCGTGACGTTTAGCAATTTCCGGGTTCAAATTTTAAAAATCCCTGTACCAGTGTATTAAAGCGGTAGAATGACAGTTCAATCGTTTTTTAGACTCGGATCTATTCATACAACAATAGGCGGTGGGCCGAAGCTGTCTATCTGCTTTAGTTTTTGAAATGATCGATCTGCAACTGCAGACTAGTTGATTTTTTCATATAAGCTAAATGGTTTTTTTTGGAATGTTTCCGTTTGTTGGCAGCCTATTTTCGAACAACGTTTTATGAAAACTAAACTTACGATTCATAAGTTAATAAGGAGAATGCTTGGGGCTACTATGCCGCTAACCAATCAAAACCCGTTAAAGCATCACCTGACTTGACGTCTGCCAATGATATTCCTACAAAATACGGAACTATGAAGACTGAGTTGTTTCTGATAACTTTACTGTCAGATTTACTTTCAGGTAAGATTTGAATGTCATACTAATTCATATCACATATTAATGAACAAGTCCATGTCATGTTGTGTCAATACAAACATGTTCTATATGCTATTTTACTGAAAAATCCGACCTAACGTCACCCGCGATTGTGAAGCTAATTAATTAACAAGCTAGTTATCTAACTTTAAAGGGTACAATAGTTACCAATGTCAACTATGTCTATTCTCAATTATTTCAGTAATCATTGTGCCAAATTGGGACCAGTAACATTAACTTGTGTGTGAGTACGTTATACAGTATGTGTGTGCAAGCATGTTTTTGATATTGTCAATCGTCTCACTTTTACGAGGTGAGCTGGTAAGACAAAACCCAAGACTAAGTGTATCTTCACTTGCCTTGCCTATAATTGACAAGACTAGACAAAGATTCAAGTGTTTAGAGAACATTTATAACACTAGTGTGTTTTCGCAGTGCAAACACAGACACATGTCTGTACATGGTAGGTTGTTAGATTTGCATGTGCATCTCCCTTTCACACATTTAGTTTTTTTGCAGGAGCAGTATACAAGCTCTAAAACTGCGACTGGGGCTGGGGGAAGTGACATCCAGTCAATCCCAAAGAAATCTCCCTCTATCTTCCAGCCATGGCTCATTGGCGGAGGGATGTCTGGCTGGCTCTTAAGGGACCTCCTGTATGGCTGCCTGGTAGTTTGCCCGCTGACTATGTTTGTGCAAGGCATCCTTATTTAGTGGTAGACTTCGGTCATTGCACTTCCCACTCTTAAACATTTGACACCTAGCTAAATGTACATCCCTACAGCCTTTGTGGTCGTAGAGGTCGCATGTAAATGCCTCAATTTCCTCATACAGCTCTGTTGGCAGTTGAAACGCTGTTCCCAACTTTTGGAAAGTAGCACAATGCTCTTTGTTGGACAGGAGTGTTTTTACGGCCTTCACTTTTTCATTGCCGTGCAGTGCACTCACTGTATCACAGCCGGTGAAACAGTGAAATCCAATGAGCGCATCAGAGACTTCATCACCAAGATGGCTGTGTATTCTCTGTACGTGTATGGTGTTTGTTTGTCCCTTTCCCTGTGTGGAAGTACAGGTTTGCTCCTATTTCCTTACAGAAAGCGATAGCCAGTACAAACACACGTGTCAGGACTGCTGATCACAACATGTGAGCTATACTGTGAGGCATGTTCACAGT
This sequence comes from Nansenia antarctica, assembly GCF_963989245.1. Taxonomy (NCBI): domain Eukaryota; kingdom Metazoa; phylum Chordata; class Actinopteri; order Argentiniformes; family Microstomatidae; genus Nansenia; species Nansenia antarctica. The sequence goes on from NC_137678.1 coordinate 39,063,215, forward strand.
GAAGCAACAGCAGGGTGTCTGCCTCCTCCTGTATTGAGAACAGTGTGAGCAGTGGTAAAACCTCAAGTTCTGTGCCACTGCTGTTGACTCTGATCACATGACACTCAGACCCATGTCCAACAATCAAAGTGATGTCTTGAATTTGGTCTTTCCTGGACTTGGACCATGTCTCAAAAAGAAACTGTTGTAGGTTTTCTTTGTTTTGGCCACAAGCCAAGAACTTGGACCAAAGTCTTCTGGTCAGCTGAATATATTGTTGTCAACTGTTGGGAATTTGTATTAAAATAACTAGAAGTGATGAATCATGTACTATGTGCTCATTTAAATAATATGTGACTGAGGTCAGTTGAGAACAATTAGAAGGTCACGCGAAGCCAAAAGAGAGGTTCTGTTTTTGAGCGACAAGAAGAAGACAAGCTCCTGACTAACAGAAAGTTGTATGATTCAAACCGCCTGTAAATTACTTATTTTTACCTATGTGCTAACAACCATTTTAAACCTGCTGTTATGATATTCTGTTTTCCTGTACTGATTTTATACTTTCATAACTAATGATTAATGATAAGTCTATTCTTCTATACTATATTTGAACTTGTTAATCAAATCCCAAGTCATGGGACTGTGTAACTTCAACAGTTATGTTTTCACAAGCTATTCTGATAAAGGACACACTGACCTAGTCATGAGGGAATGGGTTTGAAGATCAAATAACTGGCCAATTAGTGCTTTAGAACGCACATAGAATTAACAGTATAAAAATGTCTGTTCATCCTAAAAATATAACTGTGTGCATATGTTTACTGATTTCTTAAAGCTTACTGTTTTCTTAAAAACAACAGAATGTGTATGTGTCTAACGTTGCGCAAGATTAAGGCTGCTCTCACAGGTGGATACAGCCGACAAAGTGTGCAACTACTCTCACCATGACTAACGGCCGGGGGGGGCCAGAAGAAGAAGATAACACACAGTACACTCGCACCCACACAAGGAGTTGAAGGCCACATAACTAACTAAAACACTTGCTACAAATCAAATGGTCACAGCTGCAACAGATGTTATGCTGAAAATTAAAAAACTACCAGATAGGGGGAGGAGGGACAGCCCAGCCCCAAATGTTAAATCAAAATGTATAAAGTCTATGTATCAAGGCGAAACTGGGTTCTTGTCTGGTGAAGCTTCTGCAGTTAACCTATTGACGGTTAGCTGATACTGGCCTGCGGAGGTGAAACTAGATGGGACCACTTTTCCATGGAAATGAACTATTATTGCTTGCTGATGTGCTTAAATATTCTCTTAATGAACAGTTCAGTAGTGGTGCCCAGGGGTGAAAGTGGTTTGAGTTTCTTACAGGAACTATAGGCTACTACCCCAACCTTCATCGTTTCATATTGTTCTCCTCCTGCCCCCAGCTTCATGCATCCCTGAACACACACATCGTGGTGTTGGTGTCGAAATTAGAAACACTTTAGGGCTGCCATGTTTCACCAAAAGTTTGGAGTGAGAGTTTTTGGTGGTGGAGCGACCCAAAACTGTGCACGTTTTGGTAGCGGCGGCCCCTCTCTCCCACACAATTATTTGTGCTAGTTTCCTGCAATTTTAAACCAGCACAAGAAATGAAAATAATTGGAACATTTGATAAAACAAGAGAAATTCAGATAATATATCTTAAGTCTTAAGTAAACAAATACAGTAGCCTACAGAGTCTAAAACAAAATTGGGCCTCATCAAGTGAACTCAACCCCTTGGTCAGCAGCAGAAAGACCATTGGTCATCATCTTATATACAGTGCATAGATGGCTATCATGTTATACAGTACATACCAGGGTTTTTCCTGGGTCAGAATCCAGCCTTGGAGGTTGATGTTGTGCGTGCGCAGTGCACCCAAATTTTCTTTGAGGGACCCCCAATTGTTGTATTTGTATTGTAAATTGTAATTATTATTATTATTAATAATAATAATAATAATACGATGTGATTTGAAAGTACCAGTAGGCTACCAGATACGTATGCACATATTTTGCTACCAGGGTTGCCAGATGGAATTGACAATTTCCAGCCCAACCAGTCTAAAAGCTGCCGAATCCACCCGTCCAGTGTGACCAAAAGTAGCCCAGTCTGGCAACACGGCTTGCTTATGGAAGCATATAGTGGACTAAATTCAAATGTTTTGCATGCATACTTTCAGACAATATTCAAATTCAAATGCAATTCTAATGAGCGGATGTGTTTCCTAGAACATATACATGCAATTGCTAATCACATTATTGCATTACAATTTGAATATTGACTCAAATAACGCAGGCAAAAATGGCAAATGAATATGCTATTTTGGGATTGCATAGTCATTTTCACATTAGAATGACAATTTGAATTTTGTCAGCTACAAAGCGGATGTGTTTACTAGAACATGTAAATGCAATTGCGTATCACATTATTGCATTACAATTTGAATATTGACTCAAATAACGCAGGCAAAAGTGGCAAATGAATATGCTATTTTGGGATTGCATAGTCATTTTCACATTAGAATGAACTTTTGAATTTTGTCAGTTACAAAGCAGCGCATGACTTTGAAAATGAAATGTCAAATGGCTTTGCATTATCATTTTAATATTGACAGCGAATGTGCACATCAGGTACATGAAAATGAAAATGCAAATCATTAGAATTGCATTTGAATTTGAATATTGTCTGAAAGAATGCATGCAAAAGTGGAACATACAAATGCAATCTCAAATTGCATTAACATTTGAATTTAGTCCACTATATGCTTCCATACGGCGCGACTGTAATCCCGGTCGGACTGTCTCAGTGCCCAGTGCTGCCCACCCAACCACTTCGCGTCGCGTCGGGTCTACTGTAAAGCGGGTTAACATGTCCTTTTCAAAGGTATTAAAATAGACGCAACGAAACATAACGTCAGCCATGTGTTTCCTTGTTGGAAATTATGGATCGTGAATCGTGATTGCTTCTGCACTCTGCAGCAATCGGATTTTGATTGACAGGCAGCTGCATCTCTTCCCCCAACGGCGTTCCGGCACAGAAAGTCTTGCCTGAACGCCGCACCGGACCGTTCCGGCCCACTTTCACCTATGGGGTGCCTAATATTTGATTGGATCATTTTATCTTAAGAAGTTATATCAAGGACGTCTCGTTGAGATTAAACGAACTCGCTTGTAAGTGACGACTCAATTAACTCAATTCTGGAGAAGTTGATCGCTTTACACTAGCGACACCCCACTCCAGATACAGAGAGCACACAGAGCCCTGGCGCAGAAACCACCTCCGAACGCACCCCCCAGGTCAATGGTGGTAAACTTCCTACAGTTTGAGACGAAGGAGGTGGTGCTCAGTCATGCTTGGAGGAAGAAACTTGTGGGAGAGAAGAGGGTGTTTTTTTTACCATGATTATGCAACTGAAGTGGTCCAGAAGAGAAGGGATCCGCGGCCATAAAGAAGATATTGAAAGAGGAAAAGATCCGTTTCCAAACCCCGCTGGCGAGGATGCGAATCCACTGGGAAAGCGGAGTTAAAACGTATGACAGCGCAGAGGACGTGGCGAGAGACATGGCGGGCAGAGGATACGAGGTGGGTCTCCTAGGAGAAGGCACCGCGACTACAGAGAGGGAGAAGACGCGACACCGGGCAGAGTGGCAGCAGACGAGGGGAAACAAGCCGGCGAGGAGCGCAGCGGCTGCCGCCAGGGAGAAGCTGAAGGATTTCCGATGGGGGAAATGAGTCTGATTTGCTGCCATGAGCGGGTGTCTTGAAGGGACTGAAGCACAACCAGATGGCCTACAAGGTATGTTTAAAACAGTCAACGGACCTCTAATAAAGTAATTGTTTGTAATAGTTGCCGTTTGAGAGAGACTGAACTAAGAGAGTTGGACATTACTAGATGGAGTGAAACCCTTTGGAAAGGGTGTGATTTCGGTCCTAGGGAGGGGCCCTTTCTGAGAGGAAGGATACCCCCTCGACCTACCAACGGGACTTGGGGGAAAAGTCACCCCCTTTTTTGGAAGAAGTGTATGTTCTGTTTTATTTCTCATTATTATTTTTTGTTAGGTTTTATGTTACATTATGCAATGTTAAAAATTACTTGCTTACTTAGTTTACTGCTGTACAGGTCACTTATTAGGGATACTGAAGTAGGACTAGATGGGTACCACTGTTAGACTGGTGTCACTTAATGTTAATGGTTTGAATACCCCCAAGAAGAGAGACAGGGTAATGACGAAACTTAACAGGGACAGAGCCCAAATTATATATCTGCAGGAGACACACCGTACCAAATTAGAACATGATAAGCTAAAGAAATATGGTTTTAGGAATCTGTACAGTAGTTGGTTTAAGGGGGGTCACAGAAGGGGTGTGACGATTATGATATCAAATCAGGTCCAGTTTGAGTATAAAAAAGAGATAAGAGATGAGGAGGGAAGATACATTATTGTGAAAGGGAAGCTTGACAATGTGACCGTAACTCTGGTGAATGTTTATGCTCCTCCAGATTGTGCTAAGTCTTTTTTTAGATCATTATTTGATGTTATTGCAGCGGTACAGAGGGTATACTAATCTGTGGGGGGGATATGAATGTAGTTTTAAATCATAACATTGACACAACAAGCCTAAAAAAAACTAAAATACAAATGTCAAAATATGTTAATATATTATTGGATGAGATGGGTTTGGTCGATATATGGAGAAACCTACATCCACTGGAGAAAGACTAAACACATTCTAGAATAGATTATTTGTTTGTTGACTCAGCAAATGTCTACAGGGTTAACGATTGTCATATAGGAGGTGCAGATGTGTCAGATCATAACCCGTTGTACCTCGACATAGGCATTAGTAACCGGAAAAGATTAACCAATTGGAGAATGAATGTAGGTCTGCTGAATAATGAACAGAGGAAGGATAAAATTAAATTGGAAATACTAAATTATATTAAGGAAAATGATAATGGAATGGTGGAGCCAACAATGATTTGGGACGCCTTGAAGGCGGTTATGAGAGGCAAATTAATCTCGGAATCGAGTCATGTTAAAAAAACATAAAAATATACGAAAACATAGCAAAACTGAGAGGATTGGAAAGAGACTACCAGAATTCGGCTGATTTAATTCTAACATTGTGACTAGACTGCCCCTGGTCTAGCATAGCTTTTTTTCTTTTCTTATGATGACTGATGTATAGACGATTCACTTACTTTAGACAAATGTACTTGTTGTAAGCGTCTCCTAAATGTAGGCCTAAACAAATGTAATGTCTTTCCTATATCTTGCTTTCTCATTTGCAGCTGGGCCATGTTCTTATTCTGAAATTACTTGCTATTTACTATTTTCCACTCTATGCAGTTTCACTCCACTCTGCCTGAGGAATGTTCGGAATGGCAGTTTGGACTAACTGACTACCATGGGATTTCTACAGTGGTGTGTTTCCTGGTGTGCTTTCTGGTGCTCCTCTGGGGGATCAGGCTGATGGTAGGATGTTTGCCTTATGACTATGTTACTATAGGTTTCACAAGCATTATTATGGTTAGGGCTCTTTTTGTATGAATGCTCCATTAGCTCTAAATCTAAGCTCTCTAGCTCTACATTGGGGTAGTGGAGGCCTAGTGGACAGTGAGTTGGACAGGTGATCACAAGGTCATGAGTTTAAATCCCACCTGGGATCACCACCACTAGTGTGCCCTTGAGTAAGGTACTTAGCCCTAACGTACTCCAGGGAGATGGTCCATGTAATCTCTAATTGTAAATCACTTTGGATAAAAGTGTCTAAATGGTTAAAATGTAAATCTTAGTCCATGGCTTCACCTGTTTCTCATCGCCCTTGTCGCTCTCTGTGTTACAGCCAAGCAGAACACACCGATGTGAGTAATCCTACTTATCATTACTTGTTATTATTAGGGATGTCCCGATCCCACTTTTTCACTACCGATACCGATACCGATACCTGGGCTTCGGGTATCGGCGATACCGATACCGATCCGATATTTGTATACATTTTTTGACCCCTGAATATTTTATTTTTTTTTTTTTTTTTTTCCTAACACCAGGGGAGCCACCCCTCCTAAATTTCGTTGTTTGGTACCTGTACTGTAGCAATGACAATAAAGACCATTCATTCATTCAAATACCTCCCCAGTATATAGTCCACACCAACAACAGTTAAATTAAAGACTGCCAGCCTTTATTAAAGCAACAAATGCGACGTGTTGTGGATTGGAACTACGGATCATAAGCTTTCAAATGATGTGTCATACATTGAAATCCGAAAAAATATGAAGTTAGAGTAATTTGAATGTTGTTAGACGTCAGGCACATAGGGTTAACCTCTTTGTAATGAAACCGGAAGCACACAGCGCAGCGCTATGCGCATTTTAAGCGCATATAGGACTCGCGTGAAGCGCTATGCGCATTTTAAGCGCATATAGGACTTGCGTGAAGGATTTCTGCGACACGTGTTTCTGTTCACTGTTTTTATTCTCTCATCGCTTATACACATAAGTTTGACTGCGGATGACAGTAGGATCGGATCGGAGCCTTTTTTTTTTCTGGTCCGATCTCCGATCCAGCATTCAGGACCAATATCGGGTCGATATCCGATCTCAGTATCGGATCGGGACATCCCTAGTTATTATTTTAATATTGATAGCTGCTATTGATATAGCTATTGATGTAAGCCACGACTAATGTCAGACACATTTTCTCCACTGTGTCTAAATAGCATTACATAAGCAATTCAAACAACGGATTATGGAACTCCTACATGACAAATGCGACTGCTTGGTGAAGCTCTACAGAATAGAACTACTTGTACGTAACTTTGTAACGTAACTTTTTAAATTTTAATAATCACACAACATCCTGAATTATCATATTATATTTTGTAAATCTGGCTGATTTTAGGTGCAGGAATATGAAGACATTCTGAGTAGATCCCAAGAGAACAGTCAGGTAAGCAGTCCATCTGTCTATTATAACCAGGGTTCGAGTTATGTGGGAGCCGAGCTCCCATAGAGATGGTCTGAGGCTCTCTGAGCTCCCATGAAGGCAGTAAAATCAAAAATCTGTGGGGGTCGCTAATAATACATTACCACAACTATTATTTGATCAAAATGTCAATGTAATGAATATTATTTAATTTATATTATAAATATTGTAAAATAAACACGTTTTCCAAAAGAACTACGCGCACCATTAATCTCCTGTGAATGACAGTATGCCTTTGACTGCCTGCACTTCACCACCAAGACACCATGGGGCGCAGTAGAATATTGTGCAACAGCAAAAGGTTGATTAATCAGCTGTGCGGTAAACCGTTTGGAACACACAGTGCACAGCTGATTAATCAATTAAACCAATAGAGTGAGACACCAGTTGCCTTTCAGGAAGTAGTGAGATCGTGCACCTAGCCTATTATTGAGAAGCAAACATTCATTCATTAGCTATACAGGAGTATATACATACAGTAGCTACCATGCCGCCCAAAAAAAGGCCACTGATGCCGACCGGGTCATCAAGCCTAGACAATTTCGGGTTTTTATCAAAGAAACCTGCTATGACACCTAACGTTAGCCCTGCTGCTACTACTGTTACTGCTACTACTGCTGCTACTACTGAGGACTCTGCTACCAGGCCTGAACGCGCAACACCCACACCCAGTTCAGATGAGGGGCAGAATGAAGAGGTAGGGGAGGCAACGCCACAGAACTGGGGAGAAGATCAGTGGAGATCCTGGAAAAAAAGAAACCCCTGGCTATTTGCAAATGAGGATGGCCTTGGATGCCTTGCCTGTAAAGAGGCAAAGACTCTTTTACTTTCAGAGAAAAAGTGGGGAGTGCGTTTGGCGGATGCCTGGATCAATGGGACAGTAAGTAGCCCCGTTCAAAAGCAGTTGCGGAAAAAGATTTATATACACCGCGACAGTCATGCTCATAAACGAGCTGTTGAAATAGCAGAGCTTAAACAAAAGGAAGTGCTTCCTAAGAAAGTAGCAGCACTCACTTCCATTATGTACAAGGAGACAGCAAGTTCGTTCAGGGCAGCCTATACTGTGGCTAAAGAAAGGATGCCATATACAAAACTGAATCCAATCATGAAGCTTAATGAGATGAATGGCGCGATAGTCGGCCCTACTCACCGATCAGATCATTCATGTGCACAGATTTGTAGAGCACATTGCACAGGAGATGAAAAAGAAATTCATTTCTAATTTCAAATCAATTTATTTGTTTATTTATTAGTTATTGTGTTATTAAAGTGTTTAAGTGTTTTATGGTAAAGCATTATGAGTGGTGTGTGTGTGCAGGGTGCTCGTGAGTTGTATATTTTGGGGAGGGGGGAGGCTTGTGTATGGGGGCGGGGGGTCCTCACACAAAGGAGTAGCCTAGGGCCACTGACCACCTTAATCCGCTACTGCCTATAGCTAATTAAAACTTGTAAGTCCCATCGCTGTGTGGGCATGATTCGCGCGTGCATGAGAACATTTCGCACTGTTATTTTGGAGACCCCCACAGAGCTCAGCTTATAACTCGAACCCTGATTATAACCCATTAGTTTCCTAGTAAATGCTGAACTTGACTCAGAGAAGTGACTTCCCCCAGGAGATTATAATATAATCACATTACATATAATAATAATATAATCACATTAGAATCTAAAATAATCAAAATTATTGATTGATAATAATATTATTGATTATTTTTGATTCTACCTCTTATATTAACCATCTCTCTCTCTCATCTGTTATATGAATTGTCACACACTCAGGGCCGATTTCACAGACAAGGCTTGACCCTAGTTCTGGACTAAATCACACTTTCAATGTAAAATCTCTATTGAAGATGCTTTTTAGTCTAGGATTAGGCTTAAGCCCTGTCTGTGAAACCGGTCTCGGTCCTTAGACATTTATCGTACAGATACTGTAACATCAAGATCATCTCCTTTTCCCCCCAAGGATGCACTGAGTGTCGTGGACATGATGTCACTGAGACTTGCTGTTCTGGGACAAAGGCAAAACCTACAGGCAGTTAAGGATACAGTGAGTGAATTACTGCTCAAACTCCTTTTTGACAAATTGACGAAATATAGCTTTCTTCCTAAGATAAGTTTTCGGATCCCTCTTCTAATAGATTAGTCTGATGGACAACAACAGTATTGAAGAGGGGCCCAGCCGCCACCACCATCGCGGCGATGCTAAGGTTCCCGCCAGAACGGGTGAGTCAACCACACAATGTTGTTATAATGCAAAAAACATACAAACTGTTCGACAATCTACCTGGAGGATGTTTTTGTCAGCCTGGCCTGAGGGTAGAAGCACACACAAATGATTGACCACTAAGCTCTCTGTTGCTGTTTATAAAATCATCGACTTTGTTGCAGATGCTAAGAGTCAGGAGCAGATGATGGATGCTGTCTTAGTAAGTTAGTGTAGTGTTAAGTCACACAGCATGATATATTAGTATAGTTTTAGGTTACACATTTATAGTGAATGGAAGATTTTATGTGGATTGCAGAAAGGCACCTGCTATTCAGTTTCCCTTAAAACACAGCTATTTCACAATCAGTCTGTTGCTTGCTTTTGTAAAGTAAAGAATGCATCATTTTCCATCATAATTCAGGCTTTATTTCCTTATTCCTTGCATTATTTATGTGGTTTTCTTCTGTATTGGGTTGACGTCCTCCAGAACAAGATCCAGGAGTCCTCGGTAAGGAGAACATTCAATTCAAATCCTCATTACTTTTTACCATCTTTTATGGGGTGCTGGTCCCGACTCTAAAATGTAACCCATTTCCTGTCTTTAGATCAAGGCCTCTGCTACCGAACACGCTTTGACCAGGAAGAACACAAAACTAACTATTGTTCTAACTCTCCAAAAAAGTGAGCCCATCCCCTCCACCCCATGTACTGTCTTTACACCTTGATGTGTAGCCCTTCTCTACCCCCACTAATTTCACTTCCTCTGTACACATTTACACTGCTCCGTTGATTCACGTCAATGAGAACTCGACTATAAGGCTACGGAGTTACAAGTTCACCGTTCATGTTATAACACTTGTTATAACACTCATGTTTTAACACTTCATCATTCTGGTCTTCTTTGTCTAGAAACGGCCACCCCTCACCAGGCAGACACTTTCCCTGCAGCAAGGAACAGTGCTGAGGAGAACCACCACAAGAAGACCACCAAGGCCACCAAGACCACCAACACCACCAAGACCACCAACACCACCAAGACCACCAACACCACCAACACCACCAACACCAGCCAGTCCATCAGCCAGGCAGGACTGAAGAGTGCAGCAGGACTGAAGAGTGCAGCAGGACTGAAGAGTGCAGCAGGACTGAAGAGTGCAGCAGGACTGAAGAGTGCAGGACTGAAGAGTGCAGCAGGACTGAAGAGTGCAGCAAAGCCAAAGCCTGAGGAGAGACCCCACAAGAAGACCACCAAGGCCACCAACACAGGCCGGTGCATCAGCCTAGCAGGACTGAAGCGTCTCTTCAGGAGGTCCAATAAGAGTAAGAGACAGGAATTATTACATGCATTTGGTGTCACTTAGTGATAGATGGGAACCTTTCGTTCAGCTTTTTTTTTAATATATATATAATATCTTTATTTGTATCTTGTATCTTCTATGGTTATGTAACCATAATTTCAAGAGCCTTGTGAAACAAACATGCCTGTCAATATACATAGTGTATGTGTATACGGTGTATGTGTATATGGTATATGTGTACATGGTATATGTGTATATGGTATATGTGTACATGGTATATGTGTATATGGTGCAGTCAGTATATGTGTATATGGTAATGGTTGTTGGCCAAGTTGACTGAGGTTTACGTTGCTCCTCTCCACCGTTATGCCTGTCTCTCACTGTTGTCCCCTGTTCTTCCTCTGATGCTCTCAGAGTCCAGACCTACCATTCCAGAGATGGTCCGGGTGTACTACCGCCCCCAGATCACAGTGCCAACGGGGACACCCCCACCGGCATGGCCCCCAGCCCAGACACCCCTGAGTGGTGCGCCAGGGTGATGATCTGGCCTATCACAGTCCGGACTGAGTGGATGGAGCGCTGCAGACTGTCTAACTACTAGACTCTGACGCCGTTTGACCCCTGGACTTGTCCTTCATACGAACTCTGACCATTCTTTTTCTATTTTTATTCGATTAAGGACAACCCCAAAAATATTATTCTTAAAATGGAATACTATAAAGCATCTTAAAACCATCATCTTGTTGTTTGCCTGTTTTTGTTTCACTGAGGTAGCATGAAGAAACAGTTTTTTGGGGATAAGCAAAAAGATATATTACCAATACCAGCACTAGTGGTATATTGGGATGTTTACCCATTGTAGGAGACTGTCAGCCCGGCCACATGGACGTTGTCACACTTGGTGCCGAACTGGAAGAGGAAGAGGAGGTAGGACGTGAAGGAAGTGATGAAGAAGAGCTGGGCACCAGAGACCATGCCCAGTTTATACCTCTTCATCAGCAACCCGCCAAGGAATATCCCCACAGTAAGCACAGGCAGGGTCACCACACCTGCAGGGAGGCACAGTGGAATCTTTACAGCCAATCAGCATCAAAGCTGCCAGATGGACATTTCTGTTGGGAGTGTGTTGAGGTTTTGGCTCTGTTTGAATACTTCCTTCCTTCCCTCCTTCCTATCGTCCTACTTCCATGCTTCCTACATTCCTTCATTGTCTTAGGTAAACTGATCTAACAAGGTTTAATTGGTGTAAACAATGGCTATGCGCCACAATGTATAATCATTTAACAAAGGGTTGTGGATGACTTCAAAAAGGCTGCAACTACTAACCAATGAGGAAGTTGGCTCTGGCTGCAGACTGTCCAAACTGTTGCTCCATGTACTTCGCTTTGAAGGTGAACAGGCCGATTAAGGAGTTGTACTTCAGGACGCCTCCGCACAGCAGGAGGAAGTAGGCCGGGGTGGTCAGCAGGGCCTTTAATGAGGGCAGGAAGCCTGGGGAAGTCAACAGGACACGGCCACAGTTACTCTTTCATGATGCATTGTGCGCGCTTCAGTTAGTGAGAGTCTCCTAATTAGATTAGATTAGATTCAACGTTATTGTCACCGCAGAGTATAAGTACCAGACAACGAAATCTAACCAGAAGTGCAAATAGTGATATAGTGCAAAGACATGATATTGTAGACAAAATAGGATATGTACAGTTATGAAATGAGTACAGTATAAGAACAGTAGGTAGTAGGTAACCAACCCACTGACTTACCACTGGATTTACCACGTTCTAAACATTTCCCATGTTCTTTTTGCTAAACGGTATGTGTGCGCTGACAAAAAAATGTAATAGCAAAGAAAACATGTACATTTCTATCATTAAAGATGGGCAAGATGTACTCTGTTTTCTCTAGGTCTGAGATCACCTCAGGCCCGGCTAGTCATAGCATCTACCTTTAGCGATTTCTTCCAGTGTCACGTTATTGGCGGGGGCATTCCCCGGCCCGTCCTGAGGTGCGTGCGGCAGCTTGTCCTCCTCGCCCTGCTTGGGCAGGGACCTGGGTAGGAACCAGAAGGGGATGCCCGACAACAGCTGGACGCCAGACGACACAAAGAAGCCCAGCCACCAGGCCCCGACCCAGCGGGCGTCCTGAGGGGTGATGGTCACACTCTCTGGAAGAAAGACATCTTATCGTCTGCAGCACTGATGCTAACGACAGCTATGAGGACTTGTAATGTATGATATATTGTACATACAGTGAGTAGTGTGAGTAATATACATACAGTGTTTACTTTTTTTTGGGGGGGGGGGGTACACAGATAAACATTGTTTATACTAAGTGTGAGGGACAGAGGTCGAAACCCGAGTCTCCCACATGGAAGACACGAGCATCAACCATAAGGCCGATAGCATTATCCTCAAGGGCAACACTCGATTTTCTACGTCTCATGGCAGGGCTACCTCAACATGAGCAGCGTGATTCTAAATCACCGCCGCTACATTAGTAAGTCGATGTTTGGGAGTCTCTTACCAAGATCGACAAAGCCAATATCTACATACAGCCTGGCACAGAGGGACCCCAGTAAGAATCCGAACATGGGACCCAGCAGTGAGATGGTCTGTAGACAAGCTGGGAATCACACGACATTCACATTTACCATTCAAATTGACATGACTGTAACATTTACATTGTTGAATGAGTGTTGTGTCTGTCACTGGCTGGGTTCGAACAAACAATATGCCTCTCACATGGATGAGACCACCAGGTACGAGAGCTACTGTACATTGGGGGTTAGTAGTCACAGACAGGGCTACCTCAGCACAAGAGCATGACTCCAAACCACCTCCACTACAATTTGCAGTATTTATTTACCTCGGGTAGGAGTCGGAGGGCTACATCTGGGCTTAGAAGTCTTGCCTATATAACTGGCCTATGTAACTCACCTATGAAACTGACCTATGTAACTCTCACCTCTGGTATATGTCCATTTACCTGTAACTCACCTATGTAACCTTGAAACTTGAAACTATGTAACTCTCACCTATGTAAAATGCAGAGTTCTCAGCCCTGGCGAAGTCGTCGATGTAGGAGATCCCTAGAGGGGTGACGGGCGTCTCTCCTACCCCCCGGAGGGCGTTGCCCAGGAACACATAGATCCACATGTAGGAGCTGGGGTCTCTCACACAGCCTGAATGCGCACACGCACACACACACACACACACACACACACACACTTTAAATGCTTTATTTATGTCCACATACATGTACAATATCTAAAGGACATAAATACTATCAGTGCATTTTGACATTATGAAAACAGTCAGTTACAGTAGTGCTGAGCCACATGTACACACACACACACACACACACACACACACACAATTAGTATTAAAGTGTATGGACAACCATCACATCTAAACTCTTATGAACAGACCCTGGTTGAGTAGTGTACAGATGAGTAGCCGCCTTGCCCAACACAACCTTTAGCTCACTGGGCTGACATGGTCTCGAGTCACTCAGACTACCCAGGTACCCACCCAATACCTGGTTACACCCAGCATTCTGAGACAGGTAAATGTGAAAGGCCACTCAGGTGTGAGTCCTACCTGGGTTGTCACCTTGAGATGGCTCCATCTGGACCTCTGGGATGTCTGACTGTTTCAGAGGTTTCAGGCAGGGAGTAACACTGACGCTCCCATTCAACGAGCCTCGGATGAACGTGTCGAACTCGTAGCTATAGGAGGCACACAAATCACACTGACGTGATCATTGAGCAACAACTGTCCACATTTAGTTTTTTTTATATTTTAGTTTTCATCTCTTCACCTGATATGTGTAGGACTTCAACTTGGCCAAAATACCACTGTAACCTAACTAGCACAGCTCTAGACTGTCTTATTGTATCGATGTAACAGTATTTGGACTGCACTTATATAGCACCTTATTCCAAAGTACTTTACAACGGCCTCTCATTCACCCATCACACACACATTCACATACCAATGGCGGCAAGCTACCATGCAAGGCAATTTATTATTATTATTATTATTTTAAAATGTCTTTATTAGGATAAACCCCTTGAGATGTGTCATCTCGTTTTAGAGAGGGTCCCAACATATATCACAATCATAACAGCAGAGTGTCAAAATAATAAAGAGTACAACTATGACAAAATACAGACAGACAAGAGACAAACAACAACAACATACATTACTTATTGAAAAACATTGAAAACATTGAAAACATTACAACCACAACATGGCCAAAGTGGCCAATAAACTAAGGGAAGGTGGATCTACATCTATACTTTAGTTTTTTTATTTGGGGTTCAGTGACTTGCCCGAGGACAACTCGACACATGGCCAGCAGGGGATCGAACCACCGAACCGCCAACCTTGCGATCATTAGACGCCAGCTCTACCTCCTGAGCCACAGCCGCCCCACATTTTTGTATTTAGTACACATTCAGTATTTCTGGGTGCATTTTACCGTTCCATGAAGAAGTGTGGCAGGCCAGTGATGAAGGACCCCACTGCCATCAGGCAGCAGCCCATGGCTATAAGCCTCGGCCGGTGCATCTTGGCCCCAAAATGGCTGACAACAGCCAGGAACAGCAGGTTACCTGCAAGAGGACCAGGACATAAGTACAGTACATAATACTACATGGAACTGTAAAAGGTTGTTAAGTCGTGACGTGTTTCCGGGTCCAACGAAATGCCGCAGTAATAATTCATTATATTTGTATAGCGCTTTTCCGAGGCTCAAAGACGCTGACAATATGGGAAAAATAGGAAAGTGCTGTGTCCCTTGTTGTATGAATAGATCCGAGTCTAAAAAACGATTGAACTGTCATTCTACCGCTTTAGTACACTGGTACTCTGGTGCGGGAAATTCTTTATTTGGACCCCGAAATTGCTAAACGTCACGTGTGACGTCAGACTTAACAACCGAATAACATGGCATTGGTGTGTTACCATGGTGACCATGGGCTCTTAGACCAATCCTGTTTTTAAATCCATGTAGGGGTACAGAAGAGCACACAACAAAGAATGTAAAGGCACTTAGCCCTAAGTTACTCCAGGGAGACTATCCCTGTAATCTCTAATTGTAAATCGCTTTGGATAAAAGTGTATGCTAATAAAATGGTTAAAATGTAAAGAGTTATGGATGGTTGGTTCAGTCACAGAAGGTGAAAATGACTTTGTGGAGAGGAGAAAAAAAAACACTGAGAGAAGAGTTTTGGTTTTATCCACAGGTTCTGAATAATAATAATAATGTTTTAAAAATACAGTGGGGTTATTAAGTATTAACACAACACATTCAACATATGTCCAATTTATACCAGACATTGGTATTAAGTCAATAAAACTACACAGCTAAATAAATTGTACGATTTCAATCCATGAGAAAAGTTATGTGCAATAAAGTGGAATGACACAGGAAAAAAGTATTGAACACAGTAAGAAAAAGCACTTAACTAGCCACTAATGAGTTCTCCTACCTGTGCTAATTAGAATCAGCTGGGTTAGTGCATGTTGTTGGGTAAGTACTTCCACTCTTTGAAAAAGTGTTTCCCACCTCTGAGTACAAGTGAACAAATCATTTGTCACCAAGCTTTCCTGCAAGAAACATCTCATGATGGGTAGAGGCAAAGAGCTCTCAAGACCTTCGCAACAAGATTGTTGAGCAGCATAGTAATTGCACTGGTTACCAATGGATTTCACAACTCTTAAATGTTCCTTCTGAAATGTTGGCATCAGAATTGTTGAGGGTGTGGCCTGGGGGTCCTTTACATGCCTGCCAAAAAGGGGGAAAAGTTACCAATAATTATGTCATGGCCATGACATGAAAAACAGAACAGGGCTGAATAATATAACTAACAATTACAATTACCTATTGTTTTTTTATTGTTTCTATTATTATTCAACAACTTCAGTTTTCATGAAAAATGGCCATGTGTTACGAGGGGGGTCAGCGAGGATCACTCCCCGATGCCTCTGCTGGTTGAAGAGCTGCATTACTCCAGCCCTGGACTAATTACGTTATTATTGTCACCTGTGAGTGTTTGTCTGTGTATTTAGGTGTGTCCCTTTTCCCTGTTCCCTTGTCAGTTGTTCGTATTTGTTTACGTCTTGTGAACCCTCGTCTTTCCCTAAAGACTTTTGTGCATGATACTTGTCCCTGTCCTTTCGGTCCTGGAGGACTTTACCTTACCTGTCGCTACGTCCAGGTATTATTATTATTTTTTTTTATTTTTTTTTTCAGATTTTATCCCTTTTTCACCCAATTTGGTATCCAATTTAACCCAACCTAGCATCCAATTATCCCCTGCCTATTGCGTAGGATCCGCCGCCCGACCCCGTAGCCGGCAGCCCCAGAGGAGATCGCCAGGCAGACTAGCTGACTGGCTCCTCGAGCCCGACACCGTTATTCCGGCACCCAGGGGGCGGTGTTGCGCGATGGATCCTTGTCCGGAAATAGTCCTATACCGCCCTCGGGAGCGGCCAATATGCCGCTCCCTGTGTGCCCTGGCCATATCCGGGTCTGGCGAACGTCCAGGTATTTTTGACTTTATGTATGTTTTGCTTTGTTTGTGGTTTAGTGAAGTTTGCTTTTAGTAAACGGAGCCTTGTTTGCTCGTCTTTTGTTTTCGCTACTCGCTAGTGTTTTGTTATTGTCATTTAGGGGTCATCCCTATGTTCCCCGGGTCCTATGTTCCCCGGGTCCTATGTTCCCCGATTTCTTAGAAAAAAAAGGAAAAAAAGGTTCTATGTTCCCCGCTTCCGAAAAAGGGTTCTATGTTCCCCGCTTCCGTGAGTTTTTTATTTTTTATTTTTTTTTATTATTTAAAAAACAACATACACAAATACATAATCATACTTTTTTTTTTTTTTTTTTTTACATACGCAAATACATAATCATACTGTGGATTACTAATTGATAGACATTTACAGGAAATTACAGGAACTATTATACATAGGAACAAAATGATTATGTGTACAACATTATTATATGAACAAAATGATTATATGTACAAAACCTTTTGTAGGTAGGACACTATTGGACCTCGGCCCAAATCTAGTACTGAAGCTGACCCCCCATGCTAAACCATTTGGAAGTACAGTATACTAGGACTCCAATTCAGACACACTGGGGGGCTGTCACAAATCTACTAACTCTAATCAGCCTGGTCTCACACGGCAGACGGCAGAATTCGACGTTTATGGACAAACGTCGAATTCTGACGTGAGATTGCATCCAAACGTCGAATTCCGACGTGACATTTGCATCCAAACGTCGAATTCCGACGTGACATTGGGGTAGCTCGTTCTGATAGCGTCATACCCTAACCCTAACTGATAACCCTAACCCTAACCTTAACCCTAACCCTAACCCTAACCCTAAATGTGGCCTAACTAATTAATGCAAGTGCAATTCAAAATGGAATAATCCCGAGAGAAGCCCCGACAGGCGCACATAACAGGTGCACCCCTGCGCTGGTGTTCTTTTAGGAATATAAGATTTTCAATTCCATCTCGAAAATGATCTATCTAGGGAGTTATATAAAATGCTGAGACAATACTATGACATTGATTATTACATAATATATATTATGTATATTGATACATATGATTATGTATTTGTGTATGTTGTTTTTTAAATTTCAGATTTCAGATTCAGATTCATTTATTTATTCAAGGGACAGTGCATATTAATAAAACAAAAATAAATTGTAAATACGCCAGAGTTAGCCCGAAAGCTAGTTTTCATCCGCAGTCCCTATGCCATGATGTTGTATACGGCTCCCTGGAGGAAAAAAGTACATTTAAAAGATAAAATATAGGTAGACCTAGGCACAAAAAAGTAGACAGGACAAGCATTTAGCTTAAGGGCATAACATAGGGGGTTAAAAGAGCATACATTAATCATAGGCGGTTAAAAGGAGGGTACATATAAGCAGAGGGTTAAAAGAGCATACATTAATCATAGGCGGTTAAAGGGAGGGTACATATTCGGTAAGCAGACTAAAAGCAAGCAAGATATACGCACGGTAAGCAGACTAAAAACAAGCACACAGACTGTACAGGTAAGACATGTTAGGCAGTACACAGACAGGCGGTACACATGACATACAGGTATAGGACAGGACATTTCAATGTTGGCAGGTGTGTGTGTTGATCATCCACTGTTTTAGGTGCTTTCTAAATGATTTAAAGGTGCCTAATTCTTTAAGGTGCCCTGGAATCAGGTTCCATTCACGTGCCCCTCTAACTGACCAGGCAGGTTGTGGGATTTGCTTGTGACCAGCTTGTTATGCAGTAGTTGATGTGTGTGAAGATCATGGCGTGGACATACATGGTAGCTGCTTCTGTTGACATGTAGTCCCTTAAAAAGCAGAAGTTGGACAGATTGAACTTGACAATTTTACAGACCTTTTTGATATGTGCCTTAAAAGTGAGGTTGGAATCTAACAGCACCCCAAGATATTTGAACTCGTTCACAACTTGTAGTTGTTCCCCTGAGATAATGACATATGCTTCTTCAGCAGAACGGTTTGTTTTAGTAAAAAACATGCTGACCGTCTTGGAAACATTAAGTTGGAGACGACAGTGGTTCAACCATGTAGTCACCTGAGCCATAGATTTGGTAAGTACAGCAGCTACCTCCGTCTTGGTCTGACCATGTACAAAATAGTACAGTGTCGTCAGCATACATTAGTGTATCAACCTCAGGACATTGATATTGATATTGACATTGATACATATGATTGACATTGATACATATGATTATGTATTTGTGTATGTATTTGTGTATGTTGTTAAAAAAAAAAAAAACAGTATGATTATATGATTATGTATTTGTGTATGTTGTTTTTTAAATAATAAAAAAAAAAAAAAAAAAAAAGGGGGAACATAGAACCCGGGGAACATAGGACCCGGGGAACATAGGTACGCTCCCGTTATTTATTTATCGACTCGCTACGCAGAGCCTTGCTTGCTCTCCTTTATTTTGTTGTGGTTCTGTATCACGGTCCTATGGATATTCAGTGTACTCATCTCAGTAAAGAGAACTTTATTTTATTCATGTCTCGACCTCAATTCCTCTGAGTCGCACCGCACATGGGTCCAACACCACTCTACATTGAGAACATTATTCCAAAACGTAACAGCCATGACTCCTAGAAATATTGGTAACTTTTTTCCCCTTTTTAGAGGACCCCAGGCCACACGCTCACAACATTTCTGACGCCACAATTCCAGAAGGGGGCGCAATAGCAACCCATTCAACTTTGAGAGGCCATAACTTTAGAGACACAAAAGCTATTTGGACTGAAAAGATGTATCCTAATTGAAAAACAATCAAAATTACCATGCTACATGCAAATTAATCAGCACCGTAATTAATTAAATATGCAAATGAGTCTGTGTTTATGCAAATTAATGTGAAACCAAATTCCAACATGATCGAATGAAAAACATGGCTGCCACATGCCAATCAATATTCTGCTTTTCCAGCCACTTTTAAATTAAAAAATAACACTTAAAAATCTTCTTCTCATGAACCACAAGTCCGATTGACACAGACATCTTTCCTTCTTCTAAAACTGCACAGCTACATGCAAATTAATATATACATTTACAAATGCAAATAGGACTATGTCAGTCACTGTTAGTCTAATCAATCTCAGAGCTAGTGTGCTTTGAGACAGAGATGTGTACCAAATATGAGGTTAGCACTTATCCTTAGGCCTTAAATGCCCCTTGCAGCTATATTTACAACAATGTTGATGTGTTGAATACCTTTTCCCCCCACTATAGGCTATATATGTTTTTATGGCATTTCTGCTTTATTGGAGAGAGACAGTAGAGATTGACAGGGCGGATTGGTGAGGGAGAGGGGGGATAACTTGCAGGATATGTCAATGGCCCGATATCGAACCAGGGCCTTTGAGATGATATGATATGCACCTTAGTGTGCTATGGTTCTCAAATTTCAAACACAACATTCATGAGACTTGTTGATACCCATCTCAAAACTGCCATCGATGAATCCAGTGAGAGAGCTGGGCAGGTCAAAGCGTCTCTCTATCTGTGTAATGGAGCTCTTCATGTAGGTCCCTGACAAGGCCTTCGCGAAGTAGGCGAAGGACAGCGCCATGATGAACATCTGAGAAATACAAATGAATGTCAAGGCTGCGTTCGTAAATTCGCGTAAATGATCGGCACTCATGGAATGCCTCTTGTCTAATCAAATTACTTGGTCCCTTTATGACGTTGAACCAAGTGTGCGTTCCGGCGCTCTGTGAGCAACCCCTAAGGCACACCCACTGCAGAAGTGAGTTCACAGTGAGTTCTAACACAATGTCTTTGTGGGAGTCAACTTTTTTCTTTTTGTCTTTTCTTGTGTTTTTACACACACACACACACACACACACACACACACACACACACACGGAACACAAAAGGGTTCTTCAAAGGGTTCTTTCACAGGGAACAGTCAACCGAAGAACGCTTTTTTCTAAGAGTGTACAGCGATCCATAGACCCGTCACTGAATAATATCTGCACTTAATAACACCTTCACCACTCCAGACAATGACAATTGACAACGACTTCCTTTTTTGGTGGGATCAAAGGCTGTAAAGATCTGTGTAAATTGTATACAGACACAACACACACAACAAACTACATTCAGAATATGGATTCTGGATTCAGGTCTACCACTCGACCACATTTGAGGTGTGGTGAAAAACATGTATTTTTTTTACTTCATGGTGCAGTGTCCCTTTACGCACCTTGAGAGTGGAGCAGCGGGAGCGTCTGTGTTCAGAGACACACAGAGCTTCCTGGCTGGTCAGCCTCTCTCTGTCCTCCACAGGGTTCTCCATCCTCCACTGCCAGATACACAAACTGGTCGCTCAGCCTGAACCTGAACACAAGACATAGCTTATTGTTATCCATCTATTCTATTGTATATACATACAGTACTACCTACAGTACTTATCAATTCATAACTCTACATATCCTAATTTGTCTACACTATCATGTCCTTGCACTATAATGTCTACAATATCATGTTTAGATGTTCTGTTTAGATACTAAACTGCATTTCGTTCGTCTGGTACTTGGTACTCTGCAATGACAATAAAGTTGAATCTAATCTAATCTTAAGGACACTATTGTATTTTTTGTATTAATTGTATTTATTAATTAACACTAGAACAGCCGTGCCTATTTTACCTACTATTAGAGCCTAGAAGCTGCTACTTACACACAAAGACCACTAGTTGGTGCGTCTTGTAAATTAGCCTACCTCCTACATAGAAAAACTGCAAAATAGCTTTATACTAGCTTATTCTGATGTAATGTAAGGATACTGGGTCGTAGAATGCACATATCTAGGAAAAGTCATGAAAGGAGCGTCCTGAAATTTGATCGAGTGTAAAGATATATATATTTCTTTACTCACATGGTCAAATGACCCCACCCATGGCTGTACTAGTGTTAATCCTTTATTTATCCAGGTAAGTGCCATTGAGGTATTGAATCACTTTATCAAGGGATAGCAAAACGTGTTGGTGTGGACAGGGCTGCAACATTGATATTTTATAATTTATACAGGGTTCCCACACCTTCTGAAACATCAAATTCAAACACTTTTCAAGGACTTTCAAGACTCAATTCCCTCAAATTCAAGGACCCAACACGGCATAGTTTGAGATAGATCTTGATGAGAATTTATATAATAGGAACTATCTGCTCACAGACAACAATTAAAGAGACACTAGATGGTCTCGTGCCTTCTCTACCACAGCACAGAAAAAACGATATATTGTGAAATATGTGTAAAGTTACTGTGTTAAGTTAAGCAATGTGACTTATCTACTATAATTACGTAAAACTATTTTTGGAATATATATATATATATATACTTTTTTTGAGAGAGAGATTCAAGCACTTTCAATGACCCATGTCTATTTTCAAAAACGTTTAAGGCCTTGATTTCTTTTTCTCAAATTCACAAACGTTCAAGGATTTCAAGGACCCGTGGGAACCCTGTTTATATAATCTAACCCTAACCCTTACTTTGAAGGAAATTTCTTAGTAGTGTATCCAACTGAACTCTTGAGATCACAAACATACACTCATTTAACACTTTATTAGGAACAATATACTAATACTGGATAGGTCTTCCCTTTGCTCTCAAAACAGACTAAATTCTTCATAGCATTGATTCCAAAAGATGTTGGAAACATTCCTTTGAGATTCTGGTCCATGATGACATGATTGCATCAATTCCTGCAGTTTTTTCAGGTGCACTTTCAAGAATCTCCCGTTCTACCACATCCCAAAGGTGTTCTATTGGATTCAGATCTGGTGACTGGGAAGGCCACTGAAGAACACTGAACTCATTGTCATGTTCATGAAACCAGTTTGAGACGACTTCTGACATGGTGTGTTATCATGGTGGAAGTAGCCATTAGAAGATGGGTACATTGTGGCCATGAAGGGATGGACATGGTCAGCAACAATACTCAAATAGGCTGTCACATTCAAACAATGACTGATTGGTATTAATGGGCCCAAAGTGGGCCCAGAAAATATTCCCCACACCATCACACCAGTTGAATGAATGAGAAGGTGTACAGGTGTTCCTAATAAAGTGTTCAATGTGTATACATTGTAAACCTTTCCTCATCACAGATTAATACAGATTTATCACCAGGGAGATCAAACGACTACAAACAATTGAATACAAGTGTGTTCAAACTACAACCAAGTGTGAATCAATCAATCAATCAATCAATCAGTCAATCAATCAATCAATCAATCAAGTCTGTACAAACTACAACCAAGTGTGAAACCATCAGAGCAAAGTGAGATAACCCTTACCTCTGATAGTCCTGACACACAAAGCCCTCAGCACAATGACTGTCTGGTACAGGTGAGCACATTAATCCACTGCGATGAAAACGTTTATTCACTTCATTTGTTCACTGGAAATGAAAGGAAAGGAAGGTAAATATGTCCGTAAGTTACATGGCCTAGCAGGGACAAAGTAAAAGACACTTTTGGTATTGCCAGTTCTTACTCTGATAATCCCTTCAGATTTAGGTTAATTCCCTCTCCCAAAGTGCTGCCCTCCAAACTATTCATAAAAAATGACTGAGGTCTCATAATAGCAGAGTTATAGGCAACTGTTCAGAATGTTCCCCAGAATATATATTCAAGCATCAGCTGTACATGAATAGCCTTGTAACATGCTCCTAAGAAATATGTTCGTCAACTAAACACATTTAGCTGACAAACTAAAGAATGAAACACACACATACACGCACGCACACGCACACACACACACACACACACACACACACACACACACACACACACACACACACACAAACACTATTACAGTACATACTTGCAGCAAGGTCGGTCAGTCATTATTGTAAGGACAATATATTCCTGGTGACTTACCTGGTTTAAAGGACATGGTTATAAGTACCTGACACTTGACATTCAGTACCTGGGGCCTGAGCTGTGGCTCCGTTCTCCTCCTCTGGACGATGGACACTCTTCCTTCCTCCGTCTCCCGAGGCCTGGTTCCCAGAGCAGTGTCAGCAGAGAGCAGTGTTTCGGAGGAACTTGCCAAACAAAAAGCCAGACACATTTCTATTCCACACACACATCAGTCCTGGAGGGGACAGCAACCAGTAAACAAAGAGAGAGAGGGATGAGGCCGGGGGCGGGGGGGGAGAGAGAGAGAGAGAGAGAGAGAGAGGGACAAATCGACAAGTCCCCAACAAGTCCCCAAAATTGTCAAAATTGCCAAAATTACCCCCCTCTTCTCAAAGGCTATTTTCCATTGAAGCATAACTGCAGAGAAACCCACATCTTTGGGCAGAAGGTTTCAATACACATACGAAAACGAAAGTTTTTTGTTTTTCATAAAAAATTAAAATGAACTATTAATGCAGCAAAATCAAAATCAATCTATCAGACTTTACAGAGAGCCAGGTCTAACTTGCTAACATTTTGTAATGTGTGTGTGTGTGTGTGTGTGTGTGTGTGTGTGTGTGTGTGTGTGTGTGTGTGTGTGTGTGTGTGTGTGTGTCTGTGTCTGTGTCTGTGTGCAGAAGGCCACAGGCTCTGAGTTAGGGGAATGTGTTATTAGTCAGTATAGCAGCATGTGGTACAGGCAAGCAGGTCACCCAAGCAGCTTTGGGTTTTAGGGATTACGGGTTAAGAAACTCCACATTCCTACACTGCAACAGAGGGGAATTAACTCTCACACCTTCTTCTTTTCTGTTTGTATAATATACTTTTATTGTAGTGCAAAGACTGACATGACAGGATGTATATTGCAGCTGTGGACAGTGTCAAGTGGATGGTGTTAGGAATGTAAATGTATGTACCAGAGTGTACAGCAGATATTCAACTCAACCAAAATCCCATTGCTCTATATAGATTCATCATCATAGATGATTTTGCAGAGGTATTTTACATAGGCACTGTATACTGTATTGTATGCAGAGTGGCATTAGCATTAGTTGCACCACAATATGTGTGCAGACTCAACATGTAACGTGTACTACATTTCTGTTTCTTTTCTACTGTAAGAGAAAGTAGTTCTGCACTACTGCAAACTGCACTATCAGCAGGGGACAAGGAGGGAGAGGCAGAGGCATAGGTTGTACACAGAAACAACTCCGCCTACTGGTAATATTGGTGCATTACTTCTCTTACAGTTTTTCTCAATTGCTTTGGTGCATTTCTCTGATCAGAATTGAAATTCTCACAACTGTTAGTTCAACCTCCACAACATTTAGTCATTTGTGCACATCATAGTAGCAGTTTCTCATTCCTTCCAACACATTGCAAATGCTTTTGGACATGCATCAATTGCTGTCATACAATTCTCTGCTGTTTTATAACATTATCATTTGCTTATGTCATGTCAGTCAAAATGAACTATACTTTTGGATGCTGAATAGTCATTCCCTATAAAACTAATAGTCCTAATTTCATTGCTTGAGTCATTACATACAAAAATGTTGAACAAGTTGTCAAAATCTGTCAAGCAAATTCTATACATTTCTTTATCATTTGTTCCTGAAAAAACAATTTCTCTCAGCTTTCACTGATGAGGAGGAGTGTGTGAAGCATTGATTGTAACCAATGATAAGCCACTTCTCCACAGTCACTCAGAGCTGAGTCCCATGAACCCTCAATTGGCTAGCATATATGAACCGAGCAGGACATAGTGTGTACCATTTTGACAATACTGTGACACAGAAATAGAAGGTCAGCATCGTGGAAGAGGGGCGAGGATGCGGGGAGGAAGGGGAAGGGGACAAAACAGGGGAAGAGGAAGAAGAGGCCAAGTACATAGGCAGATTCCTGATGAAATTAGGGCAATTGTGGACCATGTTGTCAATCACGGCCTCACATTGGCTGAGGCTGGCCGAAGGGTGCAGCCAAATGTTGGGAGAACCACTGTAAATTCAATTATTCAAACATTTTGTCAGGAGAACAGGTGTGTATATTGGACAGTATTGGACAGTAATTCAGCACTAAATCTGCACTGCACTACTGTCATTGTGTCATACATGAAGCTTACAGTGGGACAAGAACTTGTCACTTTTTACATTTTACATTTAGACTTACAGCTTTACTGCAGCACAGATTTACTGTACTGTAGTGTAAAGTAGTGTTACAGTAAAGATTTGCCATATTTACAGTATTGCATTTTACAAGTGGGAAGCACTGTTATTGTACACTACAGTAATATGGGTTAAAGCAGTATATCTCATGTTTACTGTACATTACTGTAATTTTACTCTGCACCACATAGACAAGACAAGGCAAGACAACCTTGCAGAGGTGGAAAAGGGCCCCTTTTTACTCCACAACAAGAGGAAGCCATTGTGCAATGGTGATTGCAAACAATGCCATAAGGTTGAGAGAGATACAAAGCGCTGTTATAGAGGATGACAATATCTTTGGGAATATTGAATCTGTTTCAATCGCTACAATTGACAGAGTGCTCAGGAGAAATGAAATGCGCATGAAACAATTGTACAATGTAACATTTGAACGGAACAGCGACAGAGTGAAGGAGATCCGTCACCAGTATGTACAGGTAAAAAATGTATGTGTTCTATGCATACTCTAATGTCCAGTACTGTAAACGGGTTACTTTGTGTAGTGGCATGCAGTACACTTACATGACAATTCATACTGTACAATATGTTGTCCAAAATGCATTATGTTACACAGGAAAAGTTTTAATAGTTTTTTTCTCTCTCTCTCTATTCTGGGATAAAGCATGTACTGGAGCTGGAGGCCAGGGAACCGCTGCACACATTCATATATGTTGATGAGGTGAGTTTCAATCTGGCAAAAGGTAGAAGGCGTGGAAGAAATCGCATTGGGCAGAGAGCAACCATTGATGTCCCAGGCCAACGAGGAGGGAATATTACAATGTGTGCAGCCATCTCAGAAAACGGCGTCCTCACCCATATACCCTGTCTTGGTCCATACAACACACAACATCTGCTGACTTTTTTAGACATTCTTTACAGGGACATAATCCCTGAGAATGAGAGGGGTCAAAATGGAGACCATCTGAACAAGTATGTTGTTGTATGGGATAATGTGCGTTTTCACCACTCAGATCTGGTCAGACAGTGGTTTGCAGCACATGAAAGGATGCTGGTGGAATATCTCCCTCCCTACTCCCCATTCCTGAATCCAATAGAGGAGTTTTTCTCTGCCTGGAGGTGGAAGGTATGGATGAGGACGTATACTGTATGGAAGGTATACTGTATGACCTGCATCCACATACCCAAATGGCCTTGCTAGCAGAGGGTGGATTCGCCACTCAAGGAGATACTTTCCTCGCTGCATTACCAGGGATGATATTCGCTGTGATGTCGATGAAAATATGTGGCCAGACAGACAGGAACGTCTGGATGTCAATGAATGATTTACAGTACTGTGTATGTTGTATGTTCCAATTCAGTTCCAATATGTACTGCAATATTGTTTACAGTTGTGCACAGCTCTACCCAAAGGGTGTTTCTTATGTTTGTGGTAAATAAGTTTGTATTTTTCTTTTGCACAATGCTGTGAACAAATTAGAATTGCAAAGAGCATATGCAGTAAAAATGTGAAACATAACTATTCAGTGTCTTGTACTCATTTACCTCACTAAATACAGTAATGTGTAACCCACTGTAGATTTCAAATGGCTGTGCAAATAGTGTATAGTACTGTTGAGCATTTTCAGATAGTGTCACCAAGATCTGTTACACCCCTACTGAAGAAACCTGGTCTAGACCCCAACATTTTCAATAACCTCCACCCAATCTCTAATCTGCCATTTATCTCAAAAATTCTGGAAAAAGTTGTCGCATCACAGATTCAGGCCCACCTCTATAACAATAACCTCTATGAACAATTCCAATCCGGTTTCCGCCCCCGTCACAGTACAGAAACAGCCCTCATTAAAATCACAAACGACCTCTTGATGGCAGCTGACTCTGGACATTTATCCATTCTCATCCTCCTTGATCTGACCGCAGCCTTTGACACCATCTCCCACTCCATCCTCCTCGACCGACTAGCCTCCATTGGCATATCCGACTCTCCCCTGGACTGGTTCCATTCATATCTCTCTGGTCGCACTCAATTCATCCAGTTAAAATCATTCTCATCCCATACCTCCCCCCTCTCCTCTGGTGTTCCCCAGGGCTCTGTCCTTGGCCCCATCCTATTCATCATCTACCTCCTCCCACTCGGTCAAATATTCCGTAAACACAACATACATTTTCACTGTTATGCGGACGACACCCAGCTCTATGTCTCCTCCAAACCCTCATCCACCTTCCCACCCTCTTCCCTCTGTGCCTGCCTACAGGAAATCAAATCCTGGTTCCCCTCCCACTTTCTCAAACTTAACAGCAACAAAACCGAGATAGCACTCATTGGCTCCAAATCCTCCCTCACCAAGCAACCCAGTTTCACCCTCTCTATTGACAACTCCTTAGTTTCTCCCTCCCCTCAGGTTAAGAGTCTGGGTGTCGTCCTCGACAGCACCCTATCTTTCCATACCCATATCAACAACAACATCCGGTCCGCCTACTTTCACCTTCGAAATATCAACCGCCTCCGCCCGTCACTCACTCCCAACAGCGCTGCTATCCTGGTCCACTCTCTAGTCACCTCCCGCTTAGACTACTGCAACTCCCTTCTCTTTGGTCTCCCACACAAACTCCTCCATAAGCTCCAACTGGTCCAGAATGCTGCTGCCCGTATAATCACCAGAACCCCTGTCATCAGTCACATCACCCCCGTTCTACAACAACTCCATTGGCTTCCCATTAAACTACGCATTGACTACAAAATCCTCCTCCACACATTCAAAGCCATCCACAACCTCGCCCCCCCTTACCTGTCCGACCTCCTCCACCTCAACATTCCCACCCGGTCCCTCAGGTCAGCCTCCGCCATCAACCTCACTGTCCCCCCTGCCCGTCTGTCCACCATGGGGGCAAGAGCTTTCAGCCGCTCTGCCCCTCGCCTCTGGAACTCCCTCCCCCCCGACATTAGGAACATTGACACCATAAACCCATTCAAAACACACATCAAAACACACCTCTTCAGGCAGGCTTATCTCTGAGCCACCCTCCCGACTATTGAATGCCCTGCTGCTGCTGCTTTTTATATTGTAATTTGTAATTGTTTGATTGTAATTTTTTAACTGTTTGACTGTATTTTTGTAACTGTGTTGTATGGCGACCTTGAGTGCCATGAAAGGCGCCTTATAAAATAAATGTATTACAGTTTTTCCTGGTTGTTTAAACAGATTTTTGGGAACATCAGACACAATGTGCACAATCTCTAACTCATTTACCAACTGCTAAACCAATTCTGCTAAACTCCAAGCACATTTTCCTGCTTTAGACTCATCTTCCCATTCCATACCACACATTTCCTGCTTTAGACTCATCTTCCCATTCCATACCACACATTTTCCTGCTTTAGACTCATCTTCCCATTCCATACCACACATTTCCTGCTTTAGACACATCTTCCCATTCCATACCACACATCTTTCAGCTCACTAAACACAATTCTCCATATCTTGCACACTCTTCCTGATTTTCCACTCCTGATGTTCACTCAGAACACACTGCCAATCACATTCCTAAACTCCAAAGGCAGTTGTGCACTTTGCAATCATCAATTTACTATATAATGGTCACAGGTGAGAATTTGATTTGTTTGAAGAACAATGGATGGTGCCAACGAAGAGAGAGGTGAGCAGCAAGACAGAGGAGTAAGAGGAGGAGGACAAGGAGGACGAGGACGAGGAGTGAGAGTGAGAGGAGGAGGGGGTGGAGGAAGAGGCGGTGAAGGAAGAGGTGGTAGAGGAAGAGGAGGAAGAGGTGGTGGAGGAAGAGGAGGAAGAGGAGAAGGAGGAGGCGGTGGAGGAAGAGGTGGTGGAGGAAGAGGAGAAGGAGGAGGCGGTGGAGAAGTAAGAGGAAGACAAAGAGGAGCTGAACAAGAGCAAGGTGGAGGAGGAGGAGTACGAAGAAGAGATTAGGGCCACCATCATTGACCATGTCATCAACCATGGTTTGCCCATGAGGGAGGCTGGCCAGAGGGTCCAGCCTAATCTGAGTCGCTTCTCCGTCGCTTCGATCATTCGGACCCTCAGAAATGAGAATAGGTAAGAGACCTACCTGCCTTACTGTAGTACTGCATATCAATACAGTATTCAATGAGTGTTGCAAGAACCTTACTGTATTTGTGTCTTGTCTGTATCCTCTGCAGAATTGCAAGATTACCACAACGTGGTGGGAGAGGACAGATCCTATCCAATGAGCAGGAGACTGCATTAGTCAACATGGTGTTGGCTAACAACATTCTGACCCTCCGTCAGATCAAGGATGCAATCATTGCAGACCAGGACATATTCAGAAACATTGCTTCCATTAGTGTGTCCACACTGGACCGTGTTCTCAAAAAGAATGACTTCAGGATGAAGCAGGTCTACAGGGTGCCTTTTGAGAGAAACACTGACAGAGTCAAGGAGGCGCGCCATGACTATGTGCAAGTAAGTCCTATGCATACCCTTACTATGTGACTGTACTGTACTGTAGTACTGACACATGACTGTATTGTAATGATCTACTGTAATATATTGTAGGGCTAGACTCTATTGACCACTCTTGCCTTGGTGTATACTGTAATAGTGTCTGTAATGTTGATGTTGTCTGTTTCAGAGTTTCCTTGACCTAGATGCAGCTGCAGACCAGCACGAGTTCATTTTCGTGGATGAAGCAGGGTTCAACCTTGTCAAAAGACGACGTCGGGGCAGGAACATCATTGGCCAGCGTGCGATCACGGACGTCCCTGGCCAGCGCGGAGGCAATATCACGATGTGTGCGGCCATCAACCACTATGGTTGCATCCATCACCATGCTACGGTCGGCCCCTACAATACTGCCCACCTCCTTGCATTCCTTGACACACTTTATAACATCATTGTCCAACCAGAACAGATGGACGACACAGAGGTCGTCCGATTTGTTGTCGTCTGGGACAACGTTAGTTTTCACCGGGCGAATCTAGTTAGGGAATGGTTCAGGGTCCACCCTGAAGTGTCTGTCCTCCATCTCCCTCCCTACTCGCCCTTCCTCAATCCAATTGAGGAGTTCTTCTCCGCTTGGAGGTGGAAGGTTTACGAGAGAAATCCACACGCACGGGTCGCTCTTCTGCAGGCCATGGAGGAGGCATGTGGAGACGTGAGCGCTGAGGCCTGTCAAGGCTTCATGCGCCATTGCAGACCATATTTCCCTTGTTGTCTGGCCAGGGAGAACATCGCCTGTGATGTGGATGAGATCTTGTGGCCAGGCAGGGACCAGAGGGAGGATGCAACCTAGTTTTGTTTTGTTTACGTTTATTTATATATTCTCATTTGCTGTAATTCCATTTCCTGTTTTCATCCTTCATGTTCATCATTCATGTTTGCCCTGACATACAGTAGTCTATGCATAGATTTGGGGCACAAATAAAATATAATTCGATGGCAAAATATTGTGTGTTTTCTCTTTGGGTATACAGTACATACAACAATATATGTCGATATTTCACATCCAACAGGTGAAACACTGAACATGCAAAGTCCTGATTCCACTGCTAAGGCATTCCTACAGTGTTTTCCATTCATATATAGTGTTTTCCATTTTGCACATCAGTGTTCAATGAGTGCTTGGAATGTCTACTCGTATGATGTATGTGTTTGAGTTTTGAGAGCAAAGTGTGCTTGTGCAAAGGAAGTATAGGATTTAGCATTTTGTGCTTGAGTTTTGAGGGCAAAGTGTGCTTGTGCAAAGGAAGTGTAGGATTTAGCATTTTGTGTGTGAGTCTTGAGATTTGTGTTTAGGATTTTGAGGGAGTGAGGTAGTGAATCAGGGAATCTGTTTAAACAACCAGGAAAAACTGTATTATTATTATTATTATCTGACTTTTTTGCATTGGAAAACACTTACAGAGTGAACTGTCATAATGAAAACATGACAAAGCCATTTGACTATCTTGTTCATAAACAATGGTGTCAGGACTTTTCATTTTGATGACACTGACACTTTCATTGACATGAATACTTGCTTTTGAGGAATGAACTATCCATTTTGAGCAAGTGACACGCTTTCAACTAGGTTTTGCAGTTTGTACTAATTGTTTTGAGAAAAGCACTAACTGTTGTGCAAATGTTAATAGTGATGTGAGAAATGCACCAAAGCGACTGAGAAAAACTGTAAGCGTCTCACTGGTAAGGGCCATGAAGTCAAATACCTGGGCCAGTATTCACAAAGAAAAAACAGGACATTGTGTTAATTGAGTTATATTACTCTTATATAATCAACTGTAAACAAATCACAACAGGTTTGAACTGCTAGGAGGGCTAGCTGACTTTAATCTAGTTTACAAGAGTATCAATTTATAAAGGCTAATGGAACTACAGGCAAACATTTCAATTTCAGTTTTAGAAAATCAACAAAAAAACTTAAAGAACACAACATTTACAAAATCACAAAATATGACCACAGCATATGCATGTTCTAACATATCACATATCTTCATTGACAAGAGACTAGACCCCTAAAATAGTGCTTTATAAAGTAAAAACATCAGTACAACCAACATTGCCAACTCTCTTTTGAATACTTGCTGGAATAAAGATTCTAAATTGCATGCAAAAATGTAGGGTAAAGTAGGTTTGTAATCTAGGTTTGACCCCAAAAAAATAGATGACCTGTGGAAGTCTGTGTACACAGCATGTAACAAACATTCAAGGCAGAGCAGTAAGTCCTGTTCTTCAGAAAATAAATGGTGAGTGTGTGTTTGGGGTGTGCGTATTGGGTAAGCCTATTTTGGGACCATTCTTACTGGGCCTCAGCTTACAACTGGGCTGTGGCTTAAAAATACATAATTTGTCCATTTTCAGGTCACAAGACAACTGAAAACACTTATTAAGTGTGACATTTCACAAATTCCGACAAAAGTTATGGAAAGCAATGCTCCACTCCTTAGATGGTACTCTCCTTCTCCAGGTCCTCCTTGTTCTTCATGACATGGGCCTGGGAGGTGTGGCCATTGGTCATGCTGTTTCCCTCCAGAGCTGCGGCTTTGGCCTGACTGCTCAGGGCCTGTTTCTTATGCCGTTTAACCAGTGTGTAGTAGAGTACTCCCCAGAGCATGTAGGACAGAGAGTACAGTCCATAGACCAGACCCAGAAACGTCACCCTGAAGAGGTTAGAAAGGTTAGAAAGGTTATGGAGGTTTTGGAGGGCACAAAATAATAAAGTCATTACTTTGCCAGATACTGGACTTATCAGTGCACATCTTGAAAAAAAAGTGCTACCTAGAACCATAATGGTTTATTCGGCAAACCTTTTCAAGAACCCCTTCCATAGAAAAAGTTCTACATGGAACTCATAAAGATTCTTCAAAGGGTCCTCCGATAGGGACAGTCCTTTTGGAATCCTTTTCTAAGGCCTGAACTACACGTATATGGATATTTTTTTAAACGCCATTTTTTTTGTACAATTGGGCTTCTCAACCTTACGAACACGGCATTTTCACTCACATAAACAGAGATTTCTCTAAACTGATAAAAAAGTAAAAAAGCTGGTGTTGATGTAATGACGTCAAGCGTCAAGCCGTTCACACATACGCATTGAAGCAAAACGGTTGTCAACAGCAACAGCCACACAAAATAATCAGTTTTTGTTTTCTTCTTGGTCGCCATAACTTACTTTTCTGTCTGTTTTGTACTTTTCTTTTCTGTCTGTTTCAAAGAGTTTGATCTGTTTACGTTTTGAGTCACTGCCACCGTTTGATTACAACTGACTGCGCATTCTCATAACGCTCTTCTACGGTATTTGACAGATCATGTTCAGTTTTGGCTTTTCGTATGGACAGAGATATTTTTGTGGTGTGGACAGAGTTTTTTTTTTTAAACGGGGACAAAAATATCAGCAAAAAAAAAGATCCATATACGTGTAGTCCAGGCCTAAGAGTGTGGTTTCCTTTCCCTGTCTCCTTTTCCATCCCATCCTGGAGAGATCCAGCCAATAGAAAGCAAACACTGTAGTGTTAATCCTACATAGCACTGTCCATGCTGATGGAGGAGAGGAGACGAGGCAGGGAAGCTATTTTAGACTATTGGGATAGATATACAGTATCCTTTGATTTGATTGGCTGTACCTGAATGCATCTGAGTCATAGAGCCTGCACGCCCCTTGACCCCCACACCGTTTAGAACCCCACTTCAGACATGTCCTGTCAATCAAAGCTCCAAAATATATAGGGGGAGGAATCCCACCTGAAGAAAAAAAACACAAGTATCTATTAGCATTCTGATTTATCAATATGTTCCGATGTGTCCTCTTGAATCATCAATGATTACTGTTCCATTTTATGTTTGTGGTAACTTAACTTAGATAATAAATTGAATGTCGTCCATGATTCAGGTTAACATTTATTGTTATGAACTTAACAATAACAATAAATGTCCAGTTCACATAGCACGTGTCACTGTCTTTTCACTTGCCAGCCTATTCCAGTACCCAAAATACTATACAGGTAACTAATGCCCAACACTGATGATGGTACCCTACTGGTGTTGGTTGGTACTTCAGGTAAGTATTAAACAGGATATCACAATGTTAATCACAGATCTTTAGATCTCTCCTGTCTCTTACCCAGAGTTCGGGCTATCAGTGAGTGCATGCCGAGAGCCAATGACTTCAGGTCAGACGGTATGGACCTGGAATAGATAAACAAGAGAAATAAATTTAAAAAAAAGAGTAAAAGAGTAAAAAAAGAGTAAAATATTCAAAATGGGTCATCAACCTTGTCTCACTCATACGCCGTTTAGCAGGTGCTTTCATCCAACACGACTTACAGTACAGTGAGTCCATCTTTGTTTCCTATATACACTCACCAAACACTTTATTAGGAACACCTGTACACCTTCTCATTCATTCAGGTGGTGTAATGGTGTGGGGAATGTTTCCGTTAATACCAATCAATCATCGCTTGAATGCCACAGCCTATTTGAGTATTTTTGCTGACCATGTCCATCCCTTCATGGCCACAATGTACCCATCTTCTAATGGCTACTTCCAGCATGTCATAAAACAAAAGTAATCTCAAACTGATTTCATGAACATGACAATGAGTTCAGTGTTCTTCAGTGGACTTCCCAGTCACCAGATCTGAATCCAATAGAACCCCTTTGGGATGTGGTAGAAGGGGAGATTCACAGCTTGAAAGAAACCTGAAAAATTGGCAGGAATTGCATGATGCAATCTTGTCATCATGGACCAGAATCTCCAAGGAATGTCTTGTGGAATCAATGCCACGAAGAATTGAGGCTGTTTAGAGAGCAAAGGGAGGCCCTAACCTGTATTAGTATAGTGTTCCTAATAAAGTGTTCGGTGAGTGTATGTTCCCAGCAGTGGAGGCTCCTCCATAGAGGTGGAGGAGGCCTGGCCTCCCCAATAATTTGAGAGAAGAGAGAGAGATTTTAAAAAGCAATAATTTTATTTTTTATTTTTATTTTTTATTTATTTAACAAAAACAATATTTTAAATTGTTTTATATTAATATTATTTATTAATATTATTTCCGTTTTGTTCATAAATATTTTCCATGGCTAAAACCCAATATTGCAATTGTAAAGCACCTACAGGCCAGAATCCCTATCCGTTTCTATTGAAGGAGGCCAGGCCTCCTGTCGAAAAGTCCAGGCCTCCTGTCGGAAAGTGGTTTCTCATAGAAGTCAATGTGATGCAATTTTCATGGCAATATGTGATTGGCCCATCACTGAAAATGGGTGGGAACAGGAGGCCTCTCCTCCGTTGTAGTACCTTTTTTCCGCCACACGCGTGTATGAGTGCTGTTCTGCAGGATAAATATTAGAAATGAGTCCAGGGCTGAATGATTGACATTTTGTTCGTCCAATCACATGAAGCCATTTTGAGAATTCGCCAGTCACTTCAGTCAAAGAAACACTCCATAGTGTCTACGAGTGTCCTATCAACTTGTCCTTTACAGGACACGTCTAGAACACCCATGGCTATTATCCCTGAAAATAATAGCTCATTTGGCCAAATACTTTTGCTTAAAATGACCTCGGAAATCGGCGAGATTCTGGCGCGATTTATACATCGAATAGGTAGACAACATTTAGGATTTATTGAACAGTTTTATTTTTTATGTAGTCGATTTCGTTTTATTACAAGTCAATGTAATATTCTTCCATATCAAATGGAGTCCTGGAGAGAGTATGCCGCCCCTCAGCTAAACCAGTGGTGAGTTGAACTAATCAGATGTCTCTAACAGTGTTACACCACTAGTTCTCAGTAGTAATACCACTCCATTGCATGTCTGTGTTTCTCAGCAGATGAAGCCAGCTGGAACCAGTACTGTCCTCACAACATTAAACATTTTTATTTATTTATATTAAATATATTGAATAAAACTACATTTGATAAAGAAACTGTTACTTATCTTTGAATTTGAAGTTTCAGAAGGTCAATCAAGGACCCCAATTGAAATAAGCCAGTGGCTTTCTTGGGTTTTTATCCTGTTAGTTGACCTTGTATGTAATATGTACTTTCATGTACCTACTTCTGCAAATCTTCTAATAAAGTTTTCAATCAATCAATCAATCAATCTTTTTTATATGCTAAACTTGATTAAATTGATGATTACATGTTGAAGCTGTAGAAGAAGAAGAATGAAAAATGTAGGCTAAACTAAATTGTTTTTTAACCACATAATTATCAAATTCCTGCCTTTTACACATGTTCACTGGGCATTTATATTACATCCAAATGTCATTTCTCAACTTAATTATCAGGCAGGCTCATAGACTTACAGCAATGTCATTTCTTCAGGCAGGCACATAGGCTAAGCTCTGCACAATGAATTCCATCAATCAGAACTTTCTGATTGTAGCTTACACTCCAAATAGTGTGCCTTTGTCCAGCACAAAGACAGATAAGAAGAACAGGGAACATTCCATCGCGAGTGAAGCGAGCAAGCGGAAAAAAATTGGCCTCCTCAATTCTGGAAGTCACCAGCCTCCACTGGTTCCCAGCAGCGATCGAACAGACAACCTTAGCATTTCTAGCGTCATGCTCTACCGACAGAGCCACAAAGGGCCTCTCACCTGAGCAGAACGACGTATCCAGGTGTGGCCCCGCAGGCTGAGATGAAGGAGCCGATCACAGACAGAGCCATGTAGAACTTAAACATCCTGTCACAGTCACCCTTCCTGGGGCACTGGCCCAAGATGGCCGACATATTATTCATGGTCGGAGCCATCAGCTCCCCTACACACGTACAGTTATGGAACACCTGGCGAAAACAAAGTCATTACATTTTCCAATTTAGCAGACCAGTCCAACTCACTATCCAGTAGGCTACCACTACCCCAAAAATATAGTAACTATGACTAATCATGTTACATTTACACAATTATTGATAAATGTTAGCAAATCAATAACTCATGAAACATATCTGTCAATAATTGATAAATGTTTGTATTTATAGTTACTAAAAAGTTAGCATTTAATGTTGACAATTTGTTATTAGTGAATCCATAAATTGTTTATAAATGGCTTATAAATCAATGTTATTATAAAGTACTATCCAAACAATACATCAAAAGTTTCAAGGCACTAGCCATTGGATATACAAGTAAAAACCTCTTCAAAGATGTGTTCTGAGATCTCAGTTAGGTGAATTGAATGTAGTCTCCCTTAAGGTCAGGAGTGTGGTATATAAAACCATCAGCAGGATCCCCAACACTAAAATGTTATCTCTATGGAGACAGACTGACTCAAACATTAGCAGGAAGGAGGTGCAAAGCAACATAGACCAACAGAGGGAGATTTACTGGAGAAATTAACTTCACTGCAATCATGTTGGCAATAAAGTTCAGTGTGTTGTCTGGGAGGGAGGGATGGAAGAATGGAGAACGGAGGAAGGGATGTCTGGATAGATGGAGGAAGTTAGGGAGGGGAGAGAGGAGGGGAGTAATGTTTGGCTGGATGGAGGAAGGGAGGGATGGCTGGCTGGAGGGGGGAGGGAGGGATGGATGGATGGGTGGAGGGAGGGAAGGAGGGAGGGAGGGAGGGAGGGATATCTCACCATCTCCTTGCCTAAACCAGTGGAGGTCTGGCAGCCTGCCAGGCAGGGTGAAGCGTAGGTAATGCCGTTGTAGGCACATACAGGGTCCCAGTGCTTTAGAGAGCAGTTACAGGCCGTGTTACACTGAGACAGCATGCTCTCCTGAATGTACGTCACCGCCTGATCCCTGGGACACACATGGAGAGGCCAGAATCAGTACGTATCGGAACCAGAACCAGAATCAGAAACAGATTTTGTGAGCTTAGAATTATAAGGTTCTATCTCCGTGTAGGGTAGTTCAGAGATATTGAGCGTCAAAGTTTTTACATTCCATTATGTTTTGTGAGATGGAAAATGTCTCCATTTTAAAAAATAACACCACACAGGCATTGATAAACACCTAATGGATCAGATTATGTAAAAAACTCAATTTTGACCAAAAATGGAGATAGAACCTTATAATTCTAACGTCACGATTTATTGGCAAGTAAATCTGTTTGAAAACTCACATACAAGGAATTTGCTTTGGTCTGGTGGTGCATAACAATAAACAAAGTGAGATGAAAAGCATTTACAAGAATAGGGCAATGTGACATAAGAATAGTGCACTCATAGTGTGACTGTTTGATGTCAGCGGGGGTCCCGGGAGCCTCGTTAATAATGTCAGTGGGGGGTCCTGGGCCTCGTTAACAAGGCGACATGCAGGAGGGAAGAAACTGTTTTTGTCTGGTGAGGTTTTGGTCATCCAAGTCATCACGTCAGATCAATCACAGCCAAGCAAAGTCAGGCTGCCTACTGTAGCATGTGTTGCCTAACAGGCTGTGCAGCAGTGCAGTACAGGTTGTGTTGCAAAGTCTAGACATAATAATAATAATAATAATAATAATAATAATAATAATAATAATAACACTACATTAGACTTACATATATAGCGCTTTTCTAGACACTCAAAGACACTTTACAAACTGAAAAGATTGAGTAGTAAAATAAAAAGAAACTCATTTTTAGATTACTAAATCTAAATCTAAGTGTCTTTGTAGGACACTCTGCTCTGTATACTGCAAGTATATCTAGATTTCGGGCGGAGAAGCGGCGGAAACAAGCAACGCCAGCGTCCTCTCTCGACCGGCATTTTTTGAAAAGTGAAAAGTTACGAGTATGATCAATGTAATGTTAGCTAGCTACCTCTAAACATGGATTTGGCTGGGCATAAATTTATTAATTTGAGGTGGTAAACACAGTCTGGCTATCTTATCTGTCTGGTTGACTTATGATCTACTCCGAACATTACAAAACCTGTGAGTGTGATGTGTGCATGTACTGTACTTACCCCTGGTAGGTGACAGTGAGGCCTGCCACCTGTGAGTTGTCACACTGCACAAAGTACTGAGCCAGAAGCAGGCAGAAGGACAGGAACGAGGAGCAGATGGACAGTCTGGCTGCCCCCACCACCCCCAGCTTGTGGCGCTTCATCACTATGCCTCCAGTGATGACCCCCAGCGCCACCGCAGGGAGGTTCATGATACCTGGATGGAGAGACACAGATGGAGGAATCCATACATGACAATCCTAACTTGAAAGCCTTTTTTTGAAAAGTATATACAGTATGTTCAATACTGTAAAGTGTGTGCCTATATGCACAAATTAGCAAAACTATTACCTCAGCACTTCCATTAGACTACCCAAAGCAAGACACTCATATAATCTGCACGTTTATTGCAGAGGAACAGGGTGACTGTCGCTTCGACTTGCATCTTCATCAGAGTCAACATATGCACAAACTGTAGCAGGAAATTGTGCGCATATCTAACATTGATACAGTATATCAATGCATGATTTACTCAATTTTCCGCTAATTTACGCCTATTTCATAATGTAAGGCCACATGCAGTAGATGGATACCGTAGGTTTATGATACCTAGTAGCATAAACACTGTGAGTATACTAATCCCCTCTGTACACACACACACACACACGCACCCACCAACCCACCCACCCACCCATACGCACGCACGCACGCACGCATGCACGCACGCACGCACGCACACACGCATGCACGCACACACACACACACACACACACACACACACACACACACACACACACACACACACAGGGGGACACACAGGCACACACACAGGCACACACACACACACACACACACACACACACACACACTTAGAACAAATGGAACACCTCCTTTCAAATACTGTTTATCTCTCACAAGCATTCACGTTCTTTCAATAATAGCATTGTACTGGCCCACTTCTGAGGAACAACGCGTAAACAAGATGTAACTTCTGAAGAACAAGATGTAAACAGCGGCCTCAGCGTAC
Source organism: Nansenia antarctica (assembly GCF_963989245.1). Taxonomy (NCBI): domain Eukaryota; kingdom Metazoa; phylum Chordata; class Actinopteri; order Argentiniformes; family Microstomatidae; genus Nansenia; species Nansenia antarctica. Next base: position 39,103,759 of record NC_137678.1, read on the forward strand.
TGCAGTGTACTGTACCTATCAGGAAGATGGCCTGTACTCTACCTATCAGGAAGATGGCCTGTACTGTACCTATCAGGAAGATGGCCTTTACTGTACTGTACCTATCAGGAAGATGGCCTTTACTGTACCTATCAGGAAGATGGCCTGTACTGTACTGTACCTATCAGGAAGATGGCCTGTACTGTACCTATCAGGAAGATGGCCTGTACTGTACTGTACCTATCAGGAAGATGGCCTGTACTGTACTGTACCTATCAGGAAGATGGCCTGTACTGTACCTATCAGGAAGATGGCCTGTACTGTACCTATCAGGAAGATGGCCTTTGAAGGTGACTGGCCGTAGGTTTGCTCCATGAACTTGGGTTTAAAGGTGATCATCCCGATGAAGCCGTTGACCTGGACCAGGACGGTTAAGACGATCAGCAGGTACACAGTGTTGCTGAAAAGTTTTCTCAGAGATGGAATGAAATCTAGAAATAAGAAGGAAAGATTTAATTAAGTGTGAAGGTAGGTGACATTTCATGATAACTCTCATTGAAACATGAACAAACTCTACTCTCTACAGTATAAGTAGTGTGTGTGTGTGTGTGTGTGTGTGTGTGTGTGTGTGTGTGTGTGTGTGTGTGTGTGTGTGTGTGTTACTATCGATAATACAGTACTATCAAAACATTTGTATCCCAGCATTAATAACAGCATAACAGCACCACAAATAATAAGAATCTGAAACAATTCATAAAACATCTATAACCATAATAAAACACATACACAGCTGTACACATTTATAATCGCTTATGAATTTATCAGCCCTGCTATCTGAACAAGAATCTGGTGAAAACAATACCACGTTATCATTGTCCTTGAGCATAGCCTATGAGAAGCAGAGGTGTGCTGGCCATGACCTGACCAGAACTAAAATTAGTCTGTCTTTATCATAGCCTGACACACCAGCTTATCACTATTTGCACTTCTGGTTAGATGTTAAACTGCATTTCTTTGACTGGTACTTGTACTCTGCAATGACAATTGCATCTATCTATCTATCTATCTATCTATCTATCTACCTATCTATCTATCTATCTATCTATCTATCTATCTATCTATCTATCTATCTATCTATCTATCTATCTACCTATCTATCTATCTATCTAAATAAGGTTGTGGGTTCAACTGTGAGGGTTCTACCGCTTCTGCCTTAGTTCCATTTCCGCTGGACCTTTGCCCTAACCATTCAGGGTGCACAAGTTTGAAAGAATTGGATAGAAGGACAATCTCAATTTAAGACTCGTTGGAGACATCACTATTTTGCTAAAGAAAATCGGACACCCTCCAGTTCTGTAAACACCTAGGTAAGAGCTATCAGAAAGGGGCTAGGCACGGAAATGGTACAAGTCCATACCTTTTGCCATTGCTGCCATGGTGACAGGCGGTGGTTTATCTTCTGCGGGGTCATTGCTATCCTCTGTTGGTATGAAACTATCCTGCTCTGCCTCTGGGGCGTCAGTACTCTTGGGCTTGCTCTGGCCCGCGGCCCGCTGGGGCAGGGTCTTGGGGAGGAACAGGAAGGGAACCGCTGCCAGGAGCATCACAATGCCAGAGACCAGGAAGCCCAGCCACCAGGCCCCAACCCAACGCGTGTCCTTGTGGCTGATGGACACAGTGTCTGTGTGGTGAAGAGAGGAATAAAGATGTTGTTATTATTATTATTATTATTATTATTGTTATATTATTATTATTAATATATTGTTATAATTACATATATGTCATATTAGGGTCAATATGGTTACTGCAGCAAATGATATATATATATATATATATATATACACTATATATGCAGTATATATCATATCATAACCAGCACATTTTTGCACATTGCACATACCTCTTTTTGATATAGCCTCTACATACATCTGTACATACCATACTGTGCATAGCTACCATTACTGTACATAGCTTACTACTATCCTCTCCTGCATACACCTCTAACTACTGTACTTGACATACTGTACCTATCACTATCACTATCATATCATCACTATTTGCACTTCTGGTTAGATGCTAAACTGCATTTCGTTGTCTGGTACTTGTACTCTGCAATTACTAATAAATTACTTAATAAAGTTTAATCTAATGTAATCTAATCCAATAGACTGTTATGAAACTAGACATGCATATGAATCATGTTGTAATGAAATCAATCTCATCACTGGTAACACTTTGCACATATCCTGCCATACCAAATGGCCACTCTACAACACACGCACAGCTTGGATCAAATGGATGATGTACTGTATGTTATCTAATTCAGGGGTCAATTACCTAAATCCACAAATCCAATGTCCACGTAGAGCTTGGCACAGAGGGAGCCCATGAGAAATCCAAACATGGGACCAAGGATTCCAATCGTCTGGATACATGCTGGGGCGGGAGAGAGACTGGGTCACATTGGAGACCAGGTGATAGCTCAGTTCACCCCGAGCCACAGTCAAGACAATACATTTACACAGCTTCAGCTAGTTCCGGTGCTTAGCTTTATGGTTTGAGATACTCTACTCACAGCAGAGATGTATACATTAGACAATAAAGTTGAATCTAATCTAGGGTTAGGGTCCGTGCCATTATCTTACGACTCTGTCCACACTGATGTACTTCAGGCGAAGCGGTGTTACGGCAGTCTGTATTGCCTTGGGCAATTCCTTCAATATCTTATTTATCTTTACTCAATTACTGACTAGTAAATTATCAAAGAAACCAGAGTTGTTGATTGTTCAAGTCAGACTGCATTTATTGCAAAGTACACAGCCGAAATCTGTTTGCAAAAAGAAGTCCCTCTTCTTTCCCAACCTCCCTTTTATCCACAAGTCACAAGTCACTTCCCCTATTGCTGATTTACATATATGGTTCTGAGTGTCTACCTCCCCTTAACTGCTTATTTCCATCTGTCCTCTGCCGCTTTCCCACCTATTGGTTATCTGGCTGAAATCTTGGTTACAATGCCCTTCCTTGACCTTTCCCCAGTTCCTGCTATTTAAAACTCCTTTGCAGTTTTCCTGCACCCTCCCTCTGACCCTGTAATAGTGCCATCCATCCCCCAAGCTGCTCTCTCCCACCCCACCTTGTTTACTCAAGCCCACCATAAAGATTTTATTACTCGTCCCTGCTCTCCACAACATTCTTGAACCACAGTTTTTAGGAAGCCCTAAAAACACTGATCTGCAACATACTTTATAATTCATACATATTTAAACTTCTGGCTCACAAATCTACCTTAGTATCTGCTTTAGACAACGTATACTGTATATGTCTCGCAAGGCAGCATTGCATTGTATTGTATGCAGAAACAGTCAGGTCAACAGTCAGGCTACAATAACAGAGGAAGGGTGACATTCAGTCTCAGCTGGCATGTTGACACGGTCTGTCTGAGGCGTAAAGCTACTAACCCAGATAGAGGGCCGTGTTCTCCTGCCTGGCGTAGTCGTCTAGGTAAGAGATCCCTAAAGGTGTAATGGGGGTCTCTCCTATCCCACGCAGCATGTTCCCCAAGAACACATAGATCCACATGGATGATCCGGCCTCCTTCTCACACGCTGGGACACACACACACACACACACACACACATACACACACACACACACACACACACACACACACACACACACACACACACACATCAGGCCTTAGATAACTAGTAACAACATGCATTGCTAATGCTTTCATTTTAATATCTTCATGCAGGAATACTACATTGATAAACTATTAATATCATTATTGTTACGAATGACATATCAATGCACAGCTACGGTATAGCATTGCCCTTTCTCCAAAAGTACATGTTTGGCCGTATTGAAGCCATACTAGTATGAACGCTGTATCTGGCTTGTCATTGGTATTGCACTCTGATGCCCAGTGATGCTGATTGGCTGGTTACCTGCTTTGCTCTCTGCTGAGGGTAACTCTGTGAGTACAGCACTGCCCTGATCGGCCATACAGGGCAGGATGCCCGCTGTGGTGTTGGTTTCAGTTGAATGTGAGAGGGTAGTCTCATATTTATACCTGGGTAAAAGGAAACAAGGTGAACAACATTGCATCAACATTTGTTTAGTTTGTGCTCATAAATAAATACATCAATAAATAGATTACTAAAATGAGTGATAGATTATATATTTGTTATTGGTGAATAGAAACAAACAAGTCAGGTATAAGAATATATAAATGTCAAATACAAGGTATACAATTGACTTCAAAATAAGTAAATAAACTTTACCCATCCTTCCTGTCAAATCTCTACTATCTCTATCACAATACAAATGAAAATATGAGTGGGACTGCCCGACTCAGAAAAAAAAGAAAAAAAGAAGAAAAAAAAGGTATGTGCAATGTGCAAAAACATGGTATGTGCAAAGATAGTATTTGTAAACAGAAGTAGTGCAACGGGTAAATGAGTTCACATTGCCCAGGGGTGTGTGCAAACCAGCAGCGGTGCAAAGGGTAAATGTGATTGACTCACGGTCCCTGGAAGAAGTGGGGCAGGGCGGTGATGAAGGCTCCGGCGGACATGATGACGCAGCCAATTCCAATCAGCCTTGGCCGATGCATCTTAGCACCAAAGTAGCTCACAAATGCTATCACCAACAGGTTACCTGACCAGAGAGGGAGAGGCAGGTAATGAGTGAGGATATACAGTAGAACTTATGGGCCGGTTTCAGAGACAAGGCTTAAGCCTAGTCCTGGACTAAATCACACTTTCAATGTAAAATCTCCATTGAAGATGTTTTTTAGTCTAGGACTAGGCTTAAGCCTTGTCTCTGAAACCGGCCCATAAATTCTACTGTATATCCTCACTCATCACTCATCACAGTCTACAATCAGTGGCATCTCGTGAGCTTAGAATTATAAGGTTCTATCTCCGTTTAGGGTAGTTCAGAGATATTGAGAGTTTTTACATTCCATTATAATAATAATAATAATTTTATTTTATAAGGCGCCTTTCATGGCACTCAAGGTCGCCGTACAACACAGTTACAAAAATACAGTCAAACAGTAAAAAAAAAAAAAAAAGACAATCAAACAATTACAAATTACAATATAAAAAGCAGCAGCAGCAGGGCATTCAATAGTCGGGAGGGTGGCTCAGAGATAAGCCTGCCTGAAGAGGTGTGTTTTGATGTGTGTTTTGAATGGGTTTATGGTGTCAATGTTCCTAATGTCGGGGGGGAGGGAGTTCCAGAGGCGAGGGGCAGAGCGGCTGAAAGCTCTTGCCCCCATGGTGGACAGACGGGCAGGGGGGACAGTGAGGTTGATGGCGGAGGCTGACCTGAGGGACCGGGTGGGAATGTTGAGGTGGAGGAGGTCGGACAGGTAAGGGGGGGCGAGGTTGTGGATGGCTTTGAATGTGTGGAGGAGGATTTTGTAGTCAATGTGTAGTTTAATGGGAAGCCAATGGAGTTGTTGTAGAACGGGGGTGATGTGACTGATGACAGGGGTTCTGGTGATTATACGGGCAGCAGCATTCTGGACCAGTTGGAGCTTATGGAGGAGTTTGTGTGGGAGACCAAAGAGAAGGGAGTTGCAGTAGTCTAAGCGGGAGGTGACTAGAGAGTGGACCAGGATAGCAGCGCTGTTGGGAGTGAGTGACGGGCGGAGGCGGTTGATATTTCGAAGGTGAAAGTAGGCGGACCGGATGGTGTTGTTGATATGGGTATGGAAAGATAGGGTGCTGTCGAGGACGACACCCAGACTCTTAACCTGAGGGGAGGGAGAAACTAAGGAGTTGTCGATAGAGAGGGTGAAACTGGGTTGCTTGGTGAGGGAGGATTTGGAGCCAATGAGTGCTATCTCGGTTTTGTTGCTGTTAAGTTTCAGAAAGTGGGAGGGGAACCAGGATTTGATTTCCTGTAGGCAGGCACAGAGGGAAGAGGGTGGGAAGGTGGATGAGGGTTTGGAGGAGACATAGAGCTGGGTGTCGTCCGCATAACATTATGTTTTGTGAGATGGAACCTTTGTATTTTATTAATTACTAACTAAAATATTTCACCACACAGGCATTAATAAACACCTAATGGATCAGATTATGTATAAAACTCAAAAATGGAACCTTATAATTCTAACTTCACAACTGTTGATTTGAAACAAGCTCTAACTTCCACATATCTCAGATAAATGTGAGCATTATGATTGTGCATTATGAGTTCCACCTGGGGGGTATTCCATCAAAGCCGCTAAAGGAAAATCCAGGCTCAGGTCTCGCGAGATTTATCAAAATAAACCTAGATTTTCCTTTAGTGACGTTGATGGAATACCCCCCTGTAGACTACCAGAGAGTTACACAGAGCTTCTATTGTGTTGCTTATGCTGTATCTATCCCATCCTTATGATCCTCCAAAGAAGTGTCTGGTGGGTAGAGGACAGAAGTTGATTTCTTCTGGACAATACACCTTATCAATTGATTTTGGATTGGGTAGATAGGTTCTTTAGGCATCTACCCATCTCAAAGCTGCCATCGATGACTCCTATGTGTGAGCTGGAGATGTCGAAGCGCCTCTCGATCTGAGTGATGGAGCTCTTCATGTAGCTCCCTCCGAAGGCTTTGGCGAAGTACACAAATGACAATGAGGCCAGAAAGAGCTGTGGAAAAAGAAAATCACAATAATCATAACAATCATCAAAACATAACTATTGTTCTACTGCCCCTTTCTGACAATGTCTAACCCCTTTTGGTAATGTTCAGGATTAAGGAAGGATTATGATCCTAGATCTTTGCTTCCACAACGAGAACACACAAAGCAGGCAGTAACAGATTGTAGCAGGTGGGTGTGTGGGGGGGTCTTTGATAGCAGAAAACAGCCTTACACACCGCTTTCTCTGTCCTACATATAGTTTACTGTCAGTCAGATGGAGATCTAGCTCAAGACTGTGACGATCATCACCATTTTTGTTTGAAATTGATGTTTTTACCCTGCCATGTGCTCAGGCCATCTGGTTATTATCAAGAACAGCATCATAGCGAGAGGGGATAATCTATTTAATCTATCAATTGATCAATTGATCATCAATTGGGATTAAATACTCAATAGGGCAATTTAAGGGTGGGACCTTGATTGCTTCACCTCAACACTTACACACAGAAGAGGTTCAGTGTTATGGCAGTTGTGAAGCGTGATTAAGCCTGTGACATCCACTTCAAATGGGTCAGTCTGTTCTGCTGAGTCATCCTGTTTGTCACATTGACTTCAGTTGATGATCCCCACGGTCTTGAGCTAAATCTCCTATCCGACTGTGACTGTAAAAGTGTGTGTGTGTGTGTGTGTGTGTGTGTGTGTGTGTGTGAACAGAATGGCAGAATCAATACAACCACTATGTACAAATGTCTAGGACTACTGTCTAGGACTATACAAATGTATTTGCTCTTTCCTCCTGATACGAGTAACACTCTCTACCATTTGGCCTTTCTCCCCGCTTTAGTTGAATTTTGCTCTTTTGTGAGGCAATGTCCTCATGGATTCATTGCATAACACTGACTCCATGCAGTAAATACAGTTGAAGATTAACACTAGGAAAGTGACCATAGTATTTAGAATGAGAAGCTGCTACTTACACACAAAGACCACTAGTTGGCATGTCTTGTAAATTAGCCTGCCTCCTACAATGAAAAACGGCAAAATAGCTTTATACTAGCTTATCCTGATGTGATTTTGAAAATGTAAGGATACTGGGTGGTAGAACTCACATATCTAGCAAATATCATGAAAGGAGGGTCCTGAAATTTGTGTGGTTGTGTTTTCATTTACATTTTTCAGAATAAAAGTCAGAACATTTGTTTGGTTGCTGACTTTCACCAGCTGCTGTCACATATGATGTGTTTTTATGATGTATGTATCTACCTGAGAGTAGAGTCTGACCAGAGACCACAGGTTAGACCACAGGTTAGACCACAGGTTAGACCACAGGTTAGACCACAGGTTAGACCACAGGTTAGACCACAGGTTAGACCACAGGTTAGACCACAGGTTAGACCACAGGTTAGACCACAGGTTAGACCACAGGTTAGACCACAGGTTAGACCACAGGTTAGACCACAGGTTAGACCACAGGTTAGACCACAGGTTAGACCACAGGTTAGGTAGGGATGGCAACACTGACCTTGAGTTTAGAGCAACAAGCCTTGCGTGGTGCTTTGGTCTCCACACTCATGATGCCCTTCTGTAGATGTTGCTAAATGACACAGGTAAACTGTTAGAGCAAATTATCAATAAAGGCAGCCTGTTCGTTTCAAGATGTATAAGAAAAAGATATTTTATATTTTCCTCTATAGAAGGAGGAAGTTTACAGGTTCGTCAGACGCATCTGAAGATTCAAAAGTTCCTCTCAAAGTCAAGATCATTCATTACATCTCAGTATTTATGCTCTCAGTTCCCCTCATACAAACTTTTGTGATATGTTGATCCTCTTGTGATGTCCTGGAAACGAACACATAAGCACTCCGAACAGCTGTCAGCGTCTTTTGTTGCTATAGGAAACCACTACTCTGCTTGCGATTGATCAGCTGCCAGCAGTGTTATTACGGGTACGTTCGTAAATGCACGAACGGTCAGTTCGCTCGGACAAAATCGTGTTTTCAGTCAGAGCACATCTCTGAGAGCTCCCAGAGCGCAGAGCTCTGAACTTTGGAACTTTGTTATGTTTTGATATGAGAAATTCGAACTAAGTGGTCAGTTTATGAAAATAATACCATAGAATAGGCCTACTAAATAAAATATTTAAATAATAGCCCCCTAGCGTTTGCCGCCATATTGTGACACCACCCCCCCCCCAAAGTCCAATCAAAAATGAATAAATATTAGCATCATAAAACAGCAATTTGGTGAAATGCAACACCAGCACACTTAAAAAACTAACAATGTTAGTTGTAATGTACAGTTTCGTAGCCTACTGTTTGTTCTGCACCGGACATGTGTGAAATTGCTGCTGTTCCGTAGCAGTCTGTTTGTATTCTCTGATCTGGTCTGAGTTTGTTTCACACTCAGAAACAGCATTTTTATTCACATTCACATGGCTTTTCTGCTCTCTGGTAAACTAATGATAATGATATTCCAACTGCCCAGTTAAATCAAATCCATTATTTGGCATTAAGTGACATGCTTTTTAAATTATATAACAGAATATTAGTCAACATTAATATTCAGGGAAGAAAATAAGCCTACTTTTTTTGATGGGGGGCGGTAAGAGACCTGGATAATGGACAGGGGGGTGCTGGCCCAAAAAAGGTTGAGAACCACTGCTCTAGACATTAAATTTACTGTTGTGAAGTTTGAATCTTAAATGTAGAAAAATGTCTTATTGCATATAATAATTTTCTCTCACAATGCTGAGAACCAAAAGGACCTAAGAAATGTACAGCAAAGACTACAGCGATTGTCAAACACCAGTTCAAAACAGCTTAAGTCACTTGGATCCCAAATCAAATCAATAACTTCCAAGCTACCGTTTGAGTGATGACATTAAAAAAAAAAAAGTCCACACAGTCCAGCTATACATGATACCATCACATCATTGTTTTTTGCCATTTCTCTATTCCAATACAATGCAGTAATTCACACACTATCTACGACACATGGAAATACTGTGGTAGGATATTGAGTTTTTACCTGTGGAGCAGCAGATGTCCTATAGTGTGGTGAGAGAGTTTTCACTGACAGGACTTTGATCGACAGCAAAGCCTTATCACAAAGGCAATACAACATCCGTCCTAATCAGTGACCAAGTGCTCATGCAGGCTTGTTGATCAGGTCAACCGACCTGTCCCCCAAAAACCCTGAATGTACCTTATCAGTGGATTCCGCACAGATTTCACAGAGTACTACGGCACACAGGTGCAAAATACAAACTCACACACTCTGATCTCAGAATAACATAGGAGAGATCCCTTGACATAGATCCATTGCTTCGGTCTTACTGTACTACTGTAAAACGTATGTTGGAAACCGCTGGGACTGAGATCCCATTGCCTCCTTATGAAGCTATGAGTTTTACTGGGTTTTGTAACTCAGGGTGTAGCCAGGCCCTGTTCAAAGTCTTCCTGTTCCTGACAGATACAGAGCTTCTAACAATGAATGTCTCCCTCCATGAACAGGATGAAGACTGCTTCAGTACAGAACTTCAAGCATCTCTCACATCCTGCTTTCATAGAGAGGTGGTAGTAGTGCACTCACTGATGCACCAGTGATAGGATTAGCGCACCTTTCACTGCATTCTGCTGATCATGATGCTAATTGTGTTGCTAGTTACCCAATGATGAACAGACAAAGCCAGTGATAGGTGCTGTAATCAAAAGTCATTTAATTGTGTGAAAGCAAACAGTTGCATTTTTGTTAAAGAGTTTTTTTTTTTTTTTTTACCATACTGTAGTAATTCATGTAATATATGAACAATATTAATGTACTTTAAATCAAATATAAAAAACTGAGAATTACACTCACCGAACACTTTATTAGGAACACTATGCTAACTCTGGGTAGGGCCTCCTTTTGCTCTCAAAACAGCCTCAGTTCTTCGTGGCATTGATTCCACAAGATGTTGGAAACATTCCATTGAGATTCTAGTCCATGATGACATGATTGCATCACGCAATTCCTGCAGATTTTCCAGGTGCACTATGAAGCTGTGAATCTTCTGTTCTACCACATCACAAAAGTGTTCTACTGGATTCAGATCCGGTGGCTGGGAAGGCCACTGAAGAATACTGAACTCATAAATAGGCTGTGGCATTCAAGCGATGATTAATTGGTATTAACGGGCCCAAAGTGTGCCAAGAAATCATTCCACACACCATTACACCACCTGAAAGAATGAGAAGGTGTACAGATAATAATAATAATAATAATAATAATAATACATTTATTTTATAAGGCGCCTTTCATGGCACTCAAGGTCACCGTACAACACAGTTACAAAAATACAGTCAAACAGTTAAAACATGACAATCAAACAATTACAAATTACAATATAAAAAGCAGCAGCAGCAGGGCATTCAGTAGTCGGGAGGGTGGCTCAGAGATAAGCCTGCCTGAAGAGGTGTGTTTTGATGTGTGTTTTGAATGGGTTTATGGTGTCAATGTTCCTAATGTCGGGGGGGAGGGAGTTCCAGAGGCGAGGGGCAGAGCGGCTGAAAGCTCTTGCCCCCATGGTGGACAGACGGGCAGGGGGGAGAGTGAGGTTGATGGCGGAGGCTGACCTGAGGGACCGGGTGGGAATGTTGAGGTGGAGGAGGTCGGACAGGTAAGGGTGGTTGTGGATGGCTTTGAATGTGTGGAGGAGGATTTTGTAGTCAATGCGTAGTTTAATGGGAAGCCAATGGAGTTGTTGTAGAACGGGGGTGATGTGACTGATGACAGGGGTTCTGGTGATTATACGGGCAGCAGCATTCTGGACCAGTTGGAGCTTATGGAGGAGTTTGTGTGGGAGACCAAAGAGAAGGGAGTTGCAGTAGTCTAAACGGGAGGTGACTAGAGAGTGGACCAGGATAGCAGCGCTGTTGGGAGTGAGTGACGGGCGGAGGCGGTTGATATTTCGAAGGTGAAAGTAGGCAGACCGGATGGTGTTGTTGATATGGGTATGGAAAGATAGGGTGCTGTCGAGGACGACACCCAGACTCTTAACCTGAGGGGAGGGAGAAACTAAGGAGTTGTCAATAGAGAGGGTGAAACTGGGTTGCTTGGTGAGGGAGGATTTGGAACCAATGAGTGCTATCTCGGTTTTGTTGCTGTTAAGTTTGAGAAAGTGGGAGGGGAACCAGGATTTGATTTCCTGTAGGCAGGCACAGAGGGAAGAGGGTGGGAAGGTGGATGAGGGTTTGGAGGAGACATAGAGCTGGGTGTCGTCCGCATAACAGTGAAAATGTATGTTGTGTTTACGGAATATTTGACCGAGTGGGAGGAGGCAGATGATGAATAGGATGGGGCCAAGGACAGAGCCCTGGGGAACACCAGAGGAGAGGGGGGAGGTATGGGATGAGAATGATTTTAACTGGATGAATTGAGTGCGACCAGAGAGATATGAATGGAACCAGTCCAGGGGAGAGTCGGATATGCCAATGGAGGCTAGTCGGTCGAGGAGGATGGAGTGGGAGATGGTGTCAAAGGCTGCGGTCAGATCAAGGAGGATGAGAATGGATAAATGTCCAGAGTCAGCTGCCATCAAGAGGTCGTTTGTGATTTTAATGAGGGCTGTTTCTGTACTGTGACGGGGGCGGAAACCGGATTGGAATTGTTCATAGAGGTTATTGTTATAGAGGTGGGCCTGAATCTGTGATGCGACAACTTTTTCCAGAATTTTTGAGATAAATGGCAGATTAGAGATTGGGCGGAGGTTATTGAAAATGTTGGGGTCTAGACCAGGTTTCTTCAGTAGGGGTGTAACAGCAGCAGATTTGAGCGGGGAAGGGACGGAACCAGAGGTGAGAGAGGAGTGGATGATGGCTGTTATCAGGGGTAGAAGAGAGGGAAGGGAGGCTATAACCAGGGAGGATGGCAGGGGATCAAGTTGGCAGGTAGAAGGCTTGGATGTCTGGATAAGTTTTGTTAAGTCAGTCGCTGAGGGGACTTGAAAGCAGGAGAGAGGTAGGGAGAGGGGGGGATTGGGAACAAAAGGAGGCGGACGACTAGACGTGTGAGGGGTCAGTTGCTGGTGGATGGACGAAATTTTAGAGTCGAAAAATGCCATTATGGAGTTACAGTGGTCAGTGGAGTAGAAGTGAGGTGGAAGGAGATCAGGGGGGCGGAGAGAATTGTTGATCACTGAAAATAGGGCCCTGGTATTCCCAGCACTAGAACAGATTTTTTCTGCAAAGAATTCGGATTTGGCGGATGAAATGGCGTCTTTATAAAGGAGGATGTGAGCATGGTACATTTGTTTATGAACAGTGAGTCCAGTTCTATTGAAAAGACGCTCCAGCTGACGACCTTTGGCCTTCAGCTGGCGCAGGTGGGGGGAGAACCAGGGGGCAGAGTGGGGGAAAGAGACAGGCCGGGTTTTAACGGGGGCAAGTGAGTTGAGATGTTCCTAATAAAGTGTTCGGTGGGTGTATGTAGGTTATTACAATAAAACGGTGCAAGGTTTATCATCAGATGATTTAACTGTATTCGAAATGTGAAAATGTATATCATCAATATTATAAACAGCAATACATTGCAATCCTTCAGTATTGGAAAGAGGAAGCAGTTTGTCTTATTTTATGTCTATACTCCAAGAGCTATTTCCGTATACTTTCTGCAGTCTGCCACTGCTGTCATCAATTAAGACAATTCAGCCAGTTCTTGTGGCAGCTATTCATGACCAGATCATAGCACCCCCTTCACCATGTTTCACAGATGAGGTGATGTTCTGTAAATCTTGGGCATTACATAACATTTTTGACATTTACCAGACACCTTTATCCAAAGCGAAATTATTACAACAAATACATTTGTCTAACAGCCTTTCTCTAACAGCCTGTTTGTAATTGCTGTCTCCACCAGTGCTTTCTTTTAAAGTAAATAAAGGCCTAGAATAATAGTGGAGCTTTGATGATTCTGGTGACTGGTGTATTTTAATACTATTGCTCTGTTTGACATGTTTAGTTAACTTTTGATAACAGAACATAGCCTATTTGAGTGTGAAGTCATATGCTGGTGTCCAGCATGAATTTAGAGAACAGTTATACTCCTTAAAGTTATCCTGTGAGAGTTTGTGAGAACATATTTGGCCATTGTTTTGCACGTAGACCCTCAACTCACCAGCACAGTATGTTTAGGACTAGGAAGGCACCCTGGTGAGGCTGCACAATGTTCCTAATGATAATAATAGTAACTAAAAAAACAAGTTCCAGAAGAAAATGTGTGGGCTTGCAAAGACTTATTTTTGAAATAGAAAACAAGTTTGGTTTGATTGATGGGTTGGGTGTATGGATGGATGAATGGTTGGTTGGCTTGTTGGTTGAATGGATGAATTGATGAATGATAGATATATAGATATATAGATGATTAGAAGGTTAGATAGATGAGAGAAGGTTAGAGAGATATATAAGACAGGTGAGAGAAAGTTAGATGGATGGAAAGACAGATAGATGAGAGAAGGTTAGATAGATAGAGAGATAGATACAGTAGATAGATAGATATTTAAATAGATAGACATATAGATAGAGAAGATGGATAGATAATAGAGGGTAAGTATAGAAAGATCTTCCTCCCATGGAGTTTTCCTTGCCCTACATTTTCTCCCTTCTGGGGAGTTTTTTTACCTGACTTGCATTTTGGGGGTTTGGTGTTAGATCACGTTTGTATTGTATTTATTGTTTATATTGTTTAGTATTGTTCTTGTTGTGAAACACTTATATGTGCTTTATATTCTATATACTGTATATATTATATATTATATCAAATATACAGTATACAGTATATACACTCACCGGCAACTTCATTAGGTACACCTTTTCAACTGCTTGTTACAGTTTTTCCCAATTGCTAAAACACAAAAGCCAATTCTCTAAACCAAATGACCAGTTCTCTAAACACATTTAATAAAACTAGCTCCCATTTGCCAAAACCATAAACACATTTCACATGAAGACACAATTCACAAACACAATCCTCCTTTTCTCATAAATCTAAACACATTTTGTCTTGCTAAAACACAAGTTGCAAAAAACTCAAATTAAAGCTCATGTGATGCAAAATGCTTGCCACAGTCAGCAAAATTTGAACACAATGAACACACCTGGCTTCATTCATTAAACATAACGACTACAAATTTAAGACACTTGTTGCAAATGATTGTGGTGTGTGTGTGTGTGTGTGTGTGTGGTATAGTTCCATAAATAAATAAAAAAACATCACACCCTGAACATTGTTTTCAGTGAGTATTGTTGTGTGTAATGGATCCTCTGTAGTGTTTGCATTGAGTTGTGATACAGTACAGTATTGTACATGTTACGGTACATGTGGGAATACGGTACATTTTTCAAACCTTTATTTAAAACTCGATAGGACAACAGTGCAACAACTTCGCGGCTGAACTTTAGTAAAATTTCCGACATCATATGCCATTTATAGGGGGGAAATAGATATCTAAAAATGCATGACTATCATGCAAAATCAGCCTTAATATATGTAACGTTAGATATAACGTTAGACAGGGAGCGCAGATTTATTTTTATGCATGACTATCATACATGTGGGAAAACTAGGGTTAAGGTTAGGTGCTAGGGTGCTAGGGTTACAGTAAGGTTAGGGTTAGGATTAGGGTTAGGGTTAAGGTTACGGTTAGGGTTAGACATGCCAGCATGTACCAAGTCACCCTAGCACCTAACCCTAACCCTAGTTTTCCCACATGTACCGTATTCCCACATGTACCGTAACATTGAAGGAAGTTATACTATTTCAATTACTGTAACTCTCACCCACCCCTGTGGGTGAATGCGTACTTCAGAATGGTCAAGAGATCCCTTTAGAAAGAAGTCGATTGTCCACACGTAAGATCAAGTTCGAATTACTGTACTGTAATGTCTTTTAGTTATATAGTAAAATTAGCCAAGCATTACAGTAAAACATTCATGAAGAACATATACATACTGTAAAAGGATATTTTCCAACCAGATACATACTGTATTTTCTGTAGATTTACATACTGTTCATATGAAACACACAAATCTATGAATGCCCAATACTCTACAGTGATATATTCTGAGAACAGATACTGTAAGGCAGGGGTCGGCAATTAGGTTTGGCCTCGGGCCCAATTTTTTTTGAGCCACTAGATGGCGGGCCCGAACTTTTTTTTTTTATTTTTTTTTTTCTTCCCTAACACCAGGGGAGCCACCCCTCCTAAATTTCGTTGTTTGGTACCTGTACTGTAGCAATGACAATAAAGACCATTAATTCATTCCATTAATTCATTCATAAGTAATTGATTGTTAAAAAATGTGACACATTCTAATGCTTTGACTTTTCTTTCGAAAAATGTACACATCGCTAGTCAACTAACACAGCTTGTTTTGTGAGCCTGCTAACAATGTAAAGTAGTGTTGTAGTTAACTAGGTAACAATGTAAAGTAGTGTTGTAGTTAACTAGGTAACAATGTAAAGTAGTGTTCTAGTTAACTAGGTAACAATGTAAAGTAGTGTTGTAGTTAACTAGGTAACAATGTAAAGTAGTGTTGTAGTTAACTAGGTAACAATGTAAAGTAGTGTTGTAGTTAACTAGGTAACAATGTAAAGTAGTGTTCTAGTTAACTAGGTAACAATGTAAAGTAGTGTTCTAGTTAACTAGGTAACAATGTAAAGTAGTGTTGTAGTTAACTAGGTAACAATGTAAAGTAGTGTTGTAGTTAACTAGGTAACAATGTAAAGTAGTGTTGTAGTTAACTAGGTAACAATGTAAAGTAGTGTTGTAGTTAACTAGGTAACAATGTAAAGTAGTGTTGTAGTTAACTAGGTAGCAGTCCAATCCATTACGTTGCAGTATTTTGGCTTGACTAGCAAGTTTGTGTTGTGATTCTCAACAACGTTGAAACGTAGTTTCACCCTTTTCCATAGTTTTGAATAATAAATGTGTGGACTGACGATGTAGCGCAGCCTAGCTTATTCTAATAATTATTTAACATACTTTCATTCTGAATGATTCCCCCCTCCTCCCAGACAAGGTCACATTATTATTGGATTGGTTGTTTGCCTGCCGGGTGAAGTTAGCTAAACATTTAACCTGCTAACTAGCAAGAGAAACATCATGTCACTCTCCAAAGGTGTAAAGAGGAAAGTTGACGGTGAAAACAGGGCATTTAAAGAGGAATGGACAGCGAACTATAATGTTCATCCTACCTGGTTTCATCAACGCAAAGCCGTTGTGAGACTCACATCTTCCGTGCTCACAATGTTCCCTTTCTATACATGCGAGTCGTCCTTTTCCTCAATGAATGTGATAAAGACGCACGAGAGGAATCGATTGATGCAAAAAAAAAACTTGAGAACTGCCTGCGGATTAAAGTGACGTCCATATAACCAGATATCAAGCAAATACTGACCGATGGGAGATGCCACTTTTCACATTAAGTGAGTACCAAGCCTGTCGTTATTGTATTTAATAACCTAATTGTATTTTGTATATTTTGAATGAATGGCTCATTGTAATTATTATCCCTAATAGCGTGTTTGCTCTGTCGTTTCAGGAGCATTGGCCTATGCACCACCACCCCTCGCATAAGCGGATTACTTTTCTTTCTTTTCTTTTTTTCACCGATTTTGTTGTCAATGTTTTTCAGAATATTAAACTGAATTTGCTTTGTTACTGTTCATATGTGTGTTGCAGTCACATATACGTAAACATTACGTTTGAATTATTTACTGAGCTGGTGTTATTTTTTTCAAACCACACACGGCTATTTCAGCACTACACGTTGTCCACCTACTTATGATTCACTATGAGGGGTTCAGCGTCAGTGCGCTTCGGTGCACCCCGCTGCCTGATTGTCTGTCCCTGTGTCATTCACTCTCAACATGGATAAAAGTACAATAAGCATTATTCAGGTGGAGGTAGATTCTCTATTCGGACATTATAGGCGCTATATGTGGGACTGTCGGTCGGATATTGTAAAAAAAAAAAAAGTGGATTCTCCAAATATTCTGCTGGGCCAAATATTATTGGGGATGGGCCAGCAATGGCCCGCGGGCCGCCTATTGCCGACCCCTGCTGTAAGGTTTCTAAAAATGTGCTTTGGCAGTTGTGAAAAAAAAGAACATTCTCACACACTGAACATTGTGTTTTCAGTTGTTTTGTTGTAGTCTGTAATGATGCTTATAGTGTTTACATTTTTGCAGGCTTTGAGCAGCTGTTTTGGTGTGAAAGTTTGAGTTTTGAAGAGAGAAGGTGTGGTTTTGTTTATGTAGCTTTAGAAAAGTGTGTTGTGTTTAGAGTTTTGGGAAAATGGAGGAAAGTTTTGTGAAATGTGTTTCAGCAATTGAGAAAAACTGTAAGCAGTACTGATACAAAGGCTTTAACACAAACATAAACTTTGACAGTTATATAAGATCTATGTCCATGTGTATGTGTGTGACTAGTTCATGTAAACCAGCTCTTTTCCGAAACGAGCGCTGCTGACATAATCTAGACATTAACAAACATATACGCATCAGCCACTTCATTAGGTACACCTTTTCAACTGCACGATCTGCTGAAGTTCAAACCAAGCCTCAGAATGCAAAAAAAATGATTTAAGTGACTTTGAACATGAATGAATGAATGAATGAATGAATGGTCTTTATTGTCATTGATATAGTACAGGTACCAAACAACGAAATTTGGGAGGGGGGGCTCCCCTGGTGCTAGGAAAAAAAACTAAAAACAAGAAGGGAAAAGAGCTGGTTTACATAAATAAAGGCTATGTACACTATCCACTATACTATACTATACAAATAAAACACTGTGCTGTACTTTATGCTATGCTATACCTATTCTAACATTTCCTATTCTCTGAACCTTATGTACCCTAGGGTTGTCATATTGCACATAGTGTTATTGCACATTCATTGAAAGTGTCGCAGTTTGCAGGTTTGAAATGTACACATTTGTGTTTCAGTATTACACTTGATTTCAATCTAGTAGCTGCCATCAATTTGTCTAGATTGTCCAGGGCCTAGAACCTAGGCATGGTTGTTAGTGCCAGACGGGCTGTTTTGAGTATTTCAGCAAGTGCTGGGATTTTCCTGCACAACCATCTCTAGGGTTTACAGAATGGTCAGAAAAACAGAAAATATCCAGTGAGTGGCAGTTCTCTGGACGAAAATGGTGGTGGTGGTGAAATGGTGTGGGGGATATTTTCTTGGCACAAATCTTCAGCAACTGTGTGATGCTATAATGTCAATATGGAGCAAAATCTTTGAGGAATGTTTCCAACACCTTGTTAAATCTATGCCACAAAGACTTAAGGCAGTTCTGACGGCAAAAGTCCAACCCGGTACTAGCAAGTTGTGGCTAATGAAGTGGCCGGTGAGTGTATATGACAGCAATAATAATTACAGTTTTTCTCAATTGCTAAAACACATTTCACAAAACTTCCCTCCATTTTCCCAAAACTCTAAACACAACACACTTTTCTAAAGCTACATAAGCAAAACCACACCTTCTCTCTTCAAAACTCAAACTTTCACACCAAAACAGCTGCTCAAAGCCTGCAAAAATGTAAACACTATATGCATCATTACAGACTACAACAAAACAACTGAAAACACAATGTTCAGTGTGTGAGAATGTTCTTTTTTTTCACAACTACCAAAGCACATTTTTAGAAACCTTACAGTATCTGTTCTCAGAATATATCACTGTAGAGTATTGGGCATTCATAGATTTGTGTGTTTCATATTAACAATATGTAAATCTACAGAAAATACAGTATGTATGTTACGGTACATGTGGGAATACGGTACATGTGGGAAAACTAGGGTTAGGGTTAGGTGCTAGGGTGACTTGGTACATGCTGGCATGTCTAACCCTAACCTTAACCCTAACCCTACCCCTAATCCTAACCCTAACCTTAACCCTAGCACCCTAGCGCCTAACCCTAACCCTAGTTTTCCCACATGTACTGTATTCCCACATGTACCGTAACATGTACACTTCTGTACTGTATCACAACTCAATGCAAACACTACAGAGGATCCATTACACACAATACTCACTGAAAACAATGTTCAGTGTGTGATGTTTATTTATTTATTTATGGAACTATACCACATACACGGTACATGTATTCCCACATGTACCGTAACATGTACACTTCTGTACTGTATCACAACTCAATGCAAACACTACAGAGGATCCATTACACACAACAATACTCACTGAAAACAATGTTCAGGGTGTGATGTTTTTAAATTTTATTTATGGAACTATACCACACACACACACACACACACACACACACACACACACACACACCACAATCATTTGCAACAAGTGTCTTACATTTTGAGTCATTATGTTTAATGAATGAAGCTAGGTGTGTTCATTGTGTTCAAATTTTGCTGACTGTGGCAACCATTTTGCATCACATGAGCTTTAATTTGAGAATTTGAGCAGAGTTTTTTGCAACTTGTGTTTTAGCAAGACAAAATGTGTTTAGACTTATGAGAAAAGGAGGATTGTGTTTTGTGAATTGTGTCTTCATGTGAAATGTGTTTATGGTTTTGGCAAATGGGAGCTAGTTTTATTAATGTGTTTAGAGAACTGGTCATTTGGTTTAGAGAATTGGCTTTTGTGTTTTAGCAATTGGGAAAAACTGTAATGTGAGCTATTGCTTATCACAGTAATGTTGTTGTTGGTTTCATTATAGTTATGAAGACAATAGGAGATTTTTTAAAAGTTTTAAATTATTGGGAAAAACTAAATGTTGTGTTTCTATACTTATATAATATATATAATATATCATTTTTAAAATAAATCTTTCTGAATGGAGCCGGCTGAGCTTTGTTAAATAGGTATGGTTTTAACATAACTGAGTTTAGTTAAATACATGTGTAAATGGGTGATAGAGGAATTCACCCAGGTGTGCTGTGTGCATGGGTTATTTGCGTGATATGCTTCAGAATTGCGTTGGTCTGGTTGGCAATACCTGTAGATCTGTTGCATGGGCTGAGAAATAATACAGGGGTCTATAATCTTTGCATTTTTTGTGTGTGTATGCTCGCTGTGCTGTTCCCATTTGAGGGTGTTATCAAGTGCTCAGATTCTTGGGAACTGGAGGCCTGATGGAGGTCTGGTTCGCCACTATCCAAGGGGAGGAGTTTGAAAGGAGAAGCCCTTCCCAGGTCCCTCCCAAGTTAAAAAAGAAAAAGAAAAAAAGAGAGATAGAAAGGGGAGTGAAAGAGATTTTCTCTTGCGACATTGTGTGGTGAGTGCAAACAATTACTGCTTGAGAACACTTACTTTATTATTATAAAAATACTCCGCTTCCATAAATGGTGCGAGTACTGAGAAATGGTCACAGTGGACCAAGGACAGTCCATACTCCTGGCCCAGTGAAGGCACCCAAAAGTGTGATCAGTGTCGAAACAGCTTACTGCATGAAAGAAGCCGCAGATTAAAAGGACCTAAGAAGAACAGACGTGCCCACACCGACTTGCCTTGGAGAAATGGAAAGCAGAAGTGGTGAAGAGAAACACTAATAAAAACCAGGTCACACCTGAAGAAGCATCACAACAAAAAGTGACTGAAGAAGCAAGATAACATAAAGCAACATCACCTAAAGGCAAGGCACCTGATCCTCCATCATGTGTATTAGTGTACCCCAGCATAGCCACCAGTGGCGGCTGGCCAATAGAGGGCGCTAGGGCGCCGCCCCCACCTTCACTTCCTAGTTGCGACTTGTAAACGTTTTTAAAAAAAATAAACATTGTTTATTCACAAAATGCGGCTGATATTCTGTCGGCGCCTATCAGCATTCATTAAAAATCCTCCAATACAATAATCATTTTATCTGTGTGTGTGTAAAATTCACTGAAAATACATAGGGGAGGAGTCGGGACGCCGGCCGAATGCAAGTCTATGGCACTGCAAATACTTTTGGCTTACAGGTGAGCTGTAGCAGCGCTCCAATTGGCTGTCTCCTATTTCTCGGTCGGGGCGCAAAAAATGCGCCCCGAGCATGCGCAGATTATAGGCTTACCTAGGCTGCAGCCTAGGGCCACTACCACTAGGGGTAGTAAAAATTTAAAAATGCCCTGAATATCCCTGAATATCCGGTTGTTAAGTCTGACGTCAAACGTGACGTTTTGCAATTTCCGGGTCTAAACCAGAAATTCTCCGCACCAGAATACCAGTGTACTACAGCGGTAGAATGACAGTTGAATCGTTTTTTAGACTCGGATCTATTCATACAACAAGGGACACAGCACTTTCCCGTTTTCCCCATATTGTCAGGGTATTTGAGCCTCGGAAAAGCGCTATATACAGTACAGGCCAAAAGTTTGGACACACCTTCTCATTCAATGTGTTTCCTTTATTTTCATGACTATTTACATTGTAGATTCTCACTGAAGGCATCAAAACTATGAATGAACACATGTGGAATGATGTACTTAACAAAAAAGTGTGAAATAACTATTTCTATTAGATTATATTTATTTTATAATCTATTTTCTATGTCTTAGATTTTAGATTCCTCAAAGTAGCCACCCTTTGCTTTTTTGTTGTTAATAAAATATGTTTGTTGTTGTTGTTAATAAAATATATTATAATAATATTAAATATATATATAATAACATATTATTATTAACACATATTATATTTAATATTATTATTATATATTTTATTAACAACAAAAAAGCAAAGGGTGGCTACTTTGAGGAATCTAAAATATAAGACATATTTAGAGTTATTTCACACTTTATTGTTAAATACATAATTCCTATGTGTTCATTCATAGTTTTGATGCCTTCAGTGAGAATCTACAATGTACCAAATAGTCATGAAAATAAAGGAAACGCATTGAATGAGAAGGTGTGTCCAAACGTTTGGCCTGTACTGTAAATATAATTTATTATTATTATTATTGCGGCATTTTGAAGACAGCGCCTCAGCCAACTTTGGACCCGGAAACACGTCGCGACTTAACAACCAATATTCGGACAGACAACAGGAGAGGAGAGCAACAGACAGACAACAGGAGAGGAGAGCAACAGAGAGACAGAACTGAGGTGAGGTGAGCAACAGAGATAGTTCAGGATGATAACAAACAGTTCAGTATGACAGAGACAACTAATAGAAAGACAACTGTATGATTATAGAGTTTACATGTTCAAGGAAATATTGTATGATAATAGAAAGGTACACTTTAATTTAATTAAAGAAGTAACAAAGAACACATTTATTATCACAATTGCATTGTGTTCCATGTCTTTCTCCATTTGAATAAATAATGCCTAGTTGAATGGCTAAACAAGACAACTGTCTGGACAGTACTACATATATTCTCATGCTAAAATCGACTGTAAATCCAGATTTTAAAGTTGATATTCTTCCCCGTGGAGCATTCCCCCATAACCTGTGCCCCACCCAAAATGTTTAGCACCAGCCGCCACTGATAGCCACAGTGGAAGAACAGAACAGACAAACACTGATGGTAAACCAAGGAAAACCTATTCATCAAATGCCGATCACGACACCAGGGGCAACCATTCAGTTTGATGGAAATGGAAACCTCAAAGGGCAGTTTCAAGTTAACTCTGACCAGCAGATGGTGTCTACACCCAGAGAACTAGGACAAGGATGCGGGATCTGGGGATCATATAGAAGCCTGCCTCATAGATGGGGCACACCAAGCAGCTTCACCTCAAAGCTTATGGTTCAAGCAGCTGCACGGGAAGACAGAAAGACAGGAAGAGAACAGAGGAGAAAGTAGTTCATCTGACTGTTTGTTCACCTACATGTCTGGTCAAGCGGATAAGACCAGGGTGAGCTACAGTAATGGAGAAAGCATGTTGACGGTAATGGGGAAAGCATGTGGACTAGAGACTCATGTATACCACAAGCCCCTGGAGGAGGTCAGTGCAAGATAGGCGGTACAGTCAACCTCCAACGAATAGAGAATGGCCTAGATGTGGCAACGGGTGAAAGCGAATTGGAAGACCACAACAAAAAAGAACACAACAAAATTGGAAGAGAACATGGTTAGAAGCAGACCAACAGAAGACAACAGCACAATGAGCCCAAACGAGCGGGATGGATTCTGTGAGTAGTAGCAGTTTGTTTTGTAGTAGTAGCTTGTTTTGTGAGCCTGCTAACAATGTAAAGTAGTGTTATAGTTAACTAGGGGATTAATAAAAGTCTGTTAAACATTCAACTCATAAAAATTACTTTGGCAAACCCCTAGTTTTTTTCGCATTTAATGTTTCCTTCATATCACCATACCTATGTTTACTAATTCTTTATTCTAAAACTCTGGGGAATAATTGTGTGCACCTTTTGATCTTCTGTGTGGGGTTCAGTGAGCAAAACAGTGATGCAAGAAGGGTTAAAGAGTATTGATATTTCCAAGGAACAGTGATTCCGTCAAGACACTCACAAAGGAGACTAGTGGGAAACAGGACTTAAGTACCATTATTTGAAATAAGACACCTGCTTGTTATCAATGGGACCACATTAAGACTGTCTTACAGTTTCATGTTACAGTGTGCAATCATTACCTGGTACACAGGGCACTACCCAAACGTTATTTATCAATATTGAACCCTCAGGATTAAGTACATAATTATGTAGCTGAAGTATTACATGCATTTAATCACAGTTCGTTTTGCATTTCTTCACATGCTCCCTCATACAGTGCTGTCTATGTATGTCCTGCCTCTTAATCAAGTTAGGGTGTAATACACTTTCAGAACAAGGAAATTCATGATGTCGCACACATACTCTGATCAGCCTCTGTTTTACTGCTTCATTTAGCTCCTTTCAGAAGGCATTGTTAGAGTGTTATGTGGAGGTCAAGCCCTATGAGCTGTTTGTTCTACTGTTTGTTTTACTCCAGCCTCTATCCTGATTTGACTCTTGCTCCATGGTTTTTAAACTCTAATGAAACACCAATAAAACCCAAAGTCTCTCATTGATTAATGATGAATTATTGATTAATCTCGCTGTGCTGGCTGAGCTGTCAGCAGAGCTGTTCCCAAAATCATGTCACTTCTGTGGTCGGTGGTTTATATAGATTTTACCATAACAATATGATCCTTCATGTTTATATAGATTTTACCATAACAATATGATCCTTCACGTTTATATAGATTTCATCATATCAATATTAAGTTTGAATCGTTCAGTGGAGTATTTGTCTAACATATAATTTACATTTTGTCCAAAAAGTCGGATTTCGTAGCCCAAAACATAATAAGCACCAAGCACTGTTGACAGAACACCTTACATACACACATATACACCCACACACTGCACACTGGATCTGACAAATAACACACCGATGATAACTCACAGTTCATTGTGGAATATTTTATTATGAGGTCAAAGATGGCTAGAACATGTGCTGAAAATGGAGTAGGACCGGATCACAAAAGTCACCATAAGATAGACACCACCAGGCAAAAGAAAACCTGGGACCTGCCAAGGACCGGATGAAATGGAGAGAGCTCATTGAAGCCTTATGTCCCATAGGGGATGAAGAGGAGTAAGTAAGTAAGTAAGTAACAGTCCCTCAAAGAACAGCACTCTGGGACATATCACAGATATAGCCAAATGTCCAAAATATAATGCCTCTATAATGATATATATATATATATATATTAATTAATAATATCATAATATAATGCTATAATATAGTTGTTATTATTATTATTAAATATTCTGTGCAAGCAGTAGATTTGAAATATATAGTTTTGAAATATACGAGTATGAATCACATAGTATTGTAATCACAAAAACTAAATATTCATATAAATATAAGATGTAATACACTTTCAGAACAAGGAAATTCATGATACCACACACATACTGTGTCTATCTACATACTGTATATCTGCATCAACATTAATGAATCCTGCAGATTAAAAACTAAAACTAAAAACGGATTACTTGAGTGCTCTGGGTTTCCTACTGAACACCCTGAGTTCCATAGAATAAATATGAAGCTAACGTTAGCGCAGTATGCTGCTGCACTCCCTGCACTCACAGCTGAGGGTATGTTTATACTCATACTCCTTGGGAGAGTTCTCTCCTGTACATGACAGAGTCACAGATCTCTTCTCCACACTCTTCTCTCTGCAGCAACCACACTTCTGCTCCGCCTTGAGGACAGCTCCTGAAAGAGCCCATCTGAGAGAGGAGAGGGGGATGACAGGAGAGGAGAGGAGTGAAGAGAGTGTGAGGAGAAGGACAAATATTCTTCATTCATATTCTAGTCACAAGTGTATTGAACTAACACTCTGAAGAAGGTCTCCTGACCAAAACGTCAGTAATCATTAAAACGACCATTGCAAACTAACTAGTTCATCTTTACAGTCTCAAGTGCATTGAAATAAGGAGACTCAAACAGCCATGTTAAGTTCAGACACTGTCACACATTTTTACAAAAAGGTTCTCATATACTCATCTTATTATGCCTGCTTTCCCACACTGTAAAAATAGTGACTGATACATCTGTCTAAGGGCGCTTTCAGACCTACATTTCATTCCGATTTAGGGAGTAGTAAGTTACAATATGTTACAATGTTGCAATTAACCTCGTCTCGGTTTGTGTTCGCACTGCAATCGAGACTGAATCGCTCTCAACACACGCGGTGCGCTTGCAAAACTGTTTCGTGATTGGTCCGAATTTAGTGGGAAATTTGGATTTCAGGAAATCTCTCTCCTTTCCCTCTCTCTTCGTTGGTCCCTTTAATCCCGTATCCTAACGGTAAGTAACAGCGTGGTCCTCTGGTCACTTGCTAGCTTAATCTGGGACCCCAGCTATTCAACAGGTAACTCAAGCCCGATACATCTGGTGGTCCCCTACTGGCGTGGGGTGGTACTACAGGTAGTCTAACCAGGATATCACAATTGTTATGATCTATGACCACTCTTACCTGGACTGTGTCTCACACTGGCCCTCACACATGGGTAGCTGGACGGTGGCTGTGCAGTTGTCGACTGTGACGTTCACACTGGACAGTCTGGGAGCACAGGACTGTTCACCTGGGGTGGGTAGAGAGATTGGCAGAGCGTGAAATAAAGTATTGGTATACAGTAATTTATTATTTCTAGGGCTACAAGATAGGATAGAAACTTTCCTTGCCAATGTTTCAGCCACCATGTTACTCAACACAGTACAGATTAAAGAGGTTTACCAGTATCCTAGATGTTGTAGTGCGGGCTGAGTTTAACCACTAGATGGCCCTTCACACTAAGGTCTCGATGGTGAATTAAACCAAGCACTGCAATGACCAAAACACAAACCTCTGAGGTTAAAACTTACATGTGTAGCAGCAGTGTTGCTCATCCCAAACTCTGTACTCCTAGGAACAAACAGTAGAACAAACAGTTCATAGGGTTTGACCTCCACATAACACTCTAACAATGCCTTCTGATAGGAGCCAAATGAAGCAGTAAAACTGAAAAATAGATGTGATAGAGAAGTGTCAGGGAGACGGTAGGTACGTACCTGAGGACAACTCTGTTTGGGACACACCCTCCTCTCTGTCTGAGTGCCCTCGGTGGTACAGCTGTAGGACACACAGGGCTGGAGGGTGTCTGTCCATCTGTCCCCCACCTGACCAGACATACAGACATCAGATATGAATATGGAAATAACAAATAGTTTGGATGCTAAGTGATGCAACAGGTCTAGAATACACAAACCATTGTTTGTCTGGTTCATACTGTAAGAAACAGTCTTTAGCTTCTACTCACCTTGTATTCCTTTCCCTTGTAGTAACATGTCTTCTCCACTGCAAAAGTAATGTGTAATTGGTGAATGGAAACATGCCGGGGTATCTCGATAAGTTAATGTAAACTATGTATGTTAATACAATGTTGTTACTAACTAGTGTAATTACAATGTTATTACTTAACACATGTGTGACTATGAAAGTATCATCACTATCAATTGTATTATTACCACAGATGTGTGTGTTGCAGCAGCTGGGAACAAGGACTGAGTTCTGGCTGCAGATGGGGGTGGGGGCGGGAGGATTGGGTCGACACTGCTCTGT
This sequence comes from Nansenia antarctica, assembly GCF_963989245.1. NCBI lineage: Eukaryota > Metazoa > Chordata > Actinopteri > Argentiniformes > Microstomatidae > Nansenia > Nansenia antarctica. Next base: position 39,131,464 of record NC_137678.1, read on the forward strand.
CCTGGTCCGGTTTTTACATGTACACACGTGACAGTTGGACTCCCATGTCTCTCCAAGCTGTCAAAGAAGATACACACAGTACAGTCTCAACATGAATGTATCGGTATTGGTGCTGCCCTCACTGGCTAGCCAGGCTGCCTGAATGCTTCTGGATTTAATAACATCCCCTTGTTACCTCCTATGGCAGGATGACTGAAGCAGAAACAGACTGATGTCCAGGCTGGACATAGATAGCCAACCATTCAGAACCCAATACATTGCCACAAATTCCATATCAATATCACCTGTTTGGGTTCTCCCAGCGGTCCCTTGCAGTCTGAGAGAAAAGAGGAAGGAGGAGATTAGTAAAAGAGATCACTAATCTGATCCAACTACAAATCAAGATGCATCAAAACACATGTTGTCTATCTGAAGACCTGAGTAATTCCTGAACACCTGACCTGTCACATTATCAACATGTAATTCAAAGCTTTTCCTCAAGGTGGCACTGCACGTGTCTCCACACTCCAGACCATTAGGAACAGATTTTGACTCTTTTTACTTTCAATTTGCTTATGAACACAACACGTGGTTTGAGTGGGTGCCATATTGCCCTCTTGGGGCTGGGGTATGATACTACAAGAGAATAAGTCAATAATCCCTCAGCACTCACAGGTGCATTCAGACACACAGATTTTCTTGTGCAGCTCAGCTCGGAGCTGGCCCTCAGGACAGAAACAGCCTGCTGTCAGCTCCTCCAGGACTCTCCCTTTCACACGGAGTCTGTGGAAATAACATAAACCAGTACAAAAATATATATTAGGTGGAACATCCAACTGAGGGGCTAAACAGCATTTTCAGTGGAAAATCTTGTTTGAAGATGCTGCCTAGGAGTGTCTGGGAAATATATGCCTGATATGTGACTGCAGCTGGTGAATGGGGGAAGAAGTCAGCAACCAATCCAAATGTTGACTTTTATTCAGAAAAATGTAAATAAATGTCAAGTTGTTGAAAATCTACAGTACAGTGAGAACACTCAAGCCTTGGCTTGCAAGCTAATCTTTTTTTGTGAGCCTGCTAACATAGCTGTGAGCCTGCTAAAGTAGTGTTATAGTTAACTAGGTAGTAGTGGGGATTACTCACGAATCCATTGCATTGCAATATTTTGTCTTGACTAGCGAGTGTGTCATTGATTTTCAACATTGTTGAAATTTCATTACATTTTCTCAAATTTTTAGAATTTTTCAGTCAGAATATTTGGCCGACTTGTTCCCCCTTTCACCTGCTGCCATCACATTTAAAAACCAGATAGGTCAATTGAGAACCAATTATCATTTGCAATGACGACCTGGCCAAGAGGCAAAACAGAAGGCAAGTCTGTACAACACAACATAACAACATAGTATATACAATATTAAACATGAGTACAATAAACAACAAGAGCCAATTTTTAAAACATTCTAACGTATACAACATCACAATATATACAGTATATAAAACAGCAAGGATATATACATATAAAAGCAGGTGCGGTGATCAGAGATGTTGTCAAAATACATTATCGGCTGAGTGAGTGGAGATATCTTTTTCCTAGTCAGAGTAAGTGAACTGAATCTTGTTTAAATCATTGTGTTATTGGTATTTTGTTATTAAGAGCTGTTTTTGTGTTGAGGCTGTGACGCCTGCAAGCTAGTTTCTATTGAAACCTCTTGTGTTTGAAGCCTAAGTCAATTTGCACTGGGAGGAGTTTCAACACTTCTCCAGCTATTTAAGTCTGGCCAGCAGTGACCTAGTCAAATACATTGTGGACTAAGTGAGTACGCTTGTCCGGTTGTTAAGTGATCGTTAGTTAGGAGGGGCTGCATGCCTGCTAGTCTTTAGCAATTACTGAATCTCCATTAATATCCGGATGGTCAGAGCGACAGCCTCCTGACAATAAAACAAGGGAGTCTATCTGTGGGAGTCCATCGAGGAAGGCTAGAATACTTTCTTTTTAAAGTTTTTCAGATTTTATCCCCTTTTTCACCCAATTTGGTAGCCAATTGAACCCAACCTAGCATCCAATTATCCCCTGCCTATTGCGTAGGATCCGCCGCACGACCCCCGTGGCCGGCAGCCCCAGAGGAGATCGCCAGGCAGACTAGCTGACTGGCTCCTCGAGCCCAGCACCGTTATTCCGGCACCCCGGGGGCGCTGTTGCGCGACGGATCCTTGTCCGGAACTATTCCTATACCGCCCTCGAGAGCGGCCGCCCAATATGCCGCTCTCTGTGTGTGCCCCAGCCATATCCGGATCTGGCGAGCTGGGATTCGAACCCAGTCCCCGGTGGGCAGCTTGCACTAGTGGCTAGTGCTTAGACCGCTACACCACCGTGGGGCTAGGAAGGCTAGAATACTAAGTATCTTTTTTTCCATTAGATTGTTCTCTTGTCATGTCTACTTTGAGTGCATTGAGCGCCACCAACTTCTTCGATCATTAACCCTGTATCCCTCTACTGACTAATATCACAATGTGCTTTCTCCCTACTCCTGTACTTTTGTCCCTCAGGAGGACACATAGATGCTACATCCCCCCTCGCAACCCTTCCAATCTCATCTATCCACCTTCTTCAACTGACCACGACTTCATTGCCACGGGAGGTTTTTGGAACTGCCAGTCAGTGTTCCGGAAAGCACACGCCTTTGTATCATCCCGATTGGACTATTGTAATTCCCTTTTCACCTGCCTCGACACATCCACCCTGGGCCAGCTACAAATGGTTCAACATGCAGCTGCAAGGTTGTTGACTAGGTCCAGAAAATCATCCCCCATCTTAGCATCCCTACACTGGCTCCCCATCAAATATAGAATTAATTTCAAGGTTCTGGTCATCACCTACAGAGCCCTCCATGGTCAGGCACCTGCTTACATCTGTGACCTACTGCATCCTTACAGCCCCAGTAGGTCTCTCAGGTCCTCTGACCAGGCTTTGTTGGTTGTCCCCCGTGCCAGATTGAAGACCAAGGGTGATAGAGCATTCCAAACCGTGGCTCCCAGGCTTTGGAATGCTCTGCCCTGGGATCTTAGATCAGCTGGTTCAGTCGAGGTTTTTAAAAAACAGCTAAAGACTGTCTTGTATAGACAGGCGTTTGGATAGCCTCAAGGGCCTGTCTTTCTGTGTCCTGTCGATGTTGTTGTACACCTGTTGTCTGTTACTTGTTTTTATTTTCACTTTTAAACAACAGGTTTGCCTGTTTTAACCTGCTGTGGCTTTCGCTCTTGTATTATGTTTTATTGTGTTTCTTCCTTGTTATGTAAAGCACTTTGTGACCCTTGGTCTGGGAAAGGTGCTGTATAAATAAATGTTACTTACTTACTTACTTACAGAGGCTATCACAGCTTATTCCTCGAAAGTTAAGTATATAAAGTATTTTTCTCATGAAAAACAGCTGTCAGCAGTGTTATTACGGGTACGCTCGTAAATGCACGAACGGTCAGTTCGCTCGGACAAAAAACGTCTTTTCAGTCAGAGCACCCATCTCTGAGCGCTCTGAACGTGGCCGGGCTCTGTGACGCAGACACATGTAGCGCAGCGCCCCCCCAAAAATAAAAGTGAGTGTCATCAAGAAGATGGAGAAGCTAAAAACTCAGCTAGCAAAGGCAGAGCTTTTGATAGTTTCCAATGTGTCTGGGTAAGCTGCATTGTAGAAGAATCTTGACAGTTCCGGTACAGTGCAGAAATTGCAATACTATGCTAGGCTACGATAGAAAGAACCCCGGTTCATCCCATCTGTAAGGTCATGTTGACCATGGATGCACCATAGCTAATGCTAGCACAAGCCAACTTTCAATGCCCAACTTCTATGAGTGTTTTCCTTGTAGGCTATGCTTGAGTGACATATGTTTCAGTTTGTGGGCTCATTGTAATTGTTGGCTATAAGCGAAACATTTCTTATTTTAGTTGTGATACTCAGTCCATGTCCCCGCCAGTGTCGTGCCAAATACTCACTCCCCGCGTATACACACTACCCTCTGCGCTTATGCGTTCGCTTCCTTTCAATACAGCTTATTTAATGTAGTTAAAATGAGTGCTAATACCATACCACCATACCAGAACATCACAGCAGGAACAACCTATCTCTTGTATTGTAACCAGTCCGGAAAGCTCTCTGTCGCTTACCAATAATCGAACCTTGCGTTCAATCACAAATCCAATTTATTTACTACAGAAAAGAGCTATACGAATTATAAACAGAGCTGCCTATCAAGAACCAACTAACAAATTATTCATAAACACCTATGATCTCAAATTTAAAGAATTGGTGGACTTCAAAATGGCACAAGTAATGTATAAAGTAAAAAATAAGATGCTTCCAGACTGTATCCAGAGACTATTTCAAGTTAGACAGAGTAATTATGAACTCAGAGGAATACGTATGTTTATGAAAACAAAGATTAGAAACAAATGCAAAACAAATATGTATAACAGTTAAAGGAGTTAATTTATGGAATACTTTTGAAAAGGAAATGAAAATGTGTAGTACACTAAAAGGATTTTTAAAAATATTCAAAAATAAGATGATTAACAAGTATAAAACAGAGGTTTAAATATAGTTTTTGTTTGGTATTTTTTTTTAACTTTTTGTTGACATGCGTAAGTGACATTTTGTTTATAAAAGTTTCAATGTTTTGATGATGCATTCATGGGGGGACATGCATACATGTAACAAGGGTAGGCGCAATAAGCCACGGCTTCAGCCTACACCTTTTTGGTCCTGATGTTATAAATTGTGACTATTGTATTGTGAATTGTATTGGGGACCAAAATAAACATTCTCAATCAATCAATCAAAAACCTAGAGAAATCAGCTACGAATGTCCCCTCCCCTCGCAGGTTCATTACAGTATATTACATACATGTATTACTGTTAAGTGTTGTTGTGGATGTTATCCCTAGTGCCATTCTGAGGTTAGCATTGCGATGTGTTCGTCTTAATGTTTACAAACTAAAATATACGATCGCTTTTTTGTGATATGTTGCTCCTCTTGTGATGTCCTGGAAACGAACACATAAGCACTCCGAACAGCTGTCAGCGTCTTTTGTTGCTATAGGAAACCACTACTCTGCTTGCGATTGATCAGCTGTCAGCAGTGTTATTACGGGTATGTTCGTAAATGCACGAATGGTCAGTTCGCTTGGGCAAAACCGTGTTTTCAGTCAGAGCACCCATCTCTGAGCGCTGCCAGAGCGCAGAGCTCTGAACTTTGGAACTTTGTTATGTTTTGATATGTTTTGATATGAGAAATTCGAACTAAGTGGTCAGTTTATGAAAATAATACCATAGAATACTAAATAAAATATTTAAATAATAGCCCCTTAGCGATTGCCGCCATATTGTGACACCACCCCCCCCAAAGTCCAATCAAAAATGAATAAATATTAGCATCATAAAACAGCAATTTGGCGAAATGCAACACAAGCACACTTAAAAAACTAACAATGTTAGTTGTAATGTACAGTTTTGTAGCCTACTGTTTGTTCTGCACCGGACATGTGTGAAATTGCTGCTGTGTTATTGTTGTTCTGTGATATAACACAGAATATTAGTCAGCATTAATATTCAGGGAAGAAAATAAGCCTACTTTTTTTGATGGGGGGCGGTAAGAGACCTGGATAATGGACAGGGGGGCGCTGGCCCAAAAAAGGTTGAGAACCACTGCCCTAGACCCTTCAATCGAGGGGGAGTCACAGGACTCCTCATCTTGCCTAAGTGGTCACATACTGTCCTTCCCATGTCACACCTGTCCATATAACCCTCCTTTGAATTCCATGCTGTTTCTGTCTGCTCCCCTGTCAAACTTCACATTGTTGTTATCCATCATACCCCCAAGTCAGCTCAGTCACTTCTTAGAAGAGATGAATGTCCTTCTCAGCTCCTTCCCTGATGATGGCACTCCGCTTGCACTACTGGTAGGGCTTACACACCGGCAGTTCCGAACGCCGGTTCGCGTTCGCGTTCGGAAACCTCCGAACGTTGGAGCTGTCTGGCGAACGATACACTGGTATGAACGCGGGCTCGTTCGCCAGACAGCGCCAACGTTCGGAGGTTTCCGAACGCGAACGCGAACCGGCGTTCGGAACTGCCGGTGTGAAAGCCCTATGTGTGACTTAAACATCCGGTCAGAGAAGCTTCTCTCATCTGGAGTACTTGACTTTCTCCTCTCCTTCGACTTTAACCTGTCACGCTCTCCTCCGACTCATAAGGCAGGCAATCAGCTTGACCTTGTCTTCACCAGATCCTCCCATACCTCCAACCTTACTGTTACCCCTCTTCCAGTTTCTCATCATCACTTTGTATCCTTCTCCCTCCCCCTCAAATCTACCTCTTCCCAGTCGGTCTCTAACCACTTTGTAGCCTCTCGTCGCAACCTACGTACCCTCTCCCCCACCACCCTCTCTTCCTTTGTCTTATCCTCCATAGCCTCTGTTGAATCCTTCTCCCTTCTATCCACAGCATCCTCCACCCTCCTGTCCGCTCTCTCCTCATCCTTCAACTCCCTCTGTCCATTGACCTTGAAACCAGCACGATCCTCTCCACGCGCTCCTTGGCTCTCTGAAACCCTACATACTTGTAGAATAGAGCTCAGGGCAGCTGAGAGATGGAGAAAAACCGGCCTCCCTGATGACCTAAACCTTTCTCACTCTCTCCTCTCCAACTACACCTCCTCTGCATCAGCTGCTAAAGCGTCCTACTACCATTCCAAAATACAATCTTCTGCCTCTAATCTAAGGAAACTGTTCTCCACATTTTCCACACTTCTCAACCCACCTCCTCCCCCTCCCCCTCCTCCTTCCTCCCTGTCTGCTGATGACTTTATAACCTACTAAGAAAAAAAGGTTGATGACATTAGCAGCACCTTCTCTCATCTTCTCACCAACACCCCTGCTAACACCCCTTCCAGACATCCTGCACTACACTCAGTCTCTGGCTTATCATCTCTTTCCCCCCTCTCTCCTAATAGTATTCTAACACTGATCACATCTAAGTGGACAACCACCTGCCCTCTCGATCCAATCCATTTCCAATGACCTTCCTTTCATTACCACCGTAATCAACTCCTCCTTATCCACAGGATCTGTCCCGTCTGCCTTCAAGATATTCGGAGTCAAGCCTCTCCTCAATAGACTAACCCTTGACCCGTCTTCTGTCCACAACTACAGACCGGTATCCCTTCTCTCCTTCCCTTCTAAAACCCTTGAATGCGCTGCATCTAAAAAACTGACTGGCTATCTTCGTCAGAACAACCTTCTGGACCCTCACCAATCCGGCTTTAAAGCCGGGCACTCCACTGAGACTGCTATCCTTGCTGTGAGGGAGGCCCTCCACTCTGCTCAAGCCTCCTCCCTCTCCTCTGTTCTCTCCTGGACATGTCTGCTGCCTTTGACACAGTAAACCACCAGATCCTTCTCTCCATCCTCTCAGAGCTGGGCATCTCTGGCACTGCACACTCCTGGTTTGCTTCCTACCTAGCTGGTGGCAGGTGAGGATTGTTGTCTGTCCTAGAGCGCCTACTGTTCTCCCTCTATTCCAAGTGTCTTGGCTCGGCAATCTCCTCACATGGGTTCTCCTACCACAGCTACACAGACGACACTCAACTCTTCCCGTCTTTCCCCCTCTCTGACCTACATTTTGTAACATGTGTCTCTGCCTGTCTCGCTGACATCTCTACATGGATGTCAGACTACCATCTCAAGCTCCACCTTAACAAGACTGAGCTACTCTTCTGCTAAATGCCAACAATGTAAATGTAATATGAAGTTGAATGATGTCACTCACCCTCCGCTACAGAAGTCATCCAATCGGCTGTGATACTCCTTGTACACCATCCCTTCCGGGCATACAGGGACTGAAACATGGACATGATGACAACATGAGACATAACAGGAGTACAAGACAATAAATATGAGATTCTTTATGTTTTCAGTTTTATGGAATTCCATAAGACCATAGTGCACAGTGCATATTGCCATCAAAAGTGAAACAGAATAGAATAGAACAATATAGAATAGAAATTACCACAAGTCCCATTGGTCAAGGGTCTCCAGTCCACCAAGATGCCTTGTTTCTTGCACTCCTCTGCTGCTTGTTCCAGGGGGGAACAAGACATGTTCCCGTTGTTACACGAGTCAAACCTGCAGTTTTTCTCCAGCAGGCTCAGGTCTATCTTCCGACTGCACTCAGCAAACACTCTGCAATATACAGTATATACATACATAAGAACTCATAATGCCTACAATACCCTGTCTTTCACTACTATCCCCCCCAAAAAGAATACCAGAGTAGGGCTTTCCAAAAAATTGGAGATATGAAACTGTTACTATGGCGCTTGCATGATTGTGCCAATAAAATCATCGATATGAAGCGTATCATCCAGGCTCTAGATTGTGTGAAGGTGTGAGATCATGATGAGCTTACGGGTGATGGAGGAGGTCACAGAGTGGACTGCCAGGGCAGGGAGGAGTGGGGCTGACAGGAGTGGGGCTGACAGGTGGATGACAGGGGATATCCCTGGGTGCAGACCGACAGCCAGGTTTCAGAGGGTCCTCATACAACCAGTCGTAAGCTGTCTTATCACAGCAGCTGTCCTCCTCTATCTGGCCATTTCTACGCACGCAAGAGCCTCCACCACACACACCTGCCAAAGACATGGACATCAGCTTAGCTCACACATGCATCTTTGCACACACACACACACACACACACACACACACACACACACACACACACACACACGCACACACGCACACCTCTGTCAGATACCCACCACATTGTCCCTGTGTGTTGTGGAGGAAATACTCTGTGGGCACGGTGACGACCACAGTGTTGAATGGTGTGAGGGAGACGTAGGAGCGGATGTCACTGATGAATATGGACACCTTGTAGTCTGTGGTCTCAAACCTGATGCCCTGCTCCTCATACGGTGGGTCCACTGTCACGCTGTTCAGAGTAGCCTAGAACATAGAGGTTTGAAAGGTTTGAGAAAGCATGATTCAATTCATTCAATTGCCAAACATTTGACTGTTGAAGAAATAACTATTGAAGAGATTGAACACAACAGACAACTTTGATGACATTATAATAACAATTTGCATTGTAGGATTAAACTAAATCAATCAATTACATAATCAATTGCAGAATCAAACGATCATCCCCATATATTGCCCAACTGATCATCTGGACTACATAACCTTTCCAATAGAACATCACAGTTGAAGGTGCATTTTAGTCTACGACTGGGCTTAATCTGGGTCAAGGAAACGAGCCACTAGAGTACCTCCACTCTGTACTCGTCCGGTATAATGCTGAGGGTGGCGGTATTGCCGCGGTATTTCAGGATGATGCCTTTGGCACAGGAGCCTAACAGCCCGGGAATGCAGAAATAGTTGTCCAGAGCAACGGTCAGGTTGTGATGCGGCATCTTCTCCTCGACCAGGACGTAGGTGCAGTCTTCCATGAAGTCAAAGTTCGTGCCCTGGAAGGACGTGTAGTGAGGGTCACCGTAGAGGTCACAGCGACCTGGGGGAGGGAGAAAGGAGAGGAGACAGGTGAAATGCTTCACAGACTGCTTTAATACAGGAGAGAAGGAGGGACAATGACATAGATTGATAGATTAGATTAGAGAGGGAGAGAGACAGGGCAAGAGGCAGACAGAGATAGAGAGAGAAAGAGAGAGATAGAGAGGGAGGAAGTCAGATACAGAGAAAGACGAGAAAGAGAGAGACAGAGAGGGAGAAAGTCAGATAGAGAGAAAGACAGAAAGACAGACAGTCAGACTACTCACAGTCACACTCCCAGGTATCACAGCATCCGTCTGAGACCTTTCTCATCTGTCCCCTGGGGCAGTTGGGTTTGGGCGTGGCTGGACAGGTCACAGGGGTCGTCACTATCTTCCCCCCCTGACAGATCTTGTTTGAGCAGTCCTCCGTCCATGTTTCACCACATGCCCACCTCTGGTTCCTCCTTAGGTCACTACACTCACACACTGCAGGACGGAACAGGACAGATGGCAATATTCATAACTAGGGATGCTCCGATTTATCGGCCACCGATTTAAATCGGCCGATTTCACTCCAAATGACTCGATCGGTGATCGGCAAAAATGGCCGATCGCAAAAACCGATCTTTTTTTTTATTTTTTTCAGATAACTGAACAGAAAACATAGGAGGACGTAACAGTATGTAAACCATGAAGGCCACGTTTATGATGTCTTTTATACAGCCATATCGACTGACTTGGGCTTCAGGCCCTAACTGGGTGATAGGCCAGACCTTTACTATGCCATAAAAATGGGTCTGCGTTTGCTTGGTGCCTAATGGATCAAAACTGTTGGCTAAAAAGCAAAAAATATGTAGGCTATCCAGTCAGTAGGCCTACAGTTATGTATTTTTTTAAAAATCGGTTGATCTTGAGGAAAAAAATCGGTGATCGGTATCGGCCCCAAAAATCCAGATCGGAGCATCCCTATTCATAACTATTGCATGTATCTCAACTATCACAACCAAATTATTCAAAGGGGATCTGCTGTACCTGTTGTTGATTCAGTTGTAGTTGTTGTAGGTTCAGTGGAGGTGGTTGAGGAGACAGTTGTGGGTTGGATAGAGGTGGTTGTTGGTAAAGTGGTTGTGAATGTGGTTGTCTCTTTGTGTACTGGTTCTGATGTCGGCCTAATAGCTGTAGTTGATGTTTCAGCACCTGTAATTATTGATTCAGTTGTTGTGAATGTAGTTGTTGATGCAGTTGTAGTTGTTGTAGGTCCAGTGGAGGTGGTTGAGGAGACAGTTGTGGGTTGGATAGAGGTGGTTGTTGGTAAAGTGGTTGTGAATGTGGTTGTCTCTTTGTGTACTGGTTCTGATGTCGGCCTAATAGCTGTAGTTGATGTTTCAGCACCTGTAATTATTGATTCAGTTGTTGTGAATGTAGTTGTTGATGCAGTTGTAGTTGTTGTAGGTCCAGTGGAGGTGGTTGAGGAGACAGTTGTGGGTTGGATAGAGGTGGTTGTTGGTAAAGTGGTTGTGAATGTGGTTGTCTCTTTGTGTACTGGTTCTGATGTCGGCCTAATAGCTCTAGTTGATGTTTCAGCACCTGTAATTATTGATTCAGTTGTTGTGAATGTAGTTGTTGATGCAGTTGTAGTTGTTGTAGGTCCAGTGGAGGTGGTTGAGGAGACAGTTGTGGGTTGGATAGAGGTGGTTGTTGGTAAAGTGGTTGTGAATGTGGTTGTCTCTTTGTGTACTGGTTCTGATGTCGGCCTAATAGCTGTAGTTGATGTTTCAGCACCTGTAATTATTGATTCAGTTGTTGTGAATGTAGTTGTTGATGCAGTTGTAGTTGTTGTAGGTCCAGTGGAGGTGGTTGAGGAGACAGTTGTGGGTTGGATAGAGGTGGTTGTTGGTAAAGTGGTTGTGAATGTGGTTGTCTCTTTGTGTACTGGTTCTGATGTCGGCCTAATAGCTGTAGTTGATGTTTCAGCACCTGTAATTATTGATTCAGTTGTTGTGAATGTAGTTGTTGATGCAGTTGTAGTTGTTGTAGGTCCAGTGGAGGTGGTTGAGGAGACAGTTGTGGGTTGGATAGAGGTGGTTGTTGGTAAAGTGGTTGTGAATGTGGTTGTCTCTTTGTGTACTGGTTCTGATGTCGGCCTAATAGCTCTAGTTGATGTTTCAGCACCTGTAATTATTGATTCAGTTGTTGTGAATGTAGTTGTTGATGCAGTTGTAGTTGTTGTAGGTCCAGTGGAGGTGGTTGAGGAGACAGTTGTGGGTTGGATAGAGGTGGTTGTTGGTAAAGTGGTTGTGAATGTGGTTGTCTCTTTGTGTACTGGTTCTGATGTCGGCCTAATAGCTCTAGTTGTTGTTTCAGCACCTGTAATTATTGATTCAGTTGTTGTGAATGTGGTTGTTAATGCAGTTGTAGTTGTTGTGGGTTCAGTCGATGTGGTTGTTGAGACAGTTGTAGGTTGTGTAGCTGTAGTTGTTGGTTGAAGTTCTGTTGTTGTTGTTGTTGTTGTTGTTGTTGTTGTTGTTGTAGGTTCAGTGGAGGTGGTTGAGGAGACAGTTGTGGGTTGGATAGAGGTGGTTGTTGGTAAAGTGGTTGTGAATGTGGTTATTGATTCAGTTGTAGTTGTTGTAGGTTCAGTGGAGGTGGTTGTTGCTACAGTTGTAGGTTGTGTAGCTGTAGTTGTTGTTGCTGTTGTTGTTTCAGTACCTGTAATTATTGATTCAGTTGTTGTGAATGTGGTTGTTGATGCAGTTGTAGTTGTTGTGGGTTCAGTCGATGTGGTTGTTGAGACAGGTTTTGTAGCTGTAGTTGTTGGTTGAAGTTCTGTTGTTGTTGTTGTTGTTGTTGTTGTGGTAGGTACAGTTGGAGTTGTTGTAGGTACAGTTGGAGTTGTTGTTGTTGTAGGTGCAGTTGTTGTTGTTGTTGTAGGTACAGTTGTTGTTGTTGTTGTTGTTGTTGTTGTTGTTGTTGTAGGTACAGTTGGAGTTGTTGTTGTTGTAGGTGCAGTTGTTGCAGTTGTTGTAGGTTCAGTGGAGGTGGTTGAGGAGACAGTTGTGGGTTGGATAGAGGTGGTTGTTGGTAAAGTGGTTGTGAATGTGGTGGTGGTTGTTGTGGGTTCCGGATCTATACAGAAATGTTAGACGTATACATTATTTCTTCCATAACTCTCATATCCATCTCATTGGCTTTAGATAATTTTTCCCCACTGTTCTGTAAAAAACTTGTGAATAACGTATTCACACTTACCACAGTTAATCTTTCCTTGCTCACAAGTGCTGAAGACAGAGAACACTATATCAGATCACTGTAGCCTATTCCATCTCCAGTGTGTCAATTCAATTGCAATGTCTCATTGTACATTTTCTCATGTACATACAGTAAGTATACAGTATATGTAATACATGCACTGATAGGTAGTTTACCAGCTCCCAGTGAGGGTCCACACCACTGCTCCAGGCTGCATTATTGTCTCATTAGAATAACACGTGCAGTTGTTCAGAGTAGAACATCTCTCAGTGTTTTCGTCATAATATGGTGCCTCTGGTGGACATCTGGGGTAGCAGCCTATGTGCAGACAAAATTGAAATAACTTTACAGCCAATTACTACTGCTACTCAACACTGAGGTCGTCCATCACCTGTGAGTCCATTGTGTTACCTTCCAGCTTTCCGGTAAAAAGGTTGTTTTTGCCGCAGGTGTTGACCTGTCCACAGGGCTCGTAGTGCCAGCTACACTGACCCTGCTCATTGTAGTAGTCACAGTACACCGCTGTGGAGGTGGAAAACAGATTAGAAAAGAGACAACTATCTCATGAGACTGTTTTTTTTTTAAAGTTCAAAGGAATAGCATCTTTTAAGTGGTGTACGTAACTTTCGTAAAGTTATTAAACGTTTATTCATGCAGGGAGTCCCACTGAGACCAAGGCGTCTTTTTCCGGGGAGCCGTGCTTACAAAATGAACAATTAAAAGTGCATTGAAAAAATTCCAACAATACAACAATTTACAATATAATCAACATTCCTCAGATGACAGATCCTTTATCAAGGTCTTTAATTTGAGTATGTCTTGAAGCAATGTTTCCTCTATATGCATTGATTTGTGGCGGGCCGCCACAAATACATTTTCTCCGCCAATTGAGGCTGCGCAACGAGAAAGGCAGCGAGGTATTATGACCGGAGAACAGAAAAAAAGCAGATTGGAGCTAGATTTAGGCTACTTTGAATGAATGGACTTTATGAATGGACTTTATTGTCATTGCTACAGTACAGGTACCAAACAACGAAATTTAGGAGGGGTGGCTCCCCTGGTGTTAGGAAAGGGAAAAAAAAAAAACTTTTAGAAAAAGAATAAAGGTAAGGAGCTGGTTTATATAAATAAAGGCTATGTACACAATCCACTGTACTATACTGCACAGATAGTCAACTAGGGTTGTCATATTGCACAAAAGTATTTTTTCACGTTATTTAAAGTGTCACAGTTTGCAGGCTTGAAATGTACATGTTTGTGCCTCAGCACTAGCTGCCATACAATCCGTCCAGACTGTCCTGGGCCCAGAACTTAGGCCTTTGCTGTGTTCAGGGCCTTGACGGCCCTGTGGTAGAAGCAGTTCTTCAGTCTGTTTGTCTTAGCGGCCGGGGTCCTGTACCTCCTTTTCGAGGGCAGCCTGATAAAGTGTACGTGCCCAGGGTGGGTCGGGTCCCTGGAGATCTTGGAGGCCTTCCTGAGACAGCGTGTGTTGTACAGCTCTTCCAGAGAGGGGGGGGCGCCGGTGATCTTCTGTGCTGTTCTCACGACTCTCTGTAGCGCATTTCTCTCCGCTGTTGTGCAGCTGTAGAACCAGTTGCAGATGCCGTAGGTGAGGATGCTCTCCACTGCGCCGCGGTAGAAGGCCACCAGTATCTCCTGCTTGTTGTGTTCTTTCCTGAGGCATCTCAGGGTGTATAGCCGCTGTTGTGCCCTCTTGATGGTGCCTTTTGTGTTGTCCTTCCAGGTCAGGTCATCCCGCATGTGATGTCCCAGGAATCGGAGGGTTGAGACTCTCTCCACGCTCTCTCCGTCGATGAGCAGGGGCTGGATCTCGGACTTTTTCCTCCTGAAGTCTACGATGAATTCCTGGGTCTTTGACTTGTTCAGCAGCAGGTTGTTAACCTTGCACAGCTTGCTCAGTTGCTCTACCTCATCCCTGTACGCCGCCTCGTCCCCCCCCGAGATACATCCCACCACGGTGGTGTCGTCTGCAAACTTTACGATGTAGTTGCTGGGGTGGACGGGGGTGAAATCGTGGGTGTAGAGGTTGTAGAGGATGGGGCTTAGCACGCAGCCCTGGGGGGACCCAGTGCTGAGGCTGAGGGCTGTGGAGGTGTGGGGGCCCACCCGCACCCTCTGGGGGCGGTCGGTCAGGAAGTCCTTGATCCACGCACATATAGAGTGTGATAGACCCAGGTCTAGTAGTTTGGTCACTAGCCTGTCTGGAAGGATGGTGTTGAAGGCGGAGCTGAAGTCCACGAAGAGCAGTCTCGCATAGCTGTTTCCCCTCTCCAGGTGGGATAGAGTGGCGTGGAGAGTCGTCGCGATGGCGTCCTCTGTGGACCTGTGGGCTCTGTAGGCGAACTGGTATGGATCCAGGTTGGGCGGGAGGCGTGTGAGTATGTGGGCCCGGACTAGTTTCTCGAAGCACTTCATGATGATTGGTGTGAGTGCCACCGGGCGGTAGTCGTTTAGGCAGCTCACCGTGCTTTTCTTCGGGACTGGGATGATAGTTGAGGTTTTCAGGCAGGGTGGGATGGTGGCCTGGGACAGGGACTGGTTAAAGATGTTGGTGAAAACCCCGGCCAGCTGGTCGGCGCAGTCTCTCAGCACCCGTCCCAGGACGCCATCCGGCCCCGAGGCTTTCCTGGGGTCCACCGCCTTCAGTACGCGTCTCACTTCATGCTCTGTGAGGGTGAGGCTGCTGAGAGCTGGAGAGAGTGGTGTTTGTGTTGCGGTTACCTCCGTTCGCCCCTCGTCGAACCGGGCGTAGAAGGTGTTCAGCTTTCCCGCCAGCAGGGGGTCGTCCTCTGCGGCTGTGAGCCTGTTGGCTCTGAAGTTTGTCATCTGCTGAACCCCCTGCCACATCCGCCTGGAGTCGTTGCTCAGGAGGCATTCCTCAATCTTCTCTCTGTGCTCTGCCTTGGCCGCTTTGATGCCGTGCTTTAGGTTGGCCCTGGTGGAGCTGTACAGCGGTGTGCTCTTCCCTGCGAAGAAGGCGTTGTCCCTCTCGTTGATCAGTTTTTGGACCTTCCCAGTCATCCATGGCTTCGTGTTGGGGTAGACCCTGACCTGTTTGTCCACGGTGACTGAGTTGGTGCAGTTCACTATGTGGTTCAGAACCGACGACGTGTACTGTTCCAGATCCTCATGCTCATATTCCTGCCATAGGGTGTCATTTAGGCAGATCTGCAGTGGAGCGGACCCTTCTGGCCAGGTTCTGACAGTCTTAGTGGTGATGGGAGCACTTTTCCCCATTGTAGTGTATGCAGGAATCAGGAGGATTGACACATGGTCAGACATGCCTAGATGAGCTAGCGGACTAGCCTTGTAAGCACGTTTGATGTTGGTGTATACCTTATCCAGTGTTTTTTCTCCTCTCGTTGCACATTTCACATGCTGATAGAACTTGGGTAGTACTGCCTTCAGGTCGACATGATTGAAGTCCCCCGCTATGATGTGAATAGCCTGTGGATCAGTGCTTTGTTGGCTACTGATGACTTCATATAGTCGCGCCAATGCTACTCTGCTGTCTGCGCTAGGCGCTATATACACACATGTTATTAGCACCGCGTTAAACTCCCTAGGGAGGTATGTGGGTCGGCATTTAACAGTCAAGTATTCCAGGTCTGGGGAGCAGTGGCTACATACAGTTTTCGTGTTTAAGCACCAGCTATCCTTCGTCGATATTATGATCCCACCTCCGCGGGACTTACCGCTAAGCTCCGTTCGGTCAGCGCGGTGTAGCGTGTGCCCCTCCAAGCTAACAGTAGCGTCCACAATGTTGTCATTTAGCCAGGTTTCGGTCAGAATAATCACACAGCTATCCCCTACGATGTTGTTTTTAGCAACCTGTAGTCTCAGTTCATCCATCTTGTTCGTCAGGGATCTGACGTTGGAGAGGAAAATGCTTGGCAAAGCTGGCTTGTCTGGGCTTCTCCTCAGCCTTGCTAGCAGGCCTCCCCTTCGT
Source organism: Nansenia antarctica (assembly GCF_963989245.1). Lineage (NCBI taxonomy): Eukaryota > Metazoa > Chordata > Actinopteri > Argentiniformes > Microstomatidae > Nansenia > Nansenia antarctica. The sequence goes on from NC_137678.1 coordinate 39,148,199, forward strand.
CCTCGGCGTTGTTTACGGTCTCGCCTCCGTCGCTTACGCCTTAGTGTTGGGATCGCGTAGTACTTTTCACCCGGCGACCGCGCGAGGTCTAATGGGATCCGTTGTTGTTCCAAGAATTCCGCCGTTACAGTCCCCTCGTTTTTCGCCCCAACTTCTAGTAAGTCTAGTCTGCTGTAGGTACTATTTACACAACCGTTCCCTATAAGTACTAAAATAAAAATGTACATACAAATGTACTTAAAAACACTAAAGAACACCAGCGGTGAAGCCACTCCAAGCCTCGCGTCTGAGCGCGACGCCATCTTGGGACGCCATCTTCAGACCTACATTTCGTTCCGATTTAGGGAGTAGTAAGTTACAATATGTTACAATGTTGCAATTAACCTCATCTCGGTTTGTGTTCGTACTGCAATCGAGACTGAATCGCTCTCAACACGCGCGAGGCGACGCGCTTGCAAAACAGTTTTGTGGTCCGAATTTAGCGGGACATTTGGATTTCAGGAAATCCATCTCTTTTCCCTCTCTCTTCTCTTCACCGGTCCCTTTAAACTCGTATCCTAATCGAAAACGGAACATCCTCAGCGACGACTGTGGGTTATTGCATTTACTGCTGTTCTCTGGTTCATGTTCTTATACCAGTGCTCAGTATACAAGTATTTTAAATGAACATTCGTAATGTAGTCTTTGATGTTCATGGTCAACTAAATCAGGCTATTTTGTGAAACAAAGAACGTTCCCGCTAATGGACTAACCGAGCAGCCTCGCACCTAACGCTAGCTTCGAAGTATTCATAGCATAAACGTTGGTAAACGTCATAAATGACACAGTATTGGCAGGGGAAAAGAAGGGGAGTCGAATTTTTATTGACAACGGATTTACATGCTGGAAAAACATGCAGCTAAAATTCAGGGAACATTTGGACAATAAGAGACACAAGGAAGCTGTGGTCGCATGGTCTAATTACAAGGCAATATGCGCGGGGCAAAAATAATCTATTGCCTCTAAAATCATCACGAACAGAACGGCGGAAAACAGGGCTCATGTCGCTGTCATCAAAGGTAAGAGTTGGTTTTCTTTAACTCAGCTGATAATATGCATTACCTTGCTGTTGGTTGTTTACCAAATGCTCCATCTGACTGTCACACTGTGATTTTACTTGTGTAAACAGTTAATGAGTAACGTATGTTAGCCGGTTTTGTGCGTGTACTCTCATGTAGGCCTACTTCGTATTGATGAGCTAATGATCTTTCAGTGTGTGTGTATGTGACTGTCAGACACAAGTCAGACACAAGTTTATATTCTACGGATGTTGTATGCGCGTTCCCGGTTCCATGTGTACTCTAGTGTACTTCATATTCGATGAGCTGATGATCTTTCACTGTGTGTGTGTGTGTGTGTGTGTGTGTGTGTTAGTGTCTTGGGCGTATCTGTCAGTCACATGTATATACAGTATTATACGGTAACCAATGTTCAGTGCTGTATGCGCGTTCCGCATATTCTGCTGCAGCTGTAGCCTTAGAATATCTTGGTATTTGATCACCTGCTGTATAAAATCACCTGCTCGGCTTTAATGGCTTAACCGCTATTTTAAAAATAAATACATTTGCCACCCTCTAGTTCTAGCTTCGCGCACGAAAACTCACCACCCCGCCACTAATGTGAAAAATCCTGGAGGAAACACTGTGAAGGTTGTTCTCGGGGCACTGAAGCTAAAGGCCGGGTTAACTAGTTCAGATGAAATGCGTGGAACTTTGAGGGTTAACCAAGCTTGGGATTAAACCCTATAGTCATACATTTACATTCACATATCACGCCTACTGATACATACGACATAAATCTGGGGTCCTCCACTTCACACAGACATCCTGGTCACTGCAGGCCTCTGCGTACGCCGCCACCGCCGTACAGAAGCCCAGGAACTTCCCCTCGAACTCACAGGAGCACGACTCCAACACACATGCCTGGTAGTAGGGCTCCGGGTCCACCTGAGGCCACAACAACAGAGGACATGAATGGTTGTGTCTTGCTGGTTAACACTAGAACAGCCGTGCCTTTTTTACTACTAAAAGAGCCGCCAATCTCTTTACAATGCTCAAGCTGCTATTTACACACAACGACCAGTAGTTGGCCGCTTGTAAATTAGCCTGCTTCCTACACAGAAAAACTGCAAAATAGCTTTATATTAGCTTATCCTGATGTGATTTTGAAAATGTAAGGATACTGGGTGGTAGAACGCACATATCAAGTTACGCACATAGGAAAAGTCATGAAAGGAGGGTCCTGAAATTTTATCAAGTGCAAAAATATAAAATTGTTCTTTACTGTCACAGGTCAACCCTGTGACAACCCCTCACAGCTGTTCTAGTGTTAAATGTAAAAAATAAAGAGACAAAAAAATGTATGATGATGATAATGATGATGAAGATGAACATCAGGATGATGATGACAATTATGACAATTAAACAACAATGGATGACGGCACGGAACCTTCCGTGAACAGTGCATTACCTTCAGGTGACACTGCTTGAAGGTGTCTCCTGTGAGGATCATGCATCTCTTCTCGGCCCAGGCTGAGCAGTAGGAGTTGCGCTGGCACGGGAACACCTCCTTGGTCAGGTCAGAGCAGGGGGGAGTGGCCGCCTTCCAGCTGTTGCCAAACACCACGGGGCTGGACGCCACTAAGTATACAAACAACAGTCTGTGTTTCATACAGTGTGTAGGGTGTCCACCCACTGGTCATAGAACGTGCGAAAATTGGGTTTTGCCAGGGTTGCGCTACTTAATCACCATTAAAAAATATTTTTGGGGAAGATTTTGTCTTACATGTGTCAACATATATGTCCATATGTATTATAGTTTTAGTTCTGTGTACTTGTTTTCGATGTACTTATTGTTTTAAGACTGTAATTTCAACGTTACCGTTGCTACTAACTACCGCTTTCAGCGACTCCGTTCTAATCCCTATCTCCGGTGATTTTCGACTATTTACAAGCTCTCTTTCTTGCAATTTCCGCGACTTGGACCAATAGTAATCCTTTTAATGGACACGTCAAATGTATCTAAGGCATCTTGACTTCCTATTGGTCTACCCTCAATTCTCCTCACATCAGAGGGTTTTTTCCTGTGGCGATTTTAAGGAGACACTTGAAAGATACGCATCGTTATTGAAATCTGATCGTCTTTTTCTATTAAATTCAACTTTGTGTGAATGGTCTGGCTAACTTGTAACGTCAGCTGGCTCACTATGAATTGTTTGATCAATGTTCCCATTTGCTATTAATATTGGTCTTAACATTCTGAAAAGAATGATATATAGGGTTATGTAATAAAAATGAATAGTTTAAAAGATAAAGTTGAATTTCATAATTTGCGTTCCATTTCTGCATAGCAGTGACCACTTGTTAGGTCTAGATTCTATTGAGATACATTCCAGTAATTGGCATGTGTATGTAAAGAGGTAAACCTTGATAACTTTTGAACCATACATGATAGAACCATGGGGTTTGGACCATTGTTCTTTCTTCACATACAATTCTCTATGTGATGGATACATTTCATGTAATCTAAAGTGAAAAAAATATATATGTGTGAACACCCTACAGTGTGCTTCATTTTATTTAACCCATGAGTATATTTGAATTGAACACATTCAATTCAGTATGAATTTAAAAAAAAAATATTGGCCAGGTCATCATTGTAAATGAGAATTGGTTCTCAATCTGGTTAAATAAAGGTGAAATAAAATAAAATAAATGGCAAAATGAATGGGCAGAAACAGGCTTAGACCTGAAAGTAATTAAAAATCAAATCAAGTCAAGTCAGACATTATTTAAATGCATTTTCACAGCACCTAAATACAAATACAGTAAGAAAGGAGATACAATACACACAATACTAAGAACAAAAAAACCCTCTTTTTTGTTTACCTGAGGAGTCCCTCGTCTGTAGGTCGTTCATCTCGTTGGAGTCAAAGTTCCCACAGAGGCCACACACTCGACTCTGTGGAGTAAAGTCAGAGACATTTTGGGGTTAGATTTCTGAGCTAAGCTTTCAATTGTAATGGTATTGATGAATCAATGTTATGGTGTGTTATTCACTGTAAAAAGATATTGATCCGGACACCGGAGGTCTAGCATGGTTCAAAAGCCTTCAGAATTACCAGTTCTATATTGAGTTGTTCTACTTCTACAGGAAACTATGATAATGTACCCTCCTCAAACCCTCAATACATCAGAATATACACCCTCCATTATTGTCAACATCAATTTGACACATCTTAGATATGGTATGACGTACTTGGAAGAATCAATGATATAGTATGTACTGTATGAATTAGGGGCCATAAAAGGTTATTTTCCTCACACAAAAAACTATAAATGTTTGTGATACATTTCATTTGTAGTGAAAATGTCTCGTAGCAATGTCAATAAGGAGTGTGAAATCTTACAGCTTTAACATCTAGATAACTCACCCTCCAGTGATGGTCCAGCATGACAGTCAGTCTTGTGTGTTTGTCCCAGATGAGAGTCATCCCTTTACTGGGGACAGAGACCATGATGTAGAGACCCACAGTGTGGATGGAGTACTGAGGCACCCCCTGCAGAGAGGCCCCTGTCAGTAGCCGCCTTGTCACCTTCATGTCCCCCAGAGTCAGGCTGACTTCACCCTGAGACAAGAGGTTAGGGTTAGGGTCATGTTATCACGTGAGGACATCACAACAATTTACAACATGTTACATGGGAATGCAGATGAGTTACTATGAAATTAATACATGAATTAATTAATAAATGGATGAATGAATGAACGAACGAACAGACAAAAACAAACAAATGATTAAATGAAAACATTGAGTAGCCGATCAGTTAAGTCACTACAGAGAGGAACAGGGCTCGGTACCATCAGGTCCAGCACGATGGTTCTGGAGCAGGTCAGGGCCTCGTCACAGCAGGGCACACTCTCCACCCTGACAGCAAACGAACCAGGACCGCTCCCACAGTCATCCTGCCACAGGGAACACAGCAGATCACATTCAATTGATACAATGCAGTCCTGGATTCAAACCCGGCTTATCTGCTACTCCAGGCAGGCTCAATGCTTAAATTTGATTGATTTTCAATACTATTTTGATCCAGATATGAAACAATGTATCGTGGTTTTCAGACAATGATTGAAGGTATATTCAATAAATTACCAACTATCTAAGGTCATGTTCTCACATGAAAGTCCGAATCATGTCCCGGAGCAAGTGGATGAGATTGCAACATTGTTGCATAAATTATTTATCTGATTTGCGTTCTCACAGCCCTTTATGTAAACGAAGTAAAGCACGCAATCGAAGCAACAGACGTGGTAGTTGATTGGTCAGAAATTTTTAAAATTGCCCGTTCGTCCCGCTCATATCCAGATCAACACGCATGCGCTGTTGTTTTCCTATGGACAGCCTCAATGCTTCGTTTCTAATCGGAGCGAAACCACCCTTTTCAAGCTGAGCATGTGTTGGTTGTTTGCTCCGGGAGCGACTTCGAATGCGAGTTCTCACAGCTCCAAACGACGGAGAGCAAAGCGAATTTTATCCTAAACTCCGATTCCAAGTGAAGCAAATGTTCGAGTGAGAACACACCCTAACATGACTCACCTCAACTAGAGTGTACTGGCAGTTCCCGTCAAATCGGTACCATTTGGAGTCAAACGTCTGGTAGTGTCCGTTCCCGTACACCTGGCACTTCCCTGGGCAAGGCTCATCACTGCAGCTCCACTGGCCCTGACTACAGGAGCTGGGAGACGAAAAAGAGACAAAGAGTGAGTCAATATCACATTCATGATCCTATTAGCAGGGGTGGACTTAGGGAATTAGGGGCCCTGCCCCCTCCCAAAACTATACTGTCAGGTCTCAAAGTCTGACCAGGCACATCCACTCTGTTTTTCACACTTTTTCACACACATAAAAAAAGTAATAATTAATAAAAAATGTGCATTGAGATTCACTTTGGGACATGATCTGCAGTTTATACACACCTTCAACATGTGAGGTCACGGTTTTAAATGTGTGAGGTCACGGTTTTAAATGTGTGAGGTCATGGTTTTAAATGTGTGAGGTCAAGGTTTTAAATGTGTGAGGTCATGGTTTTAAATGTGTGAGGTCAAGGTTTGTTCAGCAGCACACTCACCAGGTTTTACAGTTGGTCCTTACACTATGTCCAGCGCTGAACACTTTGCCACTGTACTCACAGGTACAGTTCTCCAGACTGACACACACTCCTGTATGGTCCTCATACTGGCCTTCTGGACAGAAACAGCCACTCTTACAGGTCGAAGAGGCACTCTGGAAGTGAAGGATGTGGACAACTCATTAGAAGACTGGATAGCTGATAATTACATCACACTCTCAGTATTATACAAACACACTGCATTTCAATGATGATAAAAGCAACTCATTTAAAATGCATACATTTTTAGTCATACTGACTATCAGTTTTTTGGGGGGAATGAAATTGACATAAGTGATTATGTTACAATTCTACTACTCATCCTGAGTTTAGGAGTGACTAGAGTAATGTGCTGCATGAATGGTAATTATTATTATTTTTTTCTGATGGTTTGGTTGACTTACTGGTTTGCTCATACTGCTACAAGTTTTCTGAGCTGTGTTGACTGGAGAATGTGTACAATGGACACAAACTTTTCCTTTAGTGCAACCTGAGATATAGGCACAATGACATAAAAAATACACCTATCAAGAGAAATAATGGAATATGATCATCACCAACTGATTGTCGACAAGGCTGCTGAGATTAAACAGATCTTCATAATGAACAGTAAAATTATTTACCACAATCCTCAGAGCAGTGCAGTACTCCATTCTCACATTTGCTGTAAAACAATACAACGTTAGTATCACACTTGTATGTACACATTGTTGTACCTAAGAATAAGGCATTCATGAGACATGAGACTTGGCTCCTGTTCCAAAGGCACTGACAATCCTTCCTTCCTGCCTTCCTTAAAGTAATCACTTAATAATATTCACTGTAATGACACTTTTGGCTTTTGAAAGAGAACTAACAGACACTTTGGATTACAATAACATTATCGATTATCGATCGATCTATTAAGGTAGGCAAATATTTTTTCCCGCCTTGGAATGGTTATGATTTAGAGTTCAGCTCTTTTTTTTTTTCCCCCCCAGATTTTATCCCTTTTTCACCCAATTTGGTGTCCAATTGAACCCAACCTAGCATCCAATTATCCCCTGCCTATTGCGTAGGATCCGCCGCACGACCCCGTGAACGGCAGCCCCAGAGGAGATCGCCAGGCAGACTAGCTGACTGGCTCCTCGAGCCCAGCACCGTTATTCCGGCACCCCGGGGGCGCTGTTGCGCGACGGATCCTTGTCCGGAAATAGTCCTATACCACCCTCTGGAGCGGCCGCTCAATATGCCGCTCCCTGTGTGCCTCGGCCATATCCGGATCTGGCGAGACCGGGATTCGATCCCAGTCCCCGGTGGGCAGCTTGCACTAGTGGCTAGTGCTTAGACCGCTACGCCACCGCGGGGCTAGTTCAGCTCTTTTTGAATGTACATTTGTTGTAAAGGCCAGAAGACACTAAGCGATTTGAGCCACGAATTTGCCGCAATCCATGTGAGCGAGTAGAATCGAGCGTGCGCAGACGTAACGGAATACTCCGATAAGAGTCATAAGCCGCTTAAGGTGTTTTACATGTCACAATAATCGGATTCGGACAGCCGTAAGCCAGAGGTCTAAATCGGCTTATTGCCGTGGACATAAGTGGATTCGGTACGCGTTTACATGACACTTGCCCAATCGGATTATTGAGCATAAAACGCTTAATACCGGCTTATGGTGTGCATGTAAACGCAGTCACTGATCTGACAGAACTGGATCGTTCAAAACTATAGAATGGAACTCCTGCTTTTGCTGTTCCACATTCTATAAAACCAGTGATCGCTCTGTGTTCTATCCTGGCCTCAGAGAAACTCACCAGTGACGTCCATCGATGACAACAGGCCCAGGTGATGTTCTGCCCCCTGGGTGGTAGCATGGGCATTGTGCTCTCGGGGTACAGGTGAGACCCTCGTTCAGGTGAGTGCCCTCCAGGCAGCCACACCCCTCCACAGGTGCATCCTCCACCCCACACCTGGGGTCGGGGCCAGCCAGGAAGAGGCAGGTGTTGTTGCACGCCTGCATGTTGTAATTAAACCTCTGGTTCTTCTCACAGGATACAACTGGAGATGAAAGACACCAATGTCAGCTGACAGGAACTGGTGTCACCATTACTTTATCTACCATGTCACCTCAGGGAACTGTTAGATCTTAGTGGTATTTCTTAAATATAATCTATGTGTTAGTACAAGGGTCACACTGTTCTGCTATTGTCTGTCATGTTTAGAGAAGATGGCCTCTGCATCTGGCAGACTGGCTGGCATTCGACAGACTTAATCTTCACCGACCACCTTGTGTGTCTTGTGTGAGCTGAGGCGCCAGGGTTGGCTGATGTGTTGATTATTATGATGTAACAACTGTGATACAATGAGTATTTAAACCATCCTTGGCCTTTGTGTGATTGTCTAATGGAGATCTCAGATGCCAGAAGACGTTCATTCCGTATGCAGTTCCTTCTGTTTAATAAACCTGAGTGATATTATGTTTTGAATATCCTTGTCACTTCGTGTTTGCTGCACACCTGATCTATCCAGAGATGACAACGCATTTAAGATCAGGACTACCCTCTATAGATTGATTCATAACATCATTATCGACAAGAAGATCCTTCAGAACCATGATTGGGGTCAAATGAAATTATTCACTCACAAAGTGAATGGAAATAAAATTCACAAATTGGGAAATCCTTTTGGGAAAACAATGCAAAGTTTTCAATTAATTTATTGAACCTCAATTCATTCTGTGTGTTAAGTGAATTCAGATCATTATTCAACCTGGCAGGGAATACTCTAGTCTATAACCTATTTAAAAGAGGTCTGTAGGCAACAGTCGAGAAGGAAGATGTGGAAGGTTCAGTGCCCTGGTTATACTCACTGCAGTTGGTAGCCTTTCTCCAGTCACCCACGGCAACGCCCTGATGGGTACATGCTTTGGCATAGTTTGCCAGGGCAACACACACAGCCTGCTGTAGGTCACTCCCATGGGTACAGGTTCTCAGGGTACAAGCCTGCAAACAAGTCAACAGTTAACCATTACAAACAGCAAATGTATCCTCAAAAAACAACAACAAATTGTTGTAAATGTTGTAAGTCATTACATAACCAATTGTAACAATGCAGAATATTTCTGTCAACATTTTCCTTGCCTTGTCATAGTGGTCTCGCGGTACATGATCACGACACATGGCAAAAGGCCCGTTGGGGTCTCTCAAGGGTCGACACTTTTCATCTGCAAATAGTTCTGAGAGATTCACACAATATTAAAAGCATATCATCATGGTATATCTTAGTCTTGTAACTTGATGAACAGTAGGCAACAAACAATAAATGTCACCAGGTACCAGGTCTATACAGTATTTCAACAGTCAATACATTAGCTTCAGATACAACTCTACAAATCATTACGTCACTCTTAGAAAACAAGGTGCTACCTAGAACCATAAATGATTCTTCAGCAATTCCTGTGGGAAAACCCTTTGAAGTACCCTTTTGGGGTCCATGTAGAACCAATTCCACAGGAGGTTCTAAATGGAACCCAACATAGTTCTTCAAAGGGTTCTCCCAGTGACGTCTGAAGAACCACTTTGGAACACTTCTTTCTAAGGGTAGTGACAGTACCGTTGCCTGTGCTGACACAGATTTTGGGTATGTTAACCATGCAATCCCCCACACTCCAGGAGAGGGCAAATGGCTCCACTGAGTTCTCTACTATGCCACTGCTGGTGGTGAAATCATCTGTTGTGTCACCATTGTAGTTTCCACAAAGTCCTAGAAGAGAGAGTTAAGGAACCAGTTAAGGAATACAAAAACTGTCTCGTTTGTGTAACCTAAGAACATTAGGTAACCACTGATTGACAAAACACAATTGTCATGGATTAGTGAGAAAACCAAAATACCCTCAATCATTCCAGTTTTGTTTCCTGGTAAGGTAATATACAGCTGGATTTCTGGGGACATTTGGACTTGAATCTTCATGCCAAAGGAGGTCTGCACCTGGACGTACATAGATGACTGCCAGTACACCAGGGCATGGTCTGAGTGATAGATACATAACTTAACATAAGTTCATGTAGAATTAATATTAATTCAGAACATTGTCATTCATATAACATTTGGCCATGATAACATGAGTATTTTTATTTTTTATTTTGGGTAAATAGAACAGTAGGCTTTTCTAGCTCCCTTGGTATAGTCCTCCAACCTCTTCTTCTTACCAGACTGGTGCAGCTCTCTGATTTCCTCCTTCTCAAATGTTACACTTTTAGGAGAGAATGTGTAGGTATCCTGTGATTGAAATACATACAGTACATGATAATGATTTTTTTATTTTCTATATCATATAGATTTTTTAAATAGAGTTACAGTCCAAGCCAACAAGCAGTACCTGGTAAATCTGAAGCACAACATTTTCTATAGAGGTCTTCTCAGAAAACGTAATCGTTAGAGTCCAGTTGAGTCCCTGTTCATGCGCATCCACAAGAAGGAATATGATGAATTAATGATATACAGCATATTGGCAAATACAGAATAACTGAAAATTGGTGGACAGACATACCAGCTTACCTTTGAAGCCATGTACGTGCATTTACCAGGAAGTGCATACTGTTTTCCATCAAATGTCGTCACAAATTGCCCTTCAATCGCACATCTTGTTGGGCAGGTGTTCTGAGAGCAACCCCACTTGCCATTTTGACACAGGCTAAAGACAGATTGATTAATTAAGAGATTGATTAATTAAGGAATGATGCATGATGTAGAGATGAGTATTTCATGTTGAGTGGTCCTCTGTGAATCAGCTGGTAGAGCATGGTGCTAACAACGCTTAGGTTGTGGGTTCGATTCCTGCTGGGACCAAAATTCTCATTCTCACTCACTGCAATATAAGTCGCTTTGGATAAAAGCGTCAGCTAAATGGCATATATATTATATATTATTCTATCATGTTATTTGATCATAAACCACAACAATAACTGCATAGTCAGTCTCTCTCACCATGACTGGCATTTGGTATTGCGTCTCTCCCCTGGTGCGTAGCTCCTCCCTCCGTACACACAGGGGCAGTCTGACACACTCACACAACGATTGCCTTCTGCTCGATCATTCAAGACCTTACCTACAGTAGAATATACGGTAACACTTTATAACAACGTTAATTTGTGAGACATTTATTACCATTAATAAATGATGAACTCAATATTAATTAGGATAATTATTATTCCAAAATGTTTATACATCATGCAAGCCATTTGTACACCCTTGGCCAAGGACGGCCGACTACACTGTACTGTACCTTGAGGACAGACACAGGTGCTGGTGATCTCCTGGTTACTGGTTCTGGGTGTAGGACTGGAGCAGGTAGGAACAAACGCTTCACCCAGCTCCTCATAGCTCAGGTCCCCTGGACAACTAGGCTCAGCTGGATTACAACAGATAGACAACTAGGCTCAGCTGGATTACAACAGATAGACAACTAGGCTCAGCTGGATTACAACAGATAGACAACTAGGCTCAGCTGGATTACAACAGATAGACAACTAGGCTCAGATGGATTACAACAGAAGAGAAGTCTTTAAGCATTTCTATACGACTCAAACTCAATGTGATTACTTTTTAAATAACTGAATAACAAAAAGAAGTATAAACAACATTTTTTTTTTCTAAATAGACTGATTGGGACAAATAAAAAAAAATAAAAAAAAACATAACACACATAGGAAGGAACCGACAGTAATGCACACCAATGAATTACAGGGACAGCAGAGAGAGAAACATTAAAAGCCTGCCTAAACAGACTGAGAGATAAAGAGACGGATGGTTTTCTAAATATCAATAACTTACAACAACGTTTCCCTTTCCCTTTCCTCCAGAACTTCCAAACAACGCTATTCTTCCCACACTGTTGGGCGAGTTCTTTGAAAAACACACAGCCCACATGTTCTTCCTGTTCATATCCATAGATATTCTCCTCACACAGCTTGATATAGTCTGGTGTTTTTGTCTTGAGGCACTCCCTAGCGTGGGACCCTATGAACTCTCTGCACATCTACAAAAAGATGAAGAACAAAGTGAAAAAAACATAGTTTACTGTCCAGATCTAAAATGCTCTATAACAATTAAAGGAATATTTCACCTAAATCACATATTTGGTTCATTACCCTGAAAGTTCATGGTTGTTGTTTTTTAAACATCCTTTATTTATTTAAAAATAAATAGAAAACAACAGTTAGCAGCAGTAATCTTGCCCAGATACTTCTTTCAGGTGAAGAAACAAAATGTGTGATTTTATAATTTGGCTGAACAATCCCTTTAAGTTCAATGCACAGCCATCCAGAACCATACTGCAGAGTAGTACTCAAGAGTTGCCACATGGCAGCACTGACAATTCGGTTGTTAAATCTGACATCACGCGTGACGTTTAGCAATTTCCGGGTCCAAATAAAAAATTCCCCACACCAGAGTACCAGTGTACTAAAGCGGTAGAATGACAGTTCAATCGTTTTTTAGACTCAGATCTATTCATACAACAAGGGACACAGCACTTTCCCGTTTTTCCCAGCGTCTTTGAGCCTCGGAAAAGCGCTCTACAAATATAATTAATTATTATTATTACTGCGGAATTTCGAAGAGAGCGCCTCAGCCAACGTTGGACCCGGAAACACGTCACGACTTAACAACCGAATACTAAACTGTACCATGTCAATTACCAGCTGCCTTATTTTGCTCAGTGAACTTGAATGATTGATTAAGATGGATTTAATCAGTAAACTTACCACGTTCAACGTGGAGACGGCGTCTTTGGTCTGACATGTGTCTTCAGAAAGTACACTCTCTGAAATCAACCGTGGAGGATCATCTAATGTCACACAAAGAGAGAATGTTAGGAGGGTACACCTAGAATACAATAGGCATTGTCATTGCTTAGTTTGGCTGAACTCAGGGCCATAATCAGGGCACAGCCCATGTAGGCCTAAGGGACACCCGTCAATCAAAAAAACTGGGGTTAAATATGGGGACGGTTTAACGTTTTCTAAAATTGAAAACCACCCAACTCTCCACCTCCACCTAGCCTGTGCCAGTCTCTCTCTCTCTCTCTCTCTCTCTCTCTCTCTCTCTCTCTCTCTCTCTCTCTCTCTCTCTCTCTCTCTCTCTCTCCCTCTCTCTCTCTCTCTCTCCCCTGTGTCTCTGTCTGTCTGGGTGTGTATATGTGTATGAGCGTGGCTCCAGGCTCCAGCAATCCAGTTTCGTCATCATCTCCACCTGTTCACCTTGTTGTTACATGCAAGAACCACTGACCGGTTTCTGCCTGCCAGCCCGCCCACCTGCCCTGCCTACCTGTTCTGCCTACGCTGCCGTGCTTGCCTTGTCTGCTTCCTTCATTAAAACCTGGTTCTTTTATATACAGTATGTGTCCTGTCGTAAATATTTTCCCAATTGTGTCAGAGATAAAGTGTGTGACATACAAACAGACAGAGACTGATCCATAGTACCCTCATCGATCTAATCGTGGTGGACAATAAGTGAATATAAATATAATATACATAGGGAATATGTACTTCTATGACTATGACGTTGGCGTCCTCAGCGGTAGTTAGTGAATAGTGGCCTAGGTGTACAGTATTTGATTATCTTTGTATCTTGTGCTTGGTTGTTTTGATTTGCAATCAGTCAAGTTGATAACGTTGCAGTAACATTATTGATTTTCAGAGGCTACATTGAGATAAACAGCAGAAATATGCTAGTTCTGTCTTTTACCTGGAATATCAGATTGTCCACAAAGCCCGGTCATCCCACTGACCAATTCTTGCTCCAGTTCTACCTGTGAGAGAGGAAACAGACCAGGGAACCCCCAATCAATCAAAATCCTTTATTTGAACGACTATAACATGCAATTAATTTATAAACTATTCATTACAACGATCTGTAATTATTTTTTGTGGATACTTTGTGTGTGTGTGTGTGTGTGTGTGTGTGTGTGTGTGTGTGTGAGAGTGTGTGTAATGCCAGTGATCTCTCACCCAGAGGGAGTCGATACCCCCAGCCACACTGTGCCAGGTGACAGAGAGAGGGAGGATGGTGCTCCTCAGCCTGGTGTAGATGCCGTAACTGAAGATGTGCTGATAGGTGTGATCATACGGAAGTGAGACGCTGTGAAGTAGAATCAGGTATGGCACACTCTTAGAAAAAAGTGTGGAGTGTAGGTAGTGGTGGAGCATGGTACAGACATGTCAAGGTGAAATCAAAGATTGCACCAAAAGAAAATACATTGTGCTATGCCATTGAGCGTTTAAATAAAACTGCGAAAGCTTTACTGTGCATTTTCTGTGCTTGTGGTACAGTCAATGGCAGTGTACAATTAAGCTAATGAATGTTTTTTGCATACATTTTGCATATACACTTGATTATGCAACAGGCCAAGTAACCAGTAACCTGGTTGAGACCAGGGGCCTCATTTATAAAAAAAGTACTTGAACGTCATCTTTGACTTTCACGTAAGCAAATTTTTCTAAATGGACGTAAGCATTATTTATAAAACGGCCTGCGCTTGTTTAAAATTGCGTACGTGCTTCTTTCTATAAATAGCAACGCAGGTAAAAATGAACGCAGGTGAATTAGGTTTGTATTAACGCCCTGTGATAGCGGCTCTGTAGTTTATTAAGCTACTTGTTGGAGACTAAAATGAAGAATATAATTCTGAGTAGTTTAAGACTATTTATTGAAACACAGGTACAAAGTATACAGGATACATGGTCAGCTGAGGTGAATGAGAGAGAGAGCTGCCCCTGTGCTCTCCCCTTTATGTCCTTTCGTATGCTACAACAATGGTCCTATCACAGTCGCTACATAGATGCTTGAGGTGTGAAAAAGAGGTCAGTACTCAGGTCAGAAGCCATCTTAAGGTACAGTCAATTCAGGTCATCCATTTAGTCACAGAACAAAAGGTAATAAAACCCCCACAGCCAGGAGAATCTTACAGAAGTTATGCAAGTCAAAAGGCAAATAATACAGGCCCATACTATACAATTAATGTATGTGTGTGTGTTCAAGTAAAATATACTACAGCTCAATTATAGCGGCTGAATTAAGCAAAGTGCTATAATATAGGGTAGGCGATCGTCTGGAAGCGGGAGAGGGCAGAGAAGGGTGGTAAGGTGCGTTTGTAACGTTTGATCATGACAACTAACCAGGCAAATGCTTATACTCAGTACTCAAGTTGTAAAAGTAAATCAGGGGAGGTGGTTGATTTTATCATATGAGGACAATTTTAGCATCCCCTCAGCGTCAGTGACTTCAGTGTCAGTAACTTGGTAAAAATTTCATTGCATGTGTGCGTGCCCCCTCGCACCTTGAAATAGCAGTAACACCACGTTCATTGATACAATGACATACGGTAGGTTTTAGAAGGGGGATGATTTTGACTGTTTTTATTTCAGCCCCTCAACTCGAGTGCTGCTTATACTGTAATAATATAATGGTCTTATTCTTATCAGGTGACATTGAAAAGAAAGTACTTGGCTGCGAACTCCCTTTGCGAACTCCCAGACACCGGAGAAAATCCAGTAGCCTATAATTTTGCGCGTGGCCGGGCAAGGTCCGTTGTGGAATGCACTATAGGCATGTTGAAGGGGAAATGGCGTTGCCTTGACAGATCCGGAGGAATATAAAGAAAGACTGAAATACAATCATAAACATCAGTTCCCCTTAAATCTTGAATTAAACTCATTTTCTCGGCTGATAACGCCATTGTTAATTTTATTACGAGCCTTCGCATGAATTACAGTAGGCAGTGCCTACTCACATGCCTGTAATAACTCTGCATAACCAGTAGGTAATGTGCGTAGTACGCAAGGTCAATACCCGACATAGAGCTACGATCGTTTCCACGGTCAAATTGACTCACGTTGACATTTTATAAATCACTACGTTGACGTAGTTTTCTACGTACGACACGGGTAAGATCAAATTTGATCCAAAGTACTTTCTATAAATGAGGCCCCAGGCTTCCCTAATTCTGGAGCCTGGTGAACGGGTGGAAACATATTTGAAATGATTGACTTCTCTCCGAACATCAAACCAATCAAATACCTAATGCCTTCATTGACTAGACGTTGCGTACAGAGCACACTTCTGGCAAAATAGAATTCAGTTTTTCCTTCAGGTTTTCTTCATTTTTACATTACGTTTTTGGCATTTAGCAGGCGCCTTTATCCAAAGCGACTTACAACAAATACATTTAACTAAGTAAGTGAATAATTTATCCACCAGTCATAATCTATGCTCAGGCCAGGGGCCATAGGCCATAATGATTCTTAATTACAAAAGTTCTAATCAGTCAGGAATAGGCGTGGTTTTAAATATTAATAGCTATTTACCGACTGTGTAGGCTAAAACGCACAAGAAGACTAATTCTCCATTACAATAATTCACTACATGTTTACAATCAGGTAGGCAAACTCATTAAAATATGCAATAATTAAGATCAGTGTATATGATGGAACAGTGGCATTAGAATGTGCCAGAGGCTACCAAATTTGGGGTTTTACAGTCAAAAACTTTCTCCAGGGGGGCATACCCCTAGACCTCCTTAGCTGGCTACTTTTTCCCACTGGCTGGCTACTCCTATCCTTATGGAAAGCCCTAGTGACATGGTAAAAATGTGGTGATGTTTTTGATGTTTCTCCTGACATCAATAACATGGAGTCTTGGACTGATATCTCATAGGTGTCTCATCTCCTCTCCTTTATCTGCAATGTTGAAATCTATCATCGGGCAACAACTCTCTGCAAAATAGTCCTACCCAGTAGAAAAAGAGTCAAGACGACACACATAACAACAACCAATCATCTAAGGGCATATGAGGGAGGGTTCTTGGAATGTAATATCCAATGCAATTGGCAGCACATTCTCTGTCCAGTTTCAATGCAAGCCAGATAGGCTATTCTCCAGACCGCCAAAGGAGGCATGAGAACAACATGTAAAGAGGTATGGCTACAGGAGACTATGTAATCAGGAACTCACATTTGATGCAATATGGTATAGTGCAAAATACAATTAGCCAGTCAGTGCATTTATAAGTCACATGATTTTGCCATCATTCCAATCAAGAGCAAGTGGCTTATTAGAAGTAAATGTACCTATAATCACAAGTAAAAGTGAATGCAGACCTATTAAAGACAGTTATGAAAATATGATACAACACATGGGACAAACCTGTTCTTTTCGACAAAGACAGTGCCATTCTCCAGGACAGTCCTGATCTTGTTGACGATGATCTCTACTCGGACCAGTAGACCGCTGTCACCTCGCTGTGTGGTGACCTCAAAGTCCACCCGTTTGTAAGTGAAATGAGTGAGCGTGAAAGAGCAAGTGGAGCGCACGTAGAACGATGTTCCTTTGAAAGTGTGGACGACCCCACTGCCAAAGGTCTTGCATTGTTCTGGAAGGAAATCAGAGAAGTGTAATGCAGTAATCCACAAGCACAGACAATCTACATTTGAGACATACAGTAGTACTTGACTTACTCAGATGAGACTCCGTGGAGGACACAGAACCAACTGGTCCTAGAACTAGAAACAAGAAAACACACTAGAATTAACATTGTACAATAAGTGATAATGAATGACTAAAAGTCATGAAACAACAGTTTTACTACAAATACTATATTCAATATATAATATGGACTGGGTGGATGTCTAAGCCAACAGTTAAATTCATATCAATTAATCCAAAACATCTTGCGTGCTGCGTCTCCATAAATAAAACGGTTACTTGTGCCCTACAAAATAAAAACACAGCATCTACAGTTTAATTCAATTCAATATTACTTTAGTTAGTTATTTTACAGAGTAAACTGTGTCCAATACCAAACCAGTAAACCTGTGAAGAGCATACAGTACCTGAGAGTAGAGACAAGAGTACCAGCAGCATCCACCTCTGAGGACACATGCTCTCTGGTTGTCAGTCTGAGTAAGAGAGAGAGAGCTGCAGAGTGACAAACGTCATCTGACTCTGTCTTATATCCCCTCCACTATTCACCTGCTTTGAATAACACCAGGATATGAACCTCAGATTAAACATTCAACTCATAGAAAAGAATGTTTGGCAAACCCCTCCTTTTGGCATTTAATGTTTCCTTCATATCACCTTACCTATGTTTACCTAGTAAGTCTTTGTTATATAACTCTTGGGAATAATCGTGTTCACCTTTCGATCTTCTGTGTGGGGTTCAGTGAGCAAAACAGTGATGCAAGAAGGGTTAAAGAATATTGATATTTTCAAAGAAACAGTGATTCTGACAAGATGCTCACAAAGGAGACTAGTGGGAAACAGGAATGTAATGTACTGTAAGTGATTTGAAATAAGACACCTGATTGTTTCCAATGGGACCACATTAAGACTGTCTTACAGTTTCATGTTACAACAGTGTGCAATCATTACCTGGTACACAGGGCACTACCCAAACATTATTTATCAATAATGAACCCTCGGGATTACATATGTAGCTGAAGTATTACATGCATTTAAACAGTTAGTTTTGCATTTCTTCACATGCTCTCATACAGTGCTCTCTATTGGAACATAATTATGGCCCCTCATACAGTGCTCCTCTTTCCAGGGAAGTCCCCTTGAGTTTCACCTGAAGCATTAATGGGTAAATACTAAATCCTTCTCAACCAGGATGAAACAGACAATGAAATGTTTATTTAAGAACGAGGAAGCATTTTGATGTGTGTTTAAGACAATGAAAGATCAATGTTTCTTGAGAAATATTAGGCAAGAGGTTGTGTCAGGAATCATGATAGACAGTAGTTAAGAGTTCAGAGGCAAACTAATTTCCCAGACTGACTGAATTGAACTGGAATTCACCCCAACCCGGTTGTATGTGAGTGTATGTAAGTTTCCAAACTCCATCAGGATGAACAGGGGTCTTGGAAGATTAGCCTCTGATGGGTTGAAAGAGATCCTAATAAACAAGCAAACTGTCTCTGGGCAAACAAAGCATCATTTAAAGTGGCAAGAATCAATTCGGTAAATGTCCATACACTACATGGAACAAAGCGATATATGCAATTCAGTTGTTTTCATGTCTTTTCTTTTACTTCGGCTATTTGTTAGAGGCAAGTAAGGCATCATATTATTTATATACTAGTGACACCCTCTCTAAAGGGAGCATAAGGTATGGATTTCGGACACTGCACTTGTTTCCACCACCACCTTCAATGCAATAATACGACTCAGGAGTCCCTCTGCATGGCTGGTTCATCACCGGAAAGGCCGACCTCACAATCTCCTGATATTCCTGTTATAATAATACATAGTATACACATTTAAATAATTACAAAATGTCACACTGTTTTAGTCAGCTATGTTCATCTGTTCATGATTGAATTCACGGCTATAGAGATTTGGACGGTGTATATACATTGTAACCTGCAGAATTGAATCCTACTGGGTAAAATGTTATCTAATATATTCAGCCGTCATGACTCAGGGGGGAACATGGGACAGGGGAGAAACAACGGGGACCTGATTGATCAGGCCAGCAAATACATGTTGAATTTCCTATTGGTTACGGTTAGGGTCAATTTTGGTTTAGACCTATTCATATAACATACCTGTCATAACACTACTAACATGGTAGCCAGCTAACATAACGTTATTCACCCTTGGTGTGCAGTGCAGTGGCGGCTGGCCGATAGAGGGCGCCGCCCCCACCTTCACTTCCTAGTTGCAATTTGCAAAAGTTTTTTTTTTAAATAAACATTGTTTATTCACAAAATGCGGCTGATATTCTGTCGGCGCCTATCAGCATTCATTAAAAATCCTCCAATACAATAAACATTTTATCTGTGTGTGTGTAAAATTCACTGTTAAAATACATAGGGGGAGGAGTCGGGTCGCCGATCGAATGCAAGTCTATCGCAGGCCAAATACTTTTCGCTTACACGTGAGCTGTAGCAGCGCTCCAATTGGCTGTCTCTATTTCTCGGCCGGGTGCAAAAAGTTGCGTCCTGAATATCCGGTTGTAATAGCAGACAATGCATTATGCTGAGGACTTCCGACTTCCGGGCTTCCGGACTTCCGGGCTTCCGGACTGCTCTCCTAACAAATTAAGTAGTTTACAATGTAAGGAGGATTTATTTCTGTAAACAAATTGAACAAATGGATTAGAAGGAGGCATCTTTTGTTCCCAACTTGAGGATATTGCAACTGGACCTATTACCGAAGTCAAACTTTGTTTGTGGTCGCAATCTCCGCACCGGCTGTTAGGCTGCTACTGTTGGTGTTTTGCGAAGCCAGAATACACAAACTCGACCTGAAGGTAAGAGAGTCAGCTAAGATAAAAGCTACTTCAAACATTTAGTAATATCGTCAGCATGGTACGTTTTCTAATGTCGTCTTTTCGCTTGTTTGTTTATGTATTCACCCAGCACACGCACACACACACACACACACACACACACACACACACACACACACACGCACACACACACACACACACACACACACACACACACACACTCACACTCACACACTCACTAGAGGGGATGAAGAAGTCTGTACAGGGAGGTAGAGGGGATGAAGAGGTCTGTACAGGGGGGTAGAGGGGATGGAGAGGTCTGTAGAGGTGGGTAGAGGGGATGAAGAGGTCTGTAGAGGTGGGTAGAGGGGATGAAGAGGTCTGTACAGGGGGGTAGAGGGGATGAAGAGGTCTGTAGAGGTGGGTAGAGGGGATGAAGAGGTCTGTACAGGGGGGTAGAGGGGATGAAGAGGTCTGTACAGGGGGGTAGAGGGGATGGCGAGGTCTATACAGGGGGGTAGAGCTTTTCTCATGCTAAAATCGACTGTAAATCCAGATTTTAAAGTTGATATTCTTCCCTGTGGAGCATGCCCCCATAACCTGTGCCCCACCCAAAAATGTTAGCACCAGCCGCCACTGGTTAGTACATACCATAAGGTTTATTTTCAGATGTGGAGGGAAGTCAGATTTGACCCCAGAGGCCCGGGAGAGGTCAAATTCAAGATGGCCGCCAGGCCCTGTGTCTAATGTTCAAACACACTTAATTTTTGAACCAAACAGAGTAGAAAAACACTTTAGGTGTCCTTTCCAACTAAGTTAAGGATGCCTATTCATTTGGTGATACTTTTGAGATTGCCAGAATTCAAGAAAATGCATTTAGTTCAAGGTCTATGTAAAACTTTACCTCAGAAAACACAATTAGTTGTTCTCTTTTATTTATGAACTCTGTATTTATGAAAAAAATACTTTTTTATTGCCCTGCATTATTCAGTTATTAGTTATTATTTACTGGGATGTGTGGTTATTTTATTTATTCCTGCTAAGCACAGCGTTATCAGCAGATGGCCCTCTAGGGCACCAGTAGCTAACGCCAGTAGAGTAGAAGTCAGTACACTCCGTGATAGTGCAGTATGCACGAGACAGAGAGCACTTCTGACTAAATATCAACAGGTAAATATAACAAGTAAACTGACTTACTATGAACAGACAATATTAGTACACTTGAGTAAAGCCTTAGTTCCTAACTGTAACATGCAAAGACATTGAATTTGATTATAGCCGGGAATGAGTTTGCTAGCTAGCTATGGCAGCGCTGATCAAAATAATTCTGCTAGATAAACTAGTGTAGGTCTGTTATTAGTCTTTTTATTACTGGTTTCAAAGCAAGTTTCAGAATAAGAGTCATAGTACCGAAATGTTGTAGTAAATACATTTTTGATTGGACAATACCTGTCACGCAAACACTTCCAAAGAACAAGTTGCCACTGTTCAGTAAGCCACCTGTCAAGATAAGGTCAAAAGACAAGGGACAACTTGCAGTACTGAAGAGTGACAGTGGTCTCTTTTCAAGGCTGTACATCTCCTGTCAAACACGAGATGGAGACATCCAACATTTCTTCTCCCATGAAAACCAGGCAGCCCCACCAGCTCTGTCAACTGGAGGAAAACTTAAAGCAGATCTACTTCGCTGCCTGGAGTCGGATCTGCTCGAAGACAATAGTGTGCCTGTGGCTGATGCAGTAATTCTCGATGGTGCAGCTGTGGTTCAAATGCTAAATCCTAGCACATCAAGAACATTTCAAGAGTATGGAGAAACAGTGTTTGCACCATACATCTCTGCTCAACTTCAGAAAAACACCCAAGTCAACCTTGTCTGGGATGTAATACCTACCTGCCAGCCTGAAAGCCTCGTCCAGACAGAAGAGGGGAAAGGGCAGCAGGAAAAGGGTGGCTCCTCCTACTGTGATGCCTAAGAACTGGATGGACTTCCTTCGATGCAATGAGAACAAAACCGAGTTGTTTTCTTTCCTGTCACGCAAAGCTGTTCATCTACCTCTAGCACAGGGCAAGGAACTGTATGCAACAGATGGAACTGGAGTCTTCTGCTCTCCTGCTGAGTCATGCTTGGCCTGCCTTGCCCCATGTTTGCAAGACGAGGGCGACACTTGTCTACTTCTGCATGTGGCAGATGCTGTGCAGAAAGGTTGTCAGAAGGTGACCATACATACCGTTGATACTGATGTGGTGGTACTGGCTGTGGCTTCATTCAGCAAAATAGCTCCTGATGAGCTGTGGGTTGCCTTTGGTGTCGGGTCAAGCTTACGGTACATACAGTAGCTGTTCACCAAATGGTTGCCACAATGAATCCTACACAGTGCCAGACTCTAACAGTCTTTCACGATTTCACTGGGTGTGACACTGTCTCTGCATTCGCTGGCCGAGGAAGGAAGACTGCCTGGGAGACTTGGAAGTCTTTCCCAGAGGTCAATGATGCTTTCCATGAACTCCTGTGCATGCCAAGTGAGGTCAGTGAAGAATCAAAGTTACTGCTAAAACGATTTGTGGTGCTGATGACCGAACCAGTGAGAGCACGGAGGTGAATGATGCCAGGAAACAGCTCTTCACACAGAAGTCCAGAACTTTAGAGAACATTCCTCCAACCCAGGCAGCCCTCAAAGAGCACTTCAAGCGCACTTGCTACCAGGCCAACTGTTGGAACCAGGTACTGGTCCTGGATCCAGAGATGCCAGAGCCATCTGACTGGGGCTGGACAAAGGAAAGAACTGGGTGGCAGCCGCTCTGGACCACTCTCCCTGAAGCATCAAAATCGTGCCATGAATTAATCCGCTGTCGCTGTGAGACAGGGTGCACTGGATGGTGCAAGTGTGCCAAAGTTGCACTTAAGTGCACTGATCTGTGCTTTTGTTCCCCTCATGTCTTCCCTTATATCCCCTTATGTCTTCCCTTGTCTTTATATCCCCTCGTGTCCTCCCTTATATCCCCTCATGTCCTCCCTTATATCCCCTTGTGTCCTCCCTTATATCCCCTCATGTCCTCCCTTATATCCCCTCATGTCCTCCCTTATATCCCCTCATGTCCTCCCTTATATCCCCTTGTGTCCTCCCTTATATCCCCTCATGTCCTCCCTTATATCCCCTCATGTCCTCCCTTATATCCCTTCATGTCCTCCCTTATATCCCCTTGTGTCCTCCCTTATATCCCCTCATGTCCTCCCTTATATCCCCTCATGTCCTCCCTTATATCCCCTCATGTCCTCCCTTATATCCCCTCATGTCCTCCCTTATATCCCCTCATGTCCTCACTTATATCCCCTCATGTCTTCCCTTGTCTTTCGTCGGTTTGTCGTTAGTTTGTTAGTTGTGTGTACTTTGAGTTCTGTGTACAATTTTGTTTTGGAAATTAAGCACCTTTTTGCATCCTTTGCCTGCCTATGTCTGCATAGTGTGTACTACTCCTCTACACTAACCATAACAATAGTGTCAAAATGGAAGCAAAGTTTCATGTAATCATGTAATTTCAATGTAATTTGACCTTGACTTTGACCTAATTGCATTTTCTTGAATTCTGGCAATCTCAAAAGTATCACCAAATGAATGGGCATCCCTAACTTAGTTGGAAAGGACACCTAAAGTGTTTTTCTACTCTGTTTGGTTCCAAAATTAAGCGTGTTTTAACATTAGACACGGTGGACTGGCGGCCATCTTGAATTTGACCTCTCCCGGGCCTCTGGGGTCAAATCTGACTTCCCTCCACATCTGAAAATAAACCTTATGGTATGTACTAACTATGGTAGAAATGTCATGCTTTCTTCAAAAAGTGCACAATTATTGTGCTAAGCCGCTCTACTATTTAGTGTAAGCAAAGATATAACCCCTCCCTCCCCTCCCTTCCCTACTGTCTCGTGTCCCCTCCCCCCCATCTCCCCCTCTTTCTGTAATCTTGTTTTCAATCATTGTTTCTATTGTAAAGTGCTTTGAGTTGCATTCATGTACGAAAGGCGCTATATAAATAAAGTTTCACTTCACTTCACTTCACCAAGCACTGTTGACAGAACACCCTATTAACACATATACACCCACACACTGCACACTGGATCTGGCAAATAACACACTCATGATAACTCAGTTCATTGTGGAATATTTTATTATGAGTAGTAATAGTAAGTAATAGGAGTAATAGTTTAATAATAATAGTGAAATGTTTTCAGAGCAGCTCTCTGGGACGATAGCCAAATGTCTGAAATAGTATGCCTCTATAATGCTATATAAATGTTTATTATTATTAGATATTATGTGTAAGAAGTAGATGTGTGAAACCTGTTATATGTGTAATCACAAAAACAAAATATTGTGTAATACACTTTCAGAACAAGGGAATTCATTGTGTAACACACATTCTGCTCTCTGATAGCGTCAACATTAATCAACCCTGCAGATACATGAAATACATGACTAAAACTAAACTAAACTAAATGGGTTTCCAACTGAAACAACCTGAGTGGTATAGAGTAAATAGTAAAAGCTAACATTAGTGCAGCATGCTGCTGCACTCCCTGCACTCACAGCTGAGGGTATGTTTATACTCATACTCCTTGGGAGAGTTCTCTCCTGTACATGACAGAGTCACAGATCTCTTCTCCACACTCTTCTCTCGGCAGCAACCACACTTCTGCTCCGCCTTGAGGACAGCTCCTGAAAGAGCCCATCTGAGAGAGGAGAGGGGGATGACAGGAGAGGAGAGCAGTGAGAGGAGAAAGTCAAATATTCTACATTCATATTCTAGTCACAAATGTATTAAACTAAGACACTCTGAAGAAGGTCTCCTGACAGAACGTCAGTGATCATTAAAACGTTAAGACCATTGCAAACTAGCAGTGTTGCGTGGAGTTTGTCTTTACAGTCTCAAGTGCACTGAAATAAGGAGACTCATACGTTCAGACACTTATAAGTTCTAAGTTATAAGACTCTTAAATTCAGGCACTGTCACAATAAGTGTTGACAGAAAAGGTCTCCTCTACTTATCTTGTCTCTTATCTTATCTTATGCCTGTGATACATCTGTGTAAATTACTGTATGAATATGACCATTGACCATATTGTTAGGAACTATGACCACTCTTACCTGGACTGTGTCTCACACTGGCCCTCACACATGGGCAGCTGGACGGTGGCTGTGCAGTCGTCAACTGTGACGTTCACACTGGACAGTCTGGGAGCACAGGACTGTTCACCTGGGGTGGGTAGAGAGACATTTAACTACTAGATGGCCCTTCACACTAAGGTCTCGATGGTGAATTAAACCAAGCACTGCAATTACCAAAACACAAACCTCTGAGGTTAAGACTTACATGTGTAGCAGCAGTGTTGCTCATCCCAAACTCTGTACTCCTAGGAACAAACAGTAGAACAAACAGTTCATAGGGTTTGACCTCCACATAACACTCTAACAATGCCTTCTGATAGGAGCCAAATGAAGCAGTAAAACTGAAAAATAGATGTGATAGAGAAGTGTCAGGGAGACGGTAGGTACGTACCTGAGGACAACTCTGTTTGGGACACACCCTCCTCTCTGTCTGAGTGCCCTCTCTGGTACAGCTGTAGGACACACAGGGCTGGAGGGTGTCTGTCCATCTGTCCCCCAACTGACCAGACATACAGACATTAGATATGAATGTTGTGGAAATAACAATAGGTTGGATGCTAACTGATGCAACAGGTCTAGAATACACAAACCATTGTTTGTCTGGTTCATACTGTAAGATTAGATTAGATTAGGTTAGATTACATTGTATTGCCATCACAGAGTACACATACAAGGAAATGCAGTTTAGCATCCAACCAAAAGTGAAAATAGTGATATAAGAACATGATATAAATAAAATAAGAATGGTAGTGATAGGTAACTATGCAATATACAATATGCAGAGGTAGTATTGTAAACATCAATTTAGTTTAGAGGTATATACAGTTATGGGCTATAATTATACAGTTATGAGCTATATACAGTTAGATAGCTTGTACAGTGAGGTAGTTTATGTACAGTATCTAATGTGCAGAAGTATAAAAGAAGCTATATCAGGAGACCCATACAATATACTGTACGTGCAAAGGTAGTATTGTAAACATCAATAGTGCAAACGTTATAGAGTGATCACATTAACCAAGAAACAGTATTTAGCTTCTACTCACCTTGTATTCCTTTCCCTTATGGTAACATGTCTTCTCCACTGCAAAAGTAATGTGCAATAGTTGAATGGAAACATGCCGGGGTATCTCGATATGTTAATGTTAACTATGTATGTTAATCCAACTAACTAGTGTAATTACAATGTTACAGTGTGTGACTTAAGTATCATCACTATTGTCATCAATTGTATTATTACCACAGATTTGCGTCTTGCAACAGCTGGGACTGGGAACAAGGACTGAGTTCTCGTTGCAGATGGGGGTGGGGGCGGGAGGATTGGGTCGACAATGCTCTGTCCTGGTCCGGCGGTTACATGTACACACGTTACAGTTGGACTGCCATGTCTCTCCGAGCTGTTAAAGAAGAAACACACAGTCTCAACATGAATGTATCGGTATTGGTGCTGCCCTCACTGGCTAGCCAGGCTGCCTGAATGCTTCTGGATTTAATAACCTTACCTTGTTAGGCAAGCATACGGCCAGACCTGGGTTCAAATAGTGTCAATTCAAATACTTGCGTTGCGAAATGCGATGCTTAATGCGATGCTTAATGCGCCTGGCACAATGGACTCCATAGAAAAAAAGTTAAACAATGTAGTGCAAATGCTCAAAGTATTCGAAAAAAGTAAAATACTATTTCAACCCTGGTCTGACTACGGCAGGTTGGCTGAAGCAGAAACAGAATGATATCCAGGCTGGACATAGATCACCAACCATTCAGAAACCCAATACATTGCCACAAATTTCATATCATCTAAGCACTGTAGGTACTCTCACCTGTTTGGGTTCTCCCATCGGTCCCTTACAGACTGAGAGAAAAGATGAAGGAGAAGGTTAACTCATGACATCACTAATCAAATCCAACTACAAAGAGATCAAATCAAGACGCATCAGCTGGAGATAATGAGTTAAGGACATGAGAAATTCCTGACTACCTGTTGACATTATCAACATGTAATTCAAAGTTTATCCTCAAGGTAGCACTGCACACGTCTCCACACTCCAAACAGTTAGCAACAGATTTTTACTTATTAATTTGCTTATGAACACAATGCATGGTTTGAGTGGGTGCCATATTGCCCTCTTGGGGCTGGGGTATGATACTACAAGAGAATAAGTCAATAATCCCTCAGCACTCACAGGTGCATTCAGACACACAGATCTTCTTGTGCGGCTCAGCTCGGAGCTGGCCCTCAGGACAGAAACAGCCTCCTGTCAGCTCATCCAGGACTCTCCCTTTCACACGGAGTCTGTGGAAAGAACATAAATCAGGACAACATATATATTAGGTGGAACATCTGTTTTAGGGAAGGGCTAAATACAAATCTATTTGGCATCCCTAAAAATCTGCAGGAATTACGTGAGGCAATCATGTCATCATGGACCACAAAGGAATGGTTCTAACATCTTATGGAACCAATGCCACGAGGAATTCAGGCTGTTCACCAGAGAGAGCAACGGGAGGCCTATGGAGGTACATATGTGTCTTTATGTTGCAATCCCCCCCAAAAAGTTGCAATCAAAAAATAATAACTTGATTATTCTAGACTATACTATACTATACTAGAACTGGAGTGGTACTACAGGAGAATACATCAAGAATTCTTGACTTAAACTTTTCAACCCCCCCAAAAAGATTGAAACCCCCGCCAAAATTACTTTGAAACCCACATTTTTTTTTATTGCAACATAAGACACATATGTACTTCCATAGAGGCCCTACCCAGTATTAGTGTAGTGTTCCTAATAAAGTGTTCGGTGAGTGTATGTTAAGTTGAATGATGTCACTCACCCTCCACTACAGTGGCCATCCAATCGGTCGTGGAACTCCTTGTATACCATCCCTACTGGGCATACTGGGACTGAAACATGGACATGATGACAACATGAGACATGACAAGAGAGAAAAAACGAGATTCCTCATGTTTTCACAGCTTGATGGAATGAGGTCTGTATTCAATATCAGAAATCATCATTACAAGCATAGAACAGAACAGAACAGAACAAAATAGAATAGAAGAGAAATTACCACAAATCCCATTGGACAGGTGTCTCCAGTCCACCAAGATGCCGTGTTTCTTGCACGTATTTCCTGCTTGTTCCAGGGCACCACAAGAACTGTTCCTGTTGTTACACGAATCAAACCTGCAGTTCTTCTCCAGCAGACTCACGTCTATCTTCTTTGCGCACTCTGCAAACACTCTGCAATATACAGTACATACAACATAAAAATACATAATACCTACAACATGTAGTTTATACAACATTAACTACATAATGCATACAACCAGGGCCAGCCTGAAGCAAAGGCAAAGAAGGCCCAGCAATTGTCTGTGGGGTGGTGTAATTTTGTGTGCAAGTTGGAAACCCTGAAACCCTGAAACCCTGAAACCCTGCCCTGAAACACTCCCAGGCCTGTATAGTTTATCTTGTATCATTTATAATTGAATGAACCATGAGGTTTGGTATGTTTGTTTTAAGAACCGCCCCGTCACTTTTCGCTTCGCAAATGCAAATAGAGAGTATGTGAGAACCAATCAATGTGCTCGCTCAGATGCTGGCTCGAATATGAACCGCTAACATTGGAGTTTATTACAGTGTTGAAAGTGATGGAAGTCAGGTTCCTAGAACATTGTGTGCAGCGCTCGCTGTGCCACACTGGCCTAGCTTTGGCTAGGCTAGCTCGCTATGGTGGTGCAGATAAAATGGCTCCAGATCGTGTCAAGGTGTGAGATCATGATGAGCTTACGGGTGATGGATGATGTCACAGAGACTACTGGCGGAGCAGACAATGGGGGAAGAGGGAGGGCTCGTAGGTTGATGACAGGGGATATCCCTGGGTCCCCGACAGTAAGGTTTCAGAGGGTCCTCATACAACCATTCCTGAGCTGTCTTATCACAGCAGCTGTCCTCCTCTATCTGGCCATTTCTACGCACGCAAGAGCCTCCACCACACACACCTGCCAAAGACATGGACATCAGCTTAATCACACATTGTGTTCACGGACACACGCACGAACGCACACACACACACACACACACACACACACACACACACACACACACACACACTATGTCAGATACCCACCACATTGTCCCTCTGTGTTGTGGAGGAAATACTCTGTGGCCACGGTGATGACGGCAGTGTTGAACGGTGTGAGGGAGACGAAGGAGCGGATCTCATGGATGAATATGGACACCTGGTAGTCTGTGGTCTCAAACCTGATGCCCTGGTCCTCATACGGTGGGTCCACTATCACACCGTTCAGAGTAGCCTAGAACATAGAGGCCCAGAACGGTTTGAGAGAGCATGATTCAATTCATTCAATCCCCCAAAATGATAATTCCCATATATTGTCGAACCGATCATAACCTTTCCAATAGAAAATCACAGTTGAAGGAAACGAGCCACTAGTGTACCTCCAGTGGTGTAGTCTACGTGATATGCAGGACTACGCCGTATACCCACTAGGAAAGGCCAAGGATTTCCATATACCCACTTAAAAATGTGTGAGGATACGTAACAGCGTTTTGTGACAGAACTTTCACTTTCATTCATAAAATTCACCCCGTCTGTGTTACGGAGCACTTGACTTTTGGACCATTGGGACTGACTATATATATATATATATATCTAACATTAGACAGGGAGCACATACTTATTTTTATGGCATTCCGAAATGAACGATATGAGGCTGGGAGGGAAAAATCACAATATACCCACTAGAAAAAACTAGACTACACCACTGTGTACCTCCACTCTGTACTCGTCCGGTATAATGCTGAGGGTGGCAATATTGTTGCGGTATTTCACTATGAGGCCTTTGGTACAGGCGCCTGGCAGGCCGGGAACGCAGAAGTAGTTGTCCACAGCAATACTCAGGTTGTGACGCGGCGTCCTTTCCTGGACCAGGATGTAGGTGCAGTTTGGCAGGACGTCAAAGAACGTGCCCTGGAAGGACGTGTAGTGAGGGTCACCGTAGAGGTCACAGCGACCTGGGGGAGGGAGAAAGGAGAGGAGACAGGTGAAATGCTTCACAGTCTGCTTTAATACGGGAGAGAAGGAGGGACAATGACATAGATTGATAGATGGATAGATACAGAGACAGACAGACAGACAGACAGACAGACAGACTACCTACAGTCACACTCCCAGGTCTCACAGCATCCATTTGAGACCTTTCTCATCTGTCCCCTGGGGCAGACGACGGGTTTGGTCGTGGCTGGACAGGTCACAGCGGTCGCATGTATCTTCCCCCCCAAACAGACCTTGTCTGAGCAGTCCTCTGTCCACTTTTCACCACATGCCCACGTCTTGCTCCTCCTCAGGTCCCCACATTCACACACTGCTGGACGGAACAGGGTAGATAGATATGGATAGATTAGATTAGAGAGGGAGAAAGAGAGGGTACAGAGACAGGCAGACAGACAGTCAGAGTACTCACATTCACACTCCCAGGTGTCACAGCATCCGTTGGAGACCTTTTTCATCTGTCCACTGGGGCAGTTGGGTCTGGGCGCGGCTGGACATTTCACAGGGGTCGAAAGTATATTCCCCCTCACACAGATCTTGTTTGAGCAGCCCTCTGTCCACATTTCACCACATGCCCAGCTTTGGTTCCTCTTCAGGTCCTTACACTCACACACTGTTGGACAGAACAGGATAGATAGATATGGATAGATTACATTAGATCTCTGATGCCTACTCCTTTTCTCATTCCCCTAGACCCTCTGGTCGAGGGGGAGGCACAGGACTCCTCATCTCGCCTAAGTGGTCACATACTGTCCTTCCCCTGTCCATATCACTCCTTCGAATTCCATGCTGTTTCTGTCTCCTCCCCAGTCAAAATTCACATTGTTGTTATTTATCGCCCCCCAGGTCAGCTCGGTGACTTCTTAGAAGAGGTGGATGTCCTTCTGTCCTTCTCAGCTCCTACGCTGGTGATGGCACTCCGCTCGCACTATTGGGTGACTTCCCAAGCTTCTCTGAGCTTCTCTCATCTGGAGTACTTGACTTTCTCCTCTCCTTCGACCTTACCCTGTCCCGCTGTCCTCCGACTCATAAGGCAGGCAATCAGCTTGACCTGGTCTTCACCAGATTCTCCCATACCTCCAACCTTACTGTTACCCGTTTCTGATCATCACTTGTATCCTTCTCCCTCCCCCTCAAATCCACGTACTCTGTCCTGCACCACCCTCTCTTCCTCTGTCTTATCCTCCCTACCCTCTGTTGAATCCTTCTCCCTTCTATCCACTGATTCAGCATCCTTCACCCTCCTGTCCGCTCTTACCTTATCCTTTGACGCCCTCTCTCCACTAACCTTGAAGTAGAATATAGCTCAGGGCAGCTGAGAGGAGATGGAGAAAAATCAGCCTCCCTGATGATCTAAACTTTTATCACACTCTCCTCTCCAACTCCAATGGTCCCTGGCCTGAGCTAGATTACTTTTCCTTCTACGACTGGTGAACTGATTGTTCACTTGCTTAGTCAAATGTATTGATTGTAAATCGCTTTGGAATAAGGCGTCAGCTAAATGCCAAAAATGTAAATTAAAATGTAAATGTAAACAGAGAAAGCCACACTAGAGAGAGAGAGAAAAAGAGACACAGAGAGAGAGAGAGTGAGAGAGAAAGAGAGACAGAGAGAGAGAGAGTGAGTGAGAGAGAGAGAGAGAGAGAGAGAGAGAGAGAGAGAGAGAGAGAGAGACAGAGAAAGACAGACAAAGTCAGATACAGAAACAGATAAACAGACAGTCAGACTACTCACATTCACACTCCCAGGTGTAACAGCATCCTTCTGAGACCTTTTTCATGTGTCGGCTGGGGCAGTTGGGTCTGGGCGCGGCTGGACATTTCACAGGGGTCGTATGTACCTTCCCTCTCAGACAGATCTTGTTTGAGCAGTCCTCTGTCCACGTTTCACCACATGCCCGGCTTTGGTTGCTCTTCAGGTCCTTACACTCACACACTGCAGGACGGAACAGGGTAGATAGATATGGATAGATTACATTAGAGAGGGGGGGAGAGGGTGAGAAGCAGACAAAGAGAGAAAGAGAGAGAGATAGAAAGGGAGAAGAAAGAGAAAGAGAAAACCACACAGACAAGTAGAGAAAGACAGTGAAAAAGAGAGATAGAGAGGGAGAAAGAGACACAGACAGAGAAAGACGCACTAGAGAGAGAGAGACAGAGAGAGAGAGAGAGAGAGAGACATATAGTGAGAGAGAAAGTGAGAGAGAGAAAGAGTGAGAGAGAGAGAGAGAGATAGACTGACGAAGTCAGATAGAGAGACAAACAGACAGACAGTTAGACTACTCACCTTCACACTCCCAGGTGTCACAGCATCCTACTGAGACCTTTTTCATGTGTCGGCTGGGGCAGTTGGGTCTGGGCGCGGCTGGACATTTCACAGGGGTCGTATGTATATCCCCCCTATGACAGATCTTGTTTGAGCAGTCCTCTGTCCACGTTTCACCACATGCCCGGCTTTGGTTGCTCTTCAGGTCCTTACACTCACATACTGTTGGACAGAACAGGATAGATAGATATGGATAGATTACATTAGAGAGGGAGAGAGAGAGGGTGAGAGGCAGACAGAGAGAGAGAAAGAGAGAGACATAGAAAGGGAGAAAGATACAAAAAAAGAGAAAGCCACACAGACAATTAGAGAAAGACAGTGAAAAAGAGAGATAGAAAGGGAGAAAGAGACACAGACAGAGAAAGCTGCACTAGAGAGAGAGAGAGAGAGAGAGAGAGAGAGAGAGAGAAAGAGAGAGAGTGAGAGAGAGAGAGTGAGAGACTGACATAGTCAGATACAGAGACAGACAGACAGTCAGACTACTCACCTTCACACTCCCAGGTGTCACAGCATCCTTGTGAGACCTTTTTCATGTGTCGGCTGGGGCAGTTGGGTCTGGGGGCGGCTGGACATTTCACAGGGGTCGTATGTACTTTCCCCCTCACACAGATCTTGTTTGAGCAGTCCTCTGTCCATGTTTCACCACATGCCCGGCTTTGGTTGCTATTCAGGTCCTTACACTCACACACTGTTGGACAGAACAGGGTAGATAGATATGGATAGATTACATTAGAGAGGGAGAGAGAGAGGGTGAGAGGCAGACAGAGAGAGAGAGAAAGAGAGAGAGAGATAGAAAGGGAGAAAGATACAAAAAAAGAGAAGGCCACACAAACAAGTAGAGAAAGACAGTGAAAAAGAGGGATAGAGAGGGAGAAAGAGACCCAGACAAGCCCCTTTCACACATACAAGCCTTCCCAGTAGATTCCATGCAATTTCCAGGGTCGACGTATGTCTGAATGCGACTGACCAGGGAAATCCGCTCGGGCAATTACCCTGGTCGAGACCATGTATAATTCCATGGAAAGTCCCGGGTTGCGGTAAGTGTGAATGGAAGCTTGAACATTGCCTGGTCAGTCTCCTTTCACAGCTGTCCTGCATGGCGCAACCAGTAGGGCAGAGCGCATAAGAACTGCCCCAGACTCCGAATATCTCTACGGCTAAATATAATTCCACAACTGGACACTACTTAATTTCTAATCATAGTGGAGGTGTGATATATGGCAGATATATATATATATATATATATATATATATACTCTATATATACGGTTCTTTGGTGGAAAGGCATTTTTTTAAGGCATCTTTAACGAAGTCCCAGCAAAGTCAAAACACGAAAAACTGCGCTCACTACATTTTCCAGTTGAACATAAACTAAACTATTTAAAAGCTGCCATTGTTTGCGAAATTACAAGATCCTTATATCCCACCATTTTTTCAAAGGATGCAAAGTTCTAATGTAGCCTATGGAGACGTTATAGTTGATCCCAAAGTCTGTTCAAACCCGGGCAGCGAGACACAACTAGATCTTCTATAATTCTAACTGGATAGTACTTTGTTTCCAATCATAGTTAGCTAGATTACTTACTTAGCTAGCTTACTTTTACTTATCAAATGTACATTTTGTGATATAGACGCAGTGCACACACACCGTCTCCTCTCAGCTGTCTTGCATCGCGCATAGCCCGCAGCGAAGAGCGCATGTCTAATTGAGTCAACTCGTATTATGCTTATCACCAAGTTCTCCCATACTGTGCTTATGGACTAGTATAGTATGTTTATATCAACGGTAATCAAGTGCTTTAGTTGGCGAGCGAACTTGGTGATGGTAAGCACTGGTAATATGAGTTGACTCGCTGGAACGAGACAGGCGCGCGAGACCGCCAAACACCACATATCTGCCACATATCATACCTCCGTCCCACATGTATTCATCATGATATTTTTCAATATAAAACAGAGGTATGATATGGCAGATATATATATATGGTACATGGCAGTCCCATGCGCCCGTCCCGCTTCAGTTCTGCATCCAGTTGAATGCATGTATTGAATGCAATGATTCAAGTAGATCGCGCAACCATGGAATTGCCAACATGTGTGAAAGGGAGCAACACAGGAATCTACCGGCATTTGGCTCATGTGTGAACGGCGAAAATGCCCGCTCGACACAGCTTGGGATTCCATGGAAATTACAGGGAACTATGTGTGAAAGAGGCTAGAGAAAGCCGCACTAGAGAGAGAGAGAGACAGACAGAGAGACAGAAAAAGAGAGAGCGCGAGAGAGAGAGAGCTAGAGACTGACAAAGTCAGATACAGAGACAGACAGACAGTCAGACTATTCACCTTCACACTCCCAGGTGTAACAGCATCCTTGTGAGACCTTTTTCATGTGTCGGCTGGGGCAGTTGGGTCTGGGCGCGGCTGGACATTTCACAGGGGTCGTATGTACCTTCCCTCTCAGACAGTTCTTGTTTGAGCAGTCCTCTGTCCACGTTTCACCACATGCGCGGCTTTGGTTGCTCTTCAGGTCCTTACACTCACACACTGCAGGACGGAACAGAGGAGATAGATATGGATAGATTACATTTGAGAGGGAAAGAGAGAGGGTGAGAGGCAGACAGAGAGAGAGAAAGAGAGAGATAGAAAGGGAGAAAGATATGAAGAAAGAGAAATCCACACAGACAAGTAGAGAAAGACAGTGTAAAAGAGAGATAGAGAGGGAGAAAGAAACACAGACAGAGAAAGCCACACTTGAGAGAGAGCATGAGAGAGAGAGAAAGAGTGAGAGAGAGAGAGAGAGAGAGAGAGAGAGAGAGAGAGAAAAAGAGAGAGAGATAGACTGACGAAGTCAGATAGAGAGAAAAACAGACAGACAGTTAGACTACTCACCTTCACACTCCCAGGTGTCACAGCATCCTACTGAGACCTTTTTCATGTGTCGGCTGGGGCAGTTGGGTCTGGGCGCGGCTGGACATTTCACAGGGGTCGTATGTATATCCCCCCTATGACAGATCTTGTTTGAGCAGTCCTCTGTCCACGTTTCACCACATGCCCAGCTTTGGTTGCTCTTCAAGTCCTTACACTCACACACTGTTACCCAGAACAGGGTAGATAGATATGGATGGATTACATTAGAGTGGGAAAGAGAGGGGGTGAGAGTCAGATAGAGAGAGAAAGAGAGAGATAGAAAGGGAGAACGATACAAAGAAAGAGAAAGCTACACAGACAAGTAAAAAAAAGAGAGATAGAGAGGGAGAAAGAGACACAAACAGGGAAATCTCACACTAGAGAGAGAGAGAGGGAGAGAGAGACAGAGAGAGTGAGAGAGAAAGAGAGAGAGAGAGACAGAGAGAGAAAGTGTGAGAGAGAGAGAGAGAGAGAGAGCGATACAGATACAGATACAGATACAGATACAGATACAGATACAGACAGACAGACAGTCAGAGTACTCACCTTCACACTCCCAGGTGTAACAGCATCCTTCTGTGACCTTTTTCATTTGTCGTTTGGGGCAGTTGGGTCTGGGCGCGGCTGGACAATCCACAGGGGTCGTAATTATATCCCCCCTATGACAGATCTTGTTTGAGCAGTCCTCTGTCCATGTTTCACCACATGCCCGGCTTTGGTTGCTCTTCAGGTCCTTACACTCACACACTGCAGGATGGAACAGAGGAGATAGATATGGATAGATTACATTAGAGAGGGAGAGAGAGGGTGAGAGGCAGACAGAGAGAGAGAAAGAGAGAGAGATAGAAAGGGAGGAAGATACAGAGAAAGAGAAAGCCACACAGACAAGAAGAGAAAGACAGTGAAAAAGAGAGATAGAGAGGGTGAAAGAGACACAGACAGAGAAAGCCACACTAGAGAGAGAGAGAGAGAGAGAGAGAGAGAGAGAGACATAGAGAGAGTGATGAAGAAAGAAAGAAAGAGAGAGACAGAGAGAGAGAGAGTGAGAGAGAGAGACTGACAAAGTCAGATACAGAGACAGACAGACAGACAGTCAGACTACTCACCATCACACTCCCAGGTGTCACAGCATCCTACTGAGACCTTTTTCATGTGTCGGCTGGGGCAGTTGGGTCTGGGCGCGGCTGGACATTTCACAGGGGTCGTATGTATCTTCCCTCTCAGACAGATCTTGTTTGAGCAGTCCTCTGTCCACGTATCACCACATGCCCGGCTTTGGTTGCTCTTCAGGTCCTTACACTCACACACTGTTGGACAGAACAGGGTAGTTAGATATGGATAGATTACATTAGAGAGGGAGAGAGAGAGAGGGTGAGAGGCAGACAGAGAAAGAGAGAGAGATAGAAAGAGAACGATACAAAGAAAGAGAAAGCCACACAGACAAGTAGAGAAAGACAGTGAAAAAGAGAGATAGAGAGGGAGAAAGAGACAGACAGTGAAAGCCGCACTAGAGAGAGAGAGAGAGAGAGAGAGAGACAGAGAGAGAGACAGAGAGAGTGAGAGAGAAAGAGAGAGAGAAAGAGATAGAGACAGAGAGAGAAAGACTGATATAGTCAGATACAGAGACATACACACAGACAGACAGATAGTCAGAGTACTCACCTTCACACTCCCAGGTGTAACAGCATCCTTCTGAGACCTTTTTCATGTGTCGGCTGGGACAGTTGGGTCTGGGCGCGGCTGGACATTTCACAGGGGTCGTATGTACCTTCCCTCTCAGACAGATCTTGTTTGAGCAGTCCTCTGTCCACGTTTCACCACATGCCTGGCTTTGGTTGTTCTTCAGGTCCTTACACTCACACACTGTTGGACAGAACAGGGTAGATAGATATAGATAGATTACATTAGAGAGAGGGTGAGAGGCAGACAGAGAAAGAGAGAGAGATAGAAAGAGAACGATACAAAGAAAGAGAAAGCCACATAGACAAGTAGAGAAATACAGTGAAAAAGAGAGATAGAGTGGGAGAAAGAGACACAGACAGAGAAAGCTACACTAGAGAGAGAGAGAGAGAGAGTGTGTGTGAGAGAGAGAGAGAGAGAGAGAGAGAGAGAGAGAGAGAGAGCGAGAGAGACAGAGAGAGAGACAGAGAGAGTGAGAGAGAAAGAGAGAGAGAAAGAGATAGAGACAGAGAGAGAGAGACTGACATAGTGAGATACAGAGACATACACACAGACAGACAGACAGTCAGACTACTCACCTTCACACTCCCAGGTGTCACAGCATCCTACTGAGACCTTTTTCATGTGTCGGCTGGGGCAATTGGGTCTGGGCGCGGCTGGACATTTCACAGGGGTCGTATGTACCTTCCCTCTCAGACAGATCTTGCTTGAGCAGTCCTCTGTCCACGTTTCACCACATGGCCGGCTTTGGTTGCTCTTCAGGTCATTACACTCACACGCTGTTGGATAGAACAGGATAGATAGATATAGATAGATTACATTAGAGAGGGAGGGAGAGAGGGTGAGAGGCAGACAGAGAGAGAGAAAGAGAGAGAGAGAAGTCCAGGAAATTTAAGCAGAGATCAGGAGCACCACAGGGATGGGGGGCATCAGGGGAGTGGAGTAGATGGTTGATGGTGGAGAACAGGGTTCTGGGATTGCTTTTCTGGGAGCCGATGAGACGGGAGTAGTACCGTGTCTTGCTGTGGGAGAAAGCTTCCTTGTAGGCTATCACATGGTCACGAAAAGCCAGGAGATGGACCGTGAGGCCCGTTTTTTTAGAAAGCCTCTCCAGCTGGCGACCAGTGGCCTTCATGATGCAGAGTTCGGTGGTGAACCAGGGGGCAGGGCGGGTGAAGGAAACAGTCCGGGTTTTGAGGGGGGTGAGAGAGTCGAGGTTGAGGGATAAGGCAGTATTGTAGTGGGCTACCAGGCCATCCACCGTGGTGTCGGGGGGAACCAAGGCCATGTGGGACGCTATCAGGTTGGATAGGGCCGGTGCACACACAGACTTAGTGTTCCTAAACATGATGGTGTGTTTAGGATGCTGCCTGGGCAGGGAGACCGGAACAGTAAAGAGGATGGCATGATGGTCAGATACAGCCAGGTCCAGGCACTGTAGATTAGGGGGAGGTGGGCCAGTGGACCACACCAGATCCAGCCTGTGGCCTTTGGTGTGGGTGGGACCTTGGACATGTTGTGTGATGTTGAAGCAGTCCAGGAGTGACAGAAATTCAGCAGCAAACTTGCAGTTGCTGGAGTCCACATGGATGTTGAAATCACCGAGCAGGAGAGAGGATGGGGACATGGAGCAGACAGAGGTGAGCAACTCAGACGGCTAAGTCATGAAGGTAGTGGAGGCTTTAAGGGGGCGGTAGATGAGGGCAACCTGGAGCGGAGCAGACCCAGCCAGTTTAATGACAACACATTCAAATTAGGTGGTAATAGGTACTGGGAGTTTCTTAGCCAGGATGTCGGCTCGGTGGATAAATAGCCAGTCCACCATCTGGATGTACACATAGCCTGGGGGTGTGGCTTGATTGAGTGTGATAAAATCCTGGTGATTTTGCCAAGTCTCTGTTAAACATTGAATGTCAACACTTCTGTCAGTGATGATGTCGTGGATGAGTAGTGCTTTATTGTTGAGGGAGCGGGTGTTCAGCAGCTTAAATGTTGCAGTGTTGTTCATAGATGCTGGGGTAGATGAGGAGGGGGAGACCAGCACACTGTCAGCGCAGACCAGGGGCCTCAGGTTTATAGGGCGCACATGAGGTATGTTCTGATGACGTCGATTGTTGTGGTGACATCGTCGCAGTGCGAAGGACAGCCTGTTGAAGACGACGGTAGGGATGGCTGAGTCCGAGTCGGCAAACTTGCATCGGGATGCCCGGTGTAAGTAGTGGGGTCGACGCAATAGTCAAAGAGATTTAATAACTGCGAGGTAGAGACAGTCAGGTAGAGAGAGAGAGAGAGACAGAGAGAGAGAGAGACTGACAAAGTCAGATACAGAGGCAGACAAACAGACAGTCAGACTACTCACGTTCACACTCCCATTTGTCACAGCATCCGTTGGAGACCTTTTCACTCTGTCCGCTGGGGCAGTTGGGTCTGGGCTCGGCTGGACATCTCACAGGGGTCGTATGTATATTCCCCCTTTGACAGATCTTGGTTGAGCAGTCCTCTGTCCACGTTTCACCACATGCCCAGCTTTGGTTGCTCTTCAGGTCCTTACACTCACACACTGTTGGACAGAACAGGATAGATAGATATGGATGGATTACATTTGAGAGGGAGAGAGAGAGGGTGAGAGGCAGACAGAGAGAGAGAAAGAGAGAGAGATAGAAAGGGAGAAGGACACAAAGAAAGAGAAAGCCACACAGACAAGTAGAGAAAGACAGTGAAAAAGAGAGATAGAGTGGGAGAAAGAGACAGACAGTGAAAGCCGCACTAGAGAGAGAGAGTGAGAGAGAGACAGAGAGAGAGACAGAGAGAGTGAGAGAGAAAGAGAGAGAGAAAGAGAGAGAGAGAGAGAGAGAGAGAGAGAGAGAGAGAGAGAGAGACTGATATAGTCAGGAACAGAGACATACACACAGACAGACAGACAGTCAGACAACTCACCTTCACACTCCCAGGTGTAACAGCATCCTTCTGTGACCTTTTTCATGTGTCGTCTGGGGCAGTTGGGTCTGGGCACGGCTGGACATTTCACAGGGGTCGTATGTACCTTCCCTCTCAGACAGTTCTTGTTTGAGCAGTCCTCTGTCCACATTTCACCACATGGCCGGCTTTGGTTGTTCTTCAGGTCCTTACACTCACACACTGCAGGATGGAACAGGGGAGATAGATATGGATAGATTACATTAGAGAGGGAGAGAGAGGGTGAGAGGCAGACAGAGAGAGAAAGAGAAAGATTGAAAGGGAGAATGATAGGAAGAAAGAGAAAGCCACACAGACAAGTAGAGAAAGACAGTGAAAAAGAGAGATAGAAACAGACAGAGAAAAAGGCACTAGAGAGAGAGAGACAGAGAGAGACAGAGAGAGTGAGAGAGAAAGAGAGAGAGAGAGAGAGAGAGAGAGAGACAGAGAGAGAGAAGCAGAGAGAGACAGAGAGACTGGCAAAGTCAGATACAGAGACAGACAGACAGACAGACAGTCAGAGTACTCACCTTCACACTCCCAGGTGTAACAGCATCCTTCTGAGACCTTTTTCATGTGTCGGCTGGGGCAGTTGGGTCTGGGCGCGGCTGGACATTTCACAGGGGTCGTATGTATCTTCCCTCTCACACAGATCTTGTTTGAGCAGTCCTCTGTCCACGTTTCACCACATGCCCGGCTTTGGTTGCTCTTCAGGTCATTACACTCACACACTGCAAGACGAACAGGGTAGTTAGATATGGATAGATTACATTAGAGAGGGAAAGAGAGAGAGTGAGAAGCAGACAGAGAGAGAGAAAGAGAGAGATAGAAAGGGAGAAAGATACAAAGAAAGAGAAAGTCACACAGACAAGTAGAGAAAGACAGTGAAAAAGAGAGATAGAGAGGGAGAAAGAGACACAAACAGAGAAAGCCGCACTAGAGAGAGAGAGAGAGACAGAGAGAGAGAGTGAAAGAGAAAGAGAGAGAGAGAGAGAGATAGAGAGAGAGAGTGAGAGAGAGAGAGAGAGAGAAAGAGAGAGAGAGAGATTGGCAAAGTCAGATACAGAGACAGACATACAGTCAGACAGTCAGAGTACTCACCTTCACACTCCCAGGTGTAACAGCATCCTTCTGTGACCTTTTTCATCTGTCGGCTGGGGCAGTTGGGTCTGGGCGCGGCTGGACATTTCACAGCGGTGGTACGTATATTCCCCCTATGACAGATCTTGTTTGAGCAGTCCTCTGTCCACGTATCACCACATGCCCGGCTTTGGTTGCTCTTCAGGTCCTTACACTCACACACTGTTGGACAGAACAGGATAGATAGATATGGATAGATTACATTAGAGAGGGAGAGAGAGGGGGTGAGAGGCTGACAGAGAGAGAAAGACAGAGATAGAAAGGGATAATGATACAAAGAAAGAGAAAGCCACACAGACAAGTAGAGAAAGACAGTGAAAAAGTGGAATGGAGAGGGAGAAAGAGACACAGACAGAGAAAACCATACTAGAGAGAGAGAGAGAGAGAGAGAGAGAGAGAGAGAGAGAGAGAGAGAGAGACAGAGACACTGAGAGTGAGAGAAAGAGAGAGAGAGACAGAGAGAGAAAGTGAGAGAGAGAGAGAGAGATACAGATACAGATACAGATACAGATACAGATACAGATACAGATACAGATACAGAGACAGACAGTCAGAGTACTCACCTTCACACTCCCAGGTGTAACAGCATCCTTCTGAGACCTTTTTCATGTGTCGGCTGGGGCAGTTGGGTCTGGGCGCGGCTGGACATTTCACAGGGGTCGTATGTATCTTCCCTCTCACACAGATCTTGTTTGAGCAGTCCTCTGTCCACGTTTCACCACATGCCCGGCTTTGGTTGCTCTTCAGGTCCTTACACTCACACACTGTTGGACAGAACAGGATAGATGGATATGGATAGATTACATTAGAGAGAGAGAGAGAGAGAGAGAGAGAGCGAGAGAGAGAGAGAGAGAGAGAGAGAGAGAGAGAGAGAGAGAGAGAGAGGTGAGAGGCAGACAGGGAGAAAGAGAGAGAGATAGAAAGGGAGAAAGATACAAAGAAAGAGAAAGCCACCCAGACAATTAGAGAAAGACAGTGAGAAAGAGAGATAGAGAGGGGGAAAGAGACACAGACAGATAAAGCCACACTTCAAAGAGAGCGTGAGAGAGAGAGAGAGAGAGAGAGAGAGAGAAAGTGAGAGAGAGAGAAAGAGAAAGAGAGAGAGAGAGAGAGTGAGAGAGAGAGTGAGAGAGAGATAGACTGACGAAGTCATATACAAAGACAAACAGACAGACAGATAGTCAGACTACTCACCATCACACTCCCAGGTGTCACAGCATCCTACCGAGACCTTTTTCATGTGTCGGCTGGGGCAGTTGGGTCTGGGCGCGGCTGGACATTTCACAGGGGTCGTATGTATATCCCCCCTATGACAGATCTTGTTTGAGCAGTCCTCTGTCCACGTTTCACCACATGCCCGGCTTTGGTTGCTCTTCAGGTCCTTACACTCACACACTGTTGGACAGAACAGGATAGATGGATATGGATAGATTACATTAGAGAGGGAGAGACAGGGGGTGAGAGGCAGACAGAGAGAGAAAGAGAGAGATAGAAAGGGAGAACGATACAAAGAAAGAGAAAGCCACACAGACAAGTAGAGAAAGACAGTGAAAAAGAGGAATGGAGAGGGAGAAAGAGACACAGACAGAGAAAGCCACACTAGAGAGAGAGAGAGAGAGAGAGAGAGAGAGAGAGAGAGAGAGAGAGAGACAGATACAGAGAGAGTGAGAGAAAGAGAGAGTGCGAGAGAGACAGAGAGAGAAAGTGAGAGAGAGAGAGAGATACAGATACAGATACAGATACAGATACAGATACAGATACAGATACAGATACAGATACAGATATTGGTTGCTCTTCAGGTCCTTACACTCACACACTGTTGGACAGAACAGGGTAGATAGATATGGATAGATTACATTAGAGAGGGAGAGAGAGAGGGTGAGAGGCAGACAGAGAGAGAAAGAGGCAAGGCAAGGCAAGGCAAGGCAAGCTTATTTGTATGGCACATTTCATACAACAGGGGCAATTCAAAGTGCTCTACATACATTATTTAAAAATACAGCAAGAGGAGCATAGTAAGAAAATAAAAATTACACTAAATAAAAGCAAAATAAGAAGTAAATAGATAACACATTTAATGAGACAATATTTAGTGGAAAAAAGACATTGATAGAAGTGTTTGTGTTTAATCATAACTGGTGCAAAACATGAAGGTTTTTAGCTTTGATT
The DNA here is from genome assembly GCF_963989245.1 of Nansenia antarctica. Lineage (NCBI taxonomy): Eukaryota > Metazoa > Chordata > Actinopteri > Argentiniformes > Microstomatidae > Nansenia > Nansenia antarctica. The sequence continues at coordinate 39,192,088 of NC_137678.1, forward strand.
AAAATATTTTAAGGGTTTGAGCCTGTTTGATTTCTTCAGGGAGTTTGTTCCAGGAGCATGCAGCAGCGTGACTGAAAGCTGCTGCACAGTGTTTTGTTTTTACTCTTGGAATTATTAGCTGATTAGTCAGCTGACCTTAGGGACCTTGCGGGAATATAGGGTGGGAGGAGATCTGATATGTATTTTGGTCCAAGACCATTTTGTGATTTGTATGTAATTAGGAGGATTTTGAGACTGGTAGCCAGTGCAGGGATCTCAGGATTGGTGTAATGTGTTCAAATGTCATTGTTTTTGTTAGGACCCTAGCAGCGGCATTTTGGATGAGCTGCAATTTACGAACAGCTCCTTTAGATAGGCCTGTTAGTAGACCATTACAATAATCAAGTCTACTCGAAACAAATGCATGGATGAGTTTTTCGCGGTCTTGCTTGGACATGAAACCTCTCATTCTTGTTATGTTTTTCAGGTGATACTAGGCTGATTTAGTTATCGAGTTTATGTGGCTGTTGAAGTTTAGATCGGAGTCTAGAATTACACCAAGATTTCTGAACTGTTTTTTTGTTTGAAGAGAGAGAGAACCAAGTTTTGCACTGACTTTCAATATTTTGTCAGGTGCACCGAATACAATTATCTCTGTTTTGTCCTTGTTTAGTTGGAGGAGGTTTTGTGTCATCCAGGCGTTTTTTTGCTCAATGCAATTACAGAGATTGTCAATGGGACTGTAGTCGTTCGGTGAGAGGGCTATGTAGATTTGAGTGTCATCCGTATAGTTGTGGTAGGCAATTGTGTTCTTTTTTATGATGTGTCCCAATGGAAGCATGTAGAGATTGAATAGAAGGGGGCCAAGGATTGCCCCTTGGGGAACCCCACATGTCATTTTAATTTGGTCAGATACAAAGTTGCCAATGGAGACATATTAGCTTCTGTCCTGTAGGTAGGATCTAAACCAGTTTAGTGCAGTGCCCGAAAGTCCTACCCAGGTTTTTAGTCTATCTATTAGAATGTCGTGGTCTACAGTGTCAAAGGCAGCACTAAGATCTAGTAGTACCAAAACTGAGATTTCTCTGAAAGAGAGAGATAGAAAGGGAGAAAGATACAAAGATACAAAGAAGGAGAAAGCCACACAGACAAGTAGAGAAAGACAGTGAAAAAGAGAGATAGAGAGGGAGAAAGAGACACAGACAGAGAAAGCCGCACTAGGGAGAGAGAGAGAGAGAGTGAGAGAGGCAGAGAGAGAGAGACAGAGCGAGAGAATGAGAGAGAGAGAGAGAGACTGGCAAAGTCAGATACAGAGACAGAGACAGACAGACAGACAGACAGACAGATAGTCAGACTACTCACCTTCACACTCCCAGGTGTCACAGCATCCTACTGAGACCTTTTTCATGTGTCGGCTGGGGCAGTTGGGTCTGGGCGCGGCTGGACATTTCACAGGGGTCGTATGTATCTTCCCCCTCACACAGATCTTGTTTGAGCAGTCCTCTGTCCACGTTTCACCACATGCCCAGCTTTGGTTGCTCTTCAGGTCATTACACTCACACACTGTTGGACGAACAGGGTAGATAGATATGGATAGATTACATTAGAGCGGGAGAGAGAGGGTGAGAGGCAGACAGAGAGAGAGAAAGAGAGAGAGATAGAAAGGGAGAAAGATACAAAGAAAGAGAAAGCCACACAGACAAGTAGAGAAAGACAGTGAAAAACAGAGATAGAGAGGGAGAAAGAGACACAGACAGAGAAAGCCGCATTAGAGAGAGAGAGAGACAGACAGAGAGAGAGAGAGAGAATGAAAGAGAGAGAGACAGAAAGAGTGAGTGAGAGAGAGAGAGAGAGAGAGAGAGAGAGAGAGAGAGAGAGAGACTGGCAAAGTCAGATACAGAGACAGACAGACAGTCAGACTACTCACAGTCACACTCCCAGGTGTAACAGCATCCTTCTGTGACCTTTTTCATCTGTTGCCTGCGGCAGTTGGGTTTGGGTGTAGCTGGACATTTCACAGGGGTCGTATGTACTTTCCCCCTCACACAGATCTTGTTTGAGCAGTCCTCTGTCCACGTTTCACCACATGCTCGGCTTTGGTTGGTCTTCAGGTCCCGACACTCACACACTGCAGGACGAACATGGTAGATAGATATGGATAGATTACATTAGAGAGGGAGAGAGAGAGGGTGAGAGGCAGACAGAGAGAAAGGCCTTATCCCATTTCCCTTTTTTACCCGTACCCCTCGTTTCGGAGTGGCACTTGCTTTTTGGCTTGCCCCTGGGAAGAGAGTCACAACAGAATAGTGGTGTTCTGTAGCCTATTAACCCATGCTCATACAGTCTGCACTGATATAGAACAACAGTGCAACAACTTCGCTGCTGAACTTTAGTTTTATGCGTCATATGCCATCAAAGGGGGGAAATGTGACTTGTCAAAATGCGGGACTGTCATGCACAAATCAGCCTTACAACATTTAATGTTAGATAGCTAACATTAGACACACAGCTACTAACTGCTAGACACAGGCATAATAGCATAATTTTTTTTGTTATGCTTGTTATAAAGAAAAGGTCTATAATACATTGACATGACATTAGACTAAGATAATATGATAGTTATCATAATTTTTAAATTCTTTATTAACAAAGAAAATAATGACATTATAAATGTGTGGAGGTCTCTTCCTGCTTATTCCTGTTTTCACTATTGTGACGATGATTCGCAAGGTATTCTGGGATTTCATAAGACGGAGTGTTGTTGCTCTCTTCGGAGTCTGGTCCCTAAAAACCTTGGTTTGGAGGGCTATGTAGCCCTACCACTTGGCCCTATCCCTGATGAAAACAAGAATTGGGACACCCCTACCCTGCATGTGAACGCGCAAAACGGAGGGGTAAGGCTAAAATCGAGGGCCAAGGGGAGAAATGGGATTGGGCCAAAGAGAGAGAGATCGAAAGGGAAAAAGAGACAAAGATAGAGAAAGCCACACAGAGAAGTAGAGAAAGACAGTGAGAAAGAGAGATAGAGAGGGAGAGAGACACAGACAGAGAAAGCCACACTAGAGAGAGAGAGAGAGAGAGAGAGAAAGAGACTGACAAAGATAGATACAGAGACAGACAGACAGACAGACAGACAGACAGACAGACAGACAGACAGACAGACAGACTACTCACAGTCACACTCACACACACTGCTAGACGGAACAGGATATATGGCAATCATATTCATAATTCTTGCATGCATCTTCTTTCCATGACTCTTTTTATCCGTGTTAGCTATTGTGAACAGCTATATTGACAAACATCAACAGTCAACATCAAATTATCGAAATCAGATCTGCTGTACCTAGAGTTGTTGTTGTTGTTGTTGTTGTTGTTGTTGTTGTAGTTGTTGTAGGTTTAGTTGTGGTTGTTGTAGGTACAGTTGTTGTTGTTGTATGTACAGGTGTAGTTGTAGTTGTTTTTGTTGTTGTTGTTGTAGGTACAGTTGTTGTTGTAGGTACAGTTGTAGTTGTTGTTGTTGTTGTAGGTACAGTTGTAGTTGTTGTTGTTGTTGTTGTAGGTACAGTTGTAGTTGTTGTAGGTACAGTTGTAGTTGTTGTAGGTACAGTAGTTGTTGTTGTTGTTGTTGTAGGTACAGTTGTAGTTGTTGTAGGTACAGTTGTTGTTGTTGTTGTTGTTGTTGTAGGTACAGTTGTAGTTGTTGGAGGTACAGTTGTTGTTGTTGTTGTTGTGGTTGTAGTAGGTACAGTGGAGGTTGTTGTCTCTTGGTGTAGTGATTCGGATGTAGGCCTAACAGCTGTAGTTGTTGTTTCAGCGCCTGTCATTATTATTATTATTGTTGTTGTTGTTGCTGTTGTTGTTTTTGTTGTTGTAGGTTCAATGGTGGTGGTTGTTGAGACAGTTGTAGGTTTAGTTGTAATTGTTGTAGGTTCTGGACATACAGTTGTATGTTTTATAGCTGTAGTTGTTGGTTGAGGTTCAGTTGTTGTGGTTTTTGTTGTTGTTGTTGTTGTTGTTGTTGTTGTTGTTGTTGTAGGCTCAGTGGATGTGGGTGTCGAGATAGTTGTACTTGGTAGAGATTTTTGGGTTGTTGGTAAAGTTGTTGTGGTTGTGGTTGTTGATTCAGTTATAGCTGGTTTGGGCTCAGTCAATGTGGTTGTTGTGACAGTTGTAGGTTTTGTAGTTGTTGGTTTAGGTTCAGTCTTTGTTGTAGTTGTTTTAGGCTTGGTGGTGGTTGTCGAGACAGTTGTAGGTTGGATAGAGGTGGTTGTTGGTGCAGTTGTATTTTTTTTTGGTGTAGTTGTTGGTTGAGGTTCAATTATTGTTGTAGTTGTTGTAGGTTCAGGGGTGGTGGTTGTTGAGACAGTTGTAGGTTGCATAGAGGTGGTTTTTGGTTCAGTTGTTGTGACTGTGGTTGTTGACTGAGATGTTGTTGTTGTAGGTACACATACAGTTGTAGGTTTTGTAGTTGTTGGTGTTGGTTGAGATTCAGTTGTTGTGGTTTTGGTTGTTGTTGTTGTTGTTGTTGTAGTTGTTGTTGTTGTTGTAGGTACAGTTGTAGGTTCAGTTGTAGGTTCAGTTGTAGTTGTTGTAGGTTCAGTTGTAGGTTCAGTTGTAGGTTCAGTTGTAGTTGTTGTAGGTTCAGTTGTAGGTTCAGTTGTAGGTACAGTTGTAGGTTCAGTTGTAGGTTCAGTTGTAGGTTCAGTTGTAGGTACAGTTGTAGGTACAGTTGTAGGTTCTGTTGTAGGTACAGTTGTAGGTACAGTTGTAGGTACAGTTGTAGGTACAGTTGTAGGTTCTGTTGTAGGTACAGTTGTAGGTACAGTTGTAGGTTCAGTTGTAGGTACAGTTGTAGGTTCAGTTGTAGGTTCTGTTGTAGGTACAGTTGTAGGTTCAGTTGTAGGTTCAGTTGTAGGTACAGTTGTAGGTTCAGTTGTAGGTACAGTTGTAGGTTCAGTTGTAGGTTCAGTTGTAGGTACAGTTGTAGGTTCAGTTGTAGGTTCAGTTGTAGGTTCAGTTGTAGGTACAGTTGTAGGTTCAGTTGTAGGTACAGTTGTAGGTACAGTTGTAGGTACAGTTGTAGGTTCAGTTGTAGGTACAGTTGTAGTTGTTGTAGGTTCAGTTGTAGGTTCAGTTGTAGTTGTTGTAGGTTTAGTTATTGTTGTTGTAGTTGTTGTAGGTACAGTTGTAGTTGTTGGTACAGTTGTTGTTGTAGGTTTAGTTGTTGTTGTTGTTGTTGTTGTAGGTACAGTTGTAGTTGTTGGTTTCGGAGCTAAATAGGAATGTTACACAAATACATAACATTATTTTGTCGAGAACACTCACTCATCCATCTCATTCACTCCAGATCATTTTCCCCCACCGTTGTAGAGTGTAAAATTCTAACTTGTGAATAAGGTATTCACACTTACCACAGTTCATTTTTCCTTGTTCACAAGTGCTGAAGACAGAGAACATAATATCAGATCACAGTAGCCAATTCCATCTCCAGTGTGTCAATTCAATTGCAATGGCTCATTGTACATTCTCTCATGTACATACAGTAAGTATATATACAATACATGCACTGATAGGTAGATATGGTCGTTTACCATCTCTCAGAGAGGGTCCACACCACTGCTCCAGGCTGCATTACTGTCTCATTAGAATAACACGTGCAGTGATCCAGAGTAGAACATCTCTCAGAGTTTTCGTCATAATATGGCGCCTCGGGTGGACATTGTGGGTAGCAGCCTGTGCACAAGGACAAATTGCAATAAAATAAAATACAACTACAGCCAATCACTCCAAGTTAACATTTTAATCATCCACTTGTGAGTCCATTGTGGTTACCTTCCAGCTTGCCGGTAAAAAGGTTGTTTTTGCCACAGGTCTTGACCGGTCCACAGGCCTCGTAGTGCCACATACACTGGTCTTTCTTGTTGTAGTAGTCACAGTAAACCGCTGTGGTGGGGGAAAAGAGGTTAGAAAAGAGACAGCTGTCTCTTTACACTTATTTAATAATGGTGTGATAAAAGCATGCAAAGGAACAGTTACGCCCAGTGTTTACATGGCAGTGGTAAATCAATCAAGTAAATCACATCTTTATGTTCACGTATTATCCTGTAAGTCTCAACTTACACTCTTACACTTCATCTCTAAACATCCCAAACAGTGTATCGTATGCTTCCAAAGGGTTCCTGAGGACCAGCCAGGATCATTTCTGGGATGTTTCAAGTAAACTCTTTTACAAAATATCTAAATATTAGGCTGATGCCTACTGACACATACGACACAAATCTGGAGTCCTCCACTTCACACAGACATCCTGGTCACTGCAGGCCTCTGCGTACGCCGCCACCGCTGTACAGAAGCCCAGGAACTTCCCCTCGAATTCACAGGAGCACGACTCCAACACACATGCCTGGTAGTAGGGCTCCGGGTCCACCTGAGGCCACAACAACAGAGGAAATTAATGGTTGTGTCTTGCTGGTTAAATGTAAAAAATAAAGAGACAAACATTGCCCCTACTCAAAGGGAAAATGTCAGACGTTGAATCATTTACCAGGACCCTCGCAGCCGGCGACTTGTATAGAAGTTTAACCCACTCAGTAAAACCAGAGCCCAACCCAAACCTATGGAGGATATCAAACAGATACCCCACTCCACTCGATCAAATGCTTTCTCAGCATCCAATGAAATAGCAAGGACCCTTTTCTTTGTACTTTGTGAGAATTGTATTACATTAAGGAGCCATCGAACGTTGGAGTAGGAATATCTGTTCCTGATAAATCCTGTCTGATCCATTTAATTAGAATGGGCAGTACCCCCTCCAGTCTTCTTGCAAGGAGTTTAGATAGTAATCTACCATCAACCCTGAGTAAACGTATTGGTCTGTATGAAGCACAGTTATCAGGGGGCTTATCCTTCTTCAAAATCAGTGAAATATGGGCCAGATTTAAAGTCAGAGGAAGTGCGCCTCTTTCTGAAGACTCGATGAACTTATTGGTCAGAGGTCACACCACCAGCTTAGCCATATTTTTATAAAATTCGGGCCCGAACCCATCGGGACCCGGGGCTTTCCCACTCTGTAGAGCTTGAATGGTCTCTAGGACTTCCTGTTCTGTAATTGGTCTACACAAGGCGTTTCTGTGTTCTTCAGATAAAGTAGGAAGATGAATCCCATCTAAAAACCTTAGCATTGAAGTATTTGGACACTCAGATGAGTATAGTCCTTGATAGAAGTCCTTCATTATTTTACTAATAATCTTGGTTTCAAAATGTTGTACGCCCGTGCTATCTCTGAGCGATGGTATTGCATGAGGCCCTGTCCGGACTTTGGCCAGTCGAGCAAGGAGCCTGCCGGGCTTGTTACCAGATTCAAAAAATCTATATCTGGCGAAAAACATTGCTGATTCTGCTTTCTGAGTTAGCTTTTTTAACACAGCTGTGGAGGAGGAGGTTTTAAACTCTCTATCCAGGGTTTTAATCTGTTGCTCAAGCTCCAATTGACTTGCTAATGATTCTTTATTTATTGCTGCTGTATAGGAGATTATGGCCCCCCTCAAGAATGCCTTACCTATCAAGGACCCCAATTGAAATAAGCCAGTGGCTTTCTTGGGTTTTTATCCTGTTAGTTGACCTTGTATGTAATATGTACTTCCATGTACCTACTTCTGCAAATCTTCTAATAAAGTTTTCAATCAATCAATCAAACCTGTTTCCCATAGTGTAGAAGAGTTCCCACTGTGTTTCTAAGTATGTTAAAAATGTGGGATTGCTAAAAGAAGGGACGGGTTCAAATGCCAGTGTCTAGACAGGGGGTCATAATAGGGTGGTAGGAATTCAATAGTGACTGAGCAATGGTCTGAAATGGCACATGTGTTGATAGAACAGGCCTTGGTTCTGTCTAAAATTAATCTTGATACAAAAAATATAATCAATTCTTGAGAAAGAATGATGAGGGGGAGAGAAAAATGTAAAGTCTTTCTCTTGGGGATTCACGATTCTCCATACATCCAGTAGGCCACGGTCTGAGCATAACTCGTTTGTGATTTGAGACATTTTGGAAGGAGGTAGGGTTTTAGGGGGGCTATGATCCATTTCTGGAGCCAGACCGCAATTAAAATCCAGGTATTACATAAGGTGGGCTAATAGAAGAGATATCAGACAGTAATTTAGAGTAAAATGAGCTATCGAATGTATTTGGGGCATAAACACTACCTACTGTATAAGAACTTCAATTGAATATAGAGCATTCTGCCAGGGGGCCACATGTATACACTATACCAGCGATTCCCAACCTATGGGTACTGCAAATGGGCCGCCAAATCATGGGCAAAAAAAAGAATTAAATAAAAAATAAAAAATCATGGTACTGTATTTTTTTCTTTAAAACCATCATCAGTGTGATAGTACTAGGTCTACTGCACTGTATGTATGATGATTGTATGATGATGCATATGAAATATCCAATAAGAATAAGAGAATAATGTACGCGTGTGTAATAAAGTAAGAATGTGTAAAATGCCTGTGTGGGCCGCGAATGCTTTAGAGATTTTTAAGTGGGCCCTGAGTCCAAAAAGGTTGGGAATCGCTGCACTATACAGTCAGTTATGGTATGATGACGGCACGGAACCTTCCGTGAACAGTGCATTACCTTCAGGTGACACTGCTTGAAGGTGTCTCCTGTGAGGATCATGCATCTCTTCTCGGCCCAGGCTGAGCAGTAGGAGTTGCGCTGGCACGGGAACACCTCCTTGGTCAGGTCAGAGCAGGGGGGAGTGGCCGCCTTCCAGCTGTTGCCAAACACCACAGGGCTGGACACCACTAAGTATACAAACAATAATCTGGGTTTCATTCAGTGTGTTCATTAACATATTTGAATTTAACACTTTAAATTCAGCATGACTCTGTGAATCCCCAACAGGGGGAATTTCATGGTGCAAGTATTCAGAAAAATATATAGGCAGAAACAGGCGTTGACCTAAGCCCGTTAACAGTGCTAAAAATATGAAACACGAAAGTCAAAACAATGTCAAATGATTATATAAAAAAAAATATTTAAAGAGAATTTCACAGCAATACACTTTAATACACTTTAAATTAAAAAAGATCAAACAAATTAAATTATTAAATTATTTTCACCTGAGGAGCCACTAATCTGCAGGTCGTTCCCCTCGTTGGAGTCAAAGTTCCCACAGAGGCCACACACCCGACTCTGTGGGGTAAAATGTGACATTTTGAGTTTAGAGTTCTGAGCTAAGCTTTCAGTTGATGAAGTTTGGAGTGTTGATGAAGCATTGTACTTGTTCTAATCAATGATATTGTATGTTATTCTGTCGTGGATATAACTGATTCTTAATAGATTTAGTAGAACTTACAAAGCACATAGAGCTTAGATCAATTGTCTCCAAAGAGGCCTTTTATTAAGCCAAGTTACATGAGCACAGAGAGAAATGAGCAGACCAATAAGCAAGAAGCAATAGCCCAAAGCAAGAAGCAAGTAGGAAGCCCCCAACGATGGGTGCGACTCATATTTATAGACCTGTCCCTGGTCATGAGGTCACTATTCTTGGGAAACAATACAAATCTTTTAGTTATGGGCCCTGTCCATAGTCAGAATTATTCACTGCGCCACAGATCTTGGCCCATCCCTTACAGGAAGGAAATGGGCCTTCCTTGAGTGCTAGATTCACCAAACTGTAGAGAGACTTACATTTCTCAGTATAACATGATATAAAACCACTACAATTCACTGTGGACTTCAGGAGGAAAAAATCTGAGGTCCAGCCCCTGCTAGTCGATGGAGGGAGCGTGGAGAGAGTCTCAACTCTCCGATTCCTGGGGGTGCACATACAGGATGACCTGTCCTGGAAGATCAACACAGCAGCCATCATCAAGAAGGCACAACACCGGCTCTGCTTCCTGAGAGTCCTCAGGAAATACCACCTCAGACAGGAGCTGCTTGTGACCTTCTACCGCTGCACAGTGGAGAGCATCCTCACCTACTGCATTTGCGTGTGGTTGTCCAGCTGCACAGCCGCAGAGAGGAAAGCGCTACAGAGAGTCGTGAGATCGGCCCAGAAGATCATCGGCGCCCCCCTCCCCTCTCTGGAAGAGCTGTACAACACACGCTGCCTCAGGAAGGCCTCCAAGATCTCCAGGGACCCATCCCACCCTGGGAACGAACACTTTGTTCGGCTGCGCTCAGGCAGGCGGTTCAGGACCATGTTCGCACGGACAAATAGACTGAAGCTCAGCTTCTACCCTAGGGCCATTCAGGCCCTGAACACAGCAAAGACCTAGGTTCTAGGCCCTGGACAATCTGGACAATTTGATGGCAGCTACTAGATTGTAAACATAAGTGCAATATTGAAATACAACTGTGAACATTTCAAACCTGCTAACTGCGACACTTTAATGAATGTGCAAAAATACCATGTGCAATATGACTACCCTTGTGTACATAAGGTTCAGATATAGGAAAAGTTAGGATATTTATAGCATAGCATAGAGTACAGCACAGTGTTTTATTGTATAGTATAGTAGTATAGTATAGTAGATAGTGTACATAGCCTTTATTTATGTAAACCAGCTCTTTTCCCTTTTTTATTTTACCCTTGGACCTCTTGTTTTTAGTCTTTTTTCCAAGCACCAGGGGAGCCCCCCCTCCTAAATTTCGTTGTATGGTACCTGTACTGTATTAATGACAATAAAGACCATTCATTCATAAAAAAGATATTGATCGGAGGTCTAGTATGGTTCTTAAAATGTATCCTTAAAATATGTGAAAGCTCTACGATTACAGCACAATTGAAAGTGGCACAAGAAAATCAAGAGAGAGTTGTCTACTGAGAGAGGTGGTTTGGGTTGAAAGCATCTGAGGGGTGGGATTAAATAAAATCCCAAGAACTATATAAGTAAAAACAACAAATCATAGCATGTTACAAAAATAACTCACCCTCCAGTGATCGTCCAGCATGACAGTAAGTCTTGTGTGTTTGTCCCAGATGAGAGTCATCCCTTTACTGGGGACAGAGACCATGATGTAGAGACCCACAGTGTGGATGGAGTACTGAGGCACCCCCTGCAGAGAGGCCCCTGTCAGTAGCCGCCTTGTCACCTTCATGTCCCCCAGAGTCAGGCTGACTTCACCCTGAGACAAGAGGTTAGGGTTAGGGTCATGTTATCACGTGAGGACATCACATCAACTAACAACATGTAACAAGGGAAGATGAGTGCAGATGAGTGAATGGATGAATCAATTACATTGATTAGTTATTTAATTATAGTATGGAGTAGAAAATCAGGGCTCAGTACCATCAGGTCCAGCACGATGGTTCTGGAGCAGGTCAGAGCCTCGTCACAGCAGGGCACACTTGCCACTGTGATAGCAAACGAACCAGCACCAGTCCCACAGTCATCCTAAGGTAGAGACACACACACACACACACACACACACACACACACACACACGCACACACACACACACACACACACACACACACACGCACACACACACACACCAGGTATTCAATTGATCAGAAACATTTAAACTCATTAGAAAGACTAAACAAGGAGTATAATTAGATTTCAGGCCCGAACAATGATGTGATACATCTCATATGAGCATATTAGATGAACAAATTAGTTACATTAGTAACAAACTGTCTACAGTTCAATGACTCACCTCAACTAGGGTGTACTTGCAGTTGCCGTCAAATCGGTACCATTTGGAGTCAAACGTCTGGTAGTGTCCGTTCCCGTACACCTGGCACTTCCCTGGGCAAGACTCATCACTGCAGCTCCACTGGCCCTGACTGCAGGAGCTGGGAGACGAAGGAGTGAGTCAATATCACATTCATGATCCTATTAGCAGGGGTGGACTTAGGAATTTGGTGGGCTGTTGCAAATTGCCACAACAGCCCCCCCCAAAAACGACATATTCAAGTCTCAACTTCTCACCAGGCACACCCACTCTGTTTCTATCTCTCTCTCTTTTTCTTTCTCACTTTGGTACATGAGCTGCAGTTTATACACACCTTCAACATGTGAGGTCATGGTTTTAAATGTGTGAGGTCACGGTTTTAAATGTGTGAGGTCACGGTTTTAAATGTGTGAGGTCATGGTTTTAAATGTGTGAGGTCAAGGTTTGTTCAGCAGCACACTCACCAGGTTTTACAGTTGGTCCTTACACTATGTCCAGCGCTGAACACTTTGCCAGTGTACTCACAGGTACAGTCCTCCAGACTGACACACACTCCTGTATGGTCCTCATACTGGCCTTCTGGACAGAAACAGCCACTCTTACAGGTCGAAGAGGCACTCTGGAAGTGAAGGATGTGGACAACTCATTAGAAGACTGGATAGCTGATAATTACATCACACTCTCAGTATTATACAAACACACTGAATATCAATGATGATAAAAGCAATAGAAAATTATTTAAAATGCTTCGGTTATTAGAGTGAAACTTACATCACCGATTATGTTACAATTCTACTATTCATCCTATCTGTTTTGGGTTTAGTAGTGACTAGAGTAATGTCCTGTATGAACCGTCAAATCTCTGCTCATTAAGGATAAAACAAAAGCATACATCTAATTTCTGAGAGTTTGGTTGACTTACTGGTTTGGATAAACTACTACAGGTTTTCTGAGCTGTGTTGACTGGAGAACTGGTACAATGCACACACACTTTTCCTTTAGTGCAAGCTGAAATAGGCACAATGACATAGCATCAAATATTATCGAAACCACCTGATTATCGACATGGCTGCTGAAATTAAACAAATCTTCATAATGAGCAGTAAAAATTATTTACCACAGTCGTCATGGCAGTGCAGTACTCCATTCTCACAATTGCTGTAAAATAATAGAATGTTAATATCAAACTTTGAAGTGTACACAATATTTTACCTATGAGTGAGGCATTCTAACTTCCTGTCACAAGACTTAGGTCCTGTTCCAAAGGCACTGACAATCCTTCCTTCCTGCCTTCCTAATAATTCCTAAATTCCGTAATCACTAATCTGACAGAACTGGATTGTTCAAAACTATAGAATGGAACTCCTGCTTTTGCTGGTCCATATTCTATAAAATCAGCGCTCTGTTTTCTATCCTGGCCTCAGAGAAACTCACCAGTGACGTCCATCGATGACAACAGGCCCAGGTGACGTTCTGCCCCCTGGGTGGTAGCAAGGGCATTGTGCTCTCGGGGTACAGGTGAGACCCTCGTTCAGGTGAGTGCCCTCCAGGCAGCCACACCCCTCCACAGGTGCATCCTCCACCCCACACCTGGGGTCGGAGCCAGCCTGGAATAGGCAGGTGTTGTTGCACGCCTGCATGTTGTAATTAAACATCTGGTTCTTCTTACAGGATACAGCTGGAGATGAAATGACACCAATGTCAGCTGACCAGGAACTGGTGTCACACACTACTTTGTCAACCTTGTCACATCAGGGACCCAGAGTTGGGCTCAACTGGAATGTCCATTCACTCAGAAGTGGAGTGAGAAATCATCTTGGGAAAACAATGCACCGTTCTCAATTCATGAATTACATTTCTGTTCATTTGGTGTATTGAGTGAATGGAAATATGGATCAACCTCCAAACCCTGCAGGGAACACTCTAGTCTATAACCTTTTTAAAAGAGGTATGTAGGCCTCTTTTAAACAGTTGAGAAGGAAGATGTGGAAGGTTCAGTGCCCTGGTTATACTCACTGCAGTTGGTAGCCTTTCTCCAGTCACCCACGGCAATGCCCTGATGGGTACATGCTTTGGCATAGTTTGCCAGGGCAACACACACAGCCTGCTGTAGGTCACTCCCATGGGTACAGGTGCTCAGGATACAAGCCTGCAAGCAGCAAGTCAACCATTAAAAACAGCCACAGTCCACACTCAAAAATATATTTATTTTGTTATTATTATTATTATTATTATTATTATTATTATTATTATTATTATTATACAAGTTATTACAATACAGATCATAAAAATCTATAATATTTCTGTCAACATTTTCCTTGCCTTGTAATGGTTGTCGTGCGAGACATGATCACGACACATGGCAAAAGGCCCGTCGGCGTCTCTCAAGGGCTGACACTTTGTATCTGCAAACGTTTCTGAGAGATTCATACAATATGAATGAATGATCTTTATTGTCATTGTAACAGGTACAACGGAATTCAAATGCAAACCCTAGATGCTAACAAACAAACACAGTCCTAAGATAATTTAAAGAATGAGACATAAATAGGGGGGGATATGAATAAAAATAGGGGGATAAGTGATCGGTAGACATCTGAGAATGTATCTATTATGTGAACTTCTATACTTATATACACTATATGGCCCAGGGGGGAGTTAGCATGTAACTGTGTACTTTTATAAACATATAAACATATGTACTAGTAGACGTATATACAGTATATGATCCTTATCACAATAATGTAAACATATTGCACAGTTATAGAACGGTTATAGAATATAAGAAGCATATCATCATACTGTATCGTTGTTCTTTTGGTTGGATTATTTGTCACAAATACCACGTCTCCAGGTCCAGGTCTGAATTACTCAAATAGTATTTCAAACAGTAAATAGATTATCTTACACAGCTACTTCTCTACAAATCTTCTTTTGACGACTACACTTTTGTCGTTAACTATTCACATCACAGTGTGCTGCTATCTGGTCATTTCTTGACAATATATCTGGCTATTTAGGGGACCTGTTCTTGGTTTAGTAGTGAAGTAGTGTCTGAAACTATACAACAATCCTGTAACATCACTTTAAAGCTATACAGTACCTTTGTGAGTGTTGATGCAGACGTTGGGTATGTTAGCCTTGCAATCCCCCACACTCCAGGAGAGGGCAAATGGCTGCACTGAGTTCTCTACTATGCCACTGCTGGTGGTGAAATCGTCTGTTGTGTCACCATTGTAGTTTCCACAAAGTCCTAGAAGACAGAGTTAAGGAACCAGTTAAGGAACACAAAAACGTACTGTCTCGTTTGTGTTACCTAAGAACATTAGGTAACCACTGATTGACAAACACAATTGTCATGGATTAGTGAGAAAACCAAAATACCCTCAATCTTTCCAGCATTGTTTCCTTGTACGGTAATATACAGCTGGATTTCTGGGGACATTTGGACTTGAATCTTCATGCCACAGGAGGTCTGCACCTGGACGTACATAGATGACTGCCAGTATACCAGGGCATGGTCTGAGTGATAGAAAGGACATATGACCATGCATAACATGTTTTTAATAACATTATAATTATTGTTCTTGTTATTATGGTTATACCATGTAAGAATAATAATAACTTTTATTTGTATAGCGCTTTTCCTGCAAATTTTGCAGCTCAAAGTTCTCCAATCATTATAATAATCATAATTAAATTATTTAGTAATTTAAAGGCAATATTAAAAAGATGGGTTTTTAGTCTTGACTTGAACATATTTGCTGAGGTTGCATCCCTAATGTAAACTGGCAGTGCATTCCACAATTTGGGTGCATAAAATGAGAATGCAGCCTCACCAAATCTCTTCTTTTGTACATGTGGTACACAGAGAAAACACTGTATGTAACACTGCTTCCATCGCATTCATATTCATTCATGACATATTCACTCACATTCATGACATATTCATTGATATACGGCATTAATATTCATTCACGACATATTCACTCACATTCTTGACATATTCATTGATATACGGCATTCATATTCATTCATGACATATTCATGTATATAAAGCATTAAAGCATCATCTGTGATCTTATCTTAATAGACTGGTGCAGTTCTTACCAGACCGGTGCAGCTCACTGATTTCCTCCTTCTTAAAGTGTACACTGTTTTTGGAGAATGTGTAGGTATCCTGCAATACATAGACACGCATGTTATTTTCCTGATTATATCACATGTCCCATTATTTTATTCTATTTTATTCATATCATTCTTGCTCCTGTTTTATATTTTATATTTTATATGAAAGTCCCATTGTTTTATCTTAATGCTCTGATCAAATTGTATTTAGTCTATTTTTTGTTGTTGATCTGGTGTTGTTTTATTGTGTAATTGTGCTGTTTGTTTTCGCTGTTGAAACTTGATGTTGAGCTGCTGTCTTGGCCAGGCTTCCCTTGAAAAAGAGACCATTGTGTCTCAATGGGGCCGACACTGGTTAAATAAAGGCTAAACTAAAAAAAAAAAAAAAACGTGCGTTGACTTTGACAGGAACCATTGGGTGACAGTTACAGTCCAAGCCAACAAGCAGTACCTGGTCAATCTGAAGCACAACTTTTTTGATAGTGGCGGTCTTCTCAGAGAAATGAATCGTTAGAGTCCGGTTGAGTCCCTGTTCATGGGCAAGAAGGAATATGAAGGAGGAATATGATGAGGAATATGACAATTAATATGACAATTAACACATCAGCAGATACTGTATATATATATAAATTGAAAATGTTTGTGGAGAAATAGAAATAACATACCTTTGAAGCCACGTACGTGCATTTACCAGGAAGTGTATACTGCTTTCCATCAAATGTCGTCACAAATTGCCCTTCAATCACACACTTTGTTGGGCAGGAGTTCTGAGAGCAGCCCCACTTGCCATTTTGACACAGGCTAAAGAGAGATTGATTGATTAATTGACGATTGATATGATCAATACTATTTCATAGGGGGTAGTGGTGGCTTAGGTGATAGTGAGTTGGTCTGGTGATCAGAAGGTCACAAGTTCAAATCCTGCCTGGGGACCACTAGTGTGCCCTTGAGTAAGGCACTCAAACCTAAGTTACTCCAGGGAGACTGTCCCTGTAACCTCTAACAAGGTGCTTTGGATAAAAGTGTTAAATGGTAAAAATGGGAAACGTTATAGTATACCCGATATATGTCGTGATGTCCTTGGAAAGACAATGAACCCCAAATTGCTCCCAATGAGTGGGAGCCTTGCATGGTAGCTTGCCGTCATTGGTGTGTGAATGGGTGAATGAGAAGCCATTGTAAAGTGCTTTGGAATAAGGCGCCATATCAGTGCAGTCCATTTACAATTTGGGTAAATAATACATGGCTTGTAAACAAACGTACGTTTTAGGACGTGTTCAAAAGCATGGACTGTGTGATCATCTAATTATGAGTAGTTATGTGTTTTTAGCATGTTGATGTTCTATCAGCATGTTGTGATGTGCTAAACATGCAGTTAGATGTTCATAGCAAATGTTCCTTTTATCTGCTAGCTACTAGCAGCTGTTTTGCGTGTGTTTTCAATCAGAGCGAGTTTCTCCGGTATTTGGTTTGAGGGGTACCAACATTCAAATAAGCATATCTTCTTCAACTATTTTCAGATTTCAATGTATGACACAGATTGCACTTTTATAATCTGGAACTGAAAACTGATAAATGACCTTGCCCGACTTTTTCACCAGACCCTGTCCCTGTCACATATTTACAAAACAGGATAATGTCAGTCTCTCTCACCATGACTGGCATTTTGCTTTGCGTGTCTCCCCTTGTGCGTAGCTTTTCCCTTCGTACACACAGGAGCAGTCTGACACTTTCACACAACGATTGCCGCCATTCAAGACTTTACCTACAGTAGAATATATATACACATATAGTCATCAAAAAACCTCATAAACCTAAAAGACCTGAAGACTTACAGAACCAATTAAGAATGAACACACGTCACACACACACACCCACACCCACACCCACACCCACACTCACACTCACAGATACACACACACACACACACACACACACACACACACACACACACACACACACACATACTGTGTATAAACTATGTGTTCAAGCTTTATGTATTGAATATATACAGTATATGAATGCTATATGAAGCCACAGAACATTGAAGATGGACGGCCGACTACACTGTACTGTACCTTGAGGACAGACACAGGTGCTGGTGATCTCCTGGTCACTCGTTTTGGGTGTAGGACTGGAGCAGGTGGGAACAAACGCTTCACCCAGCTCCTCATAGCTCAGGTCCCCTGGACAACTAGGCTCAGCTGGATTATAACAGATAGACAACTAGGCTCAGATGGATTACAACAGATAGACAACTAGGCTCAGCTGGATTACAACAGATAGACAACTACGGTAGGCTCAGCTGGATTACAACAGATAGACTTCAAGCATTTATATACAACTCAAAAATGTCAATGTGATTACTTTTTAAATAACTGAATAGCGAAAAATAAGGCTTTACATTTGTTTTCATAAACAACATAATTTTAAGAATTCTTTTAAATGTCAAAAATAAAAAGACTGGTTGGCCAAAACTATTTAATAAAATAAATAAAATAAAAACACAACACACATAGGGAGCAACTTTCACTAATACACACCTGCCTAAACAGACTGAGAGACAAAGAGACGGATGGTTTTCTAAATATCAATAACTTACAGCAATGTGTTACCCTCCTCCAGAAGTTCCAAACAACGGCATGCTTCCCACACTGTTGGGCGACTTCTTTGAAAAACACACATTTCACTTGTTCTTCTTTTTCATATCCGTAGATATTCTCCTCACACAGCTTGATATAGTCGTTTGTTTCTCTCTTGAGGCACTGGATAGCGTAGGACATGAACTCTCTGCACACCTACAAAATGATGAAGTATAAAGGGAAAAAAATATTTTTACTGTTACATCTAGACAGCTGTATAACAATTATTAAAAGGATATTTCACCAAATTTACTAAATCACATATTTGTGATAGCATAGCAAAATAAAAATGCTAACAGTTAGTGGTAACAGTTGGCCCTAGACTGATTTTAGGGTGAGGAACCAAATATGTGAATTTTGTAATTTTGGGTGAACTATCCCTGTGCAATGCACGGCATTACAGAATCATACAGAACCATCAAGATATTCCACATGGCAGCATAGACAATACTATATGGTGGCAGTTATACCAGGTTCAACTTCGAGATGGCGTCTTTGGTCTGACATTTGTCTTCAGAAAGTACACTCTTTGAAATCAACTGTGGAGGATCATCTAATGTCACACAAAGAGAGAATGTTAGGAGGGTACACCTACAAATGTGTTTACAAATGTAATGTTGTATATGTATATGATGAATATGATGCCATGAGCATCAGCAAAATGGATTGAATACGTAAGTCCAGTGTCATAAACTGCAGAATGTAAACCTAACTGGAGGCACATACCTGCAATATCAGCTTGTCCACAAAGCCCAGTCATCCCACTGACAAGTTCTTGCTCCAGTTCTATCTGTGAGAGAGGAAACAGACCAGGGAACACCCAATCAACCAGAATCCTTTATTTGAACTATAACATGCCTATAAACCACAACTAAATTCAATTAATAAACCATTCATTACAAAGAGCTGTAATTAGTCCTAACATCATGAAAACAGGAAATATCTATTTAATCTAGGGTTCAACAAGCCACTTGACAATAAGCAAATTATAATTTACTCAATATATGTTCTCGGGTTCACACCCAATACATACAGTATGTAATTCATGTATTTATTTCTGTATTTGTGCGTACAATTACTACAACGACTACTTTTAGTCATTCCCCCTCCGAGCTGAGTCGTACATTGCTTCCCGCGCTGGGCTGTCCTTCATTTAGACATTGGGACGACAGTGAAACGGTATGTGAACCAGCATCATGCTGAGGCAGAAAACAACAGCGGCGCAGCTCCACGCTTATCTGGTTATCTGGGAAGTCTTATGCAACATTCCCTGGCCCCTACGGCATAGGCTAACAACTGCGCATCCACAATGTTTTTCCGTTTCCGTTATCTAAATAGGTGAATGACAAAATATTTACTTCAAATAGTAGTAAAAGCTTGAAAACGTCGTTAACCTTGGGGCAAAAGGTCAGGATTTGTTTCCGTTCTGTATTTACTTGGCAAACTTAACTGGAAGAGTTCGGAAACATTCTTGGGGGCAAACAGTTTACCACAACCAGTCCAGCCTGTCTCCAGAGGAGACACGTGTCCCCAGTTCAGTCAGTCACTAATGTCGGTTTAACATTGTTTAATGAAAAATGGTAATACATTAAGTATAGTGTAAGTGGATGGCTCCGATCTGTATAGATCCTACTACATACAATACAATTATATAAGGTAGGTAAACACAGAGAGACCGAGCGGGCAGAGACTGGGGCGGTGGGCGGGACGACCAACAAGTGAAACTCTCATAGCCAGTGGCATTTACACTGTTTTACATACGTCTGAATCAGCTGATGATTATGATGAATTTATTGATGAATTGCATTGAGACAGCTTGATCATTTAGGGAGAGGGGCAATATCAAAGTTGTCCAAAAACTAAATAGCAAAGTTGCCCAAAAATGCACCAAGACTAGAGTGCACCAAATTGCAGTTTCTAGCTGTTGAGCTGTAAACAAATCTGTTGGGGAAGGATTCCACATCGGTTGTGCAGGTAAAAATGCAGCCTGGTTACGGCCCTGTGTGTGTGTGTGTGTGTGTGTGTGTGTGTGTGTGTGTGTGTGTGTGTGTGTGTGTGTGTGTGTGTGAGTGTGTGTAATGCCAGTGATCTCTCACCCAGAGGGAGTCGATACCCCCAGCCACACTGTGCCAGGTGACAGAGAGAGGGAGGATGGTGCTCCTCAGCCTGGTGTAGATGCCGTAACTGAAGATGTGCTGATAGGTGTGATCATACGGAAGTGAGACGCTGTGAAGTAGAATCAGGTATGGCACACTCTTAGAAAAGAGGGGTTCTTCTATTAAAACAAGGTAGTCAGTGATAGAGCATGGGAAACAGCCATTTTAAAGGGAAAATATAGGTGCATTTTCTTTGCTTGAGGATAGTGTACAATTTAGACTATGGATCATTCCAGATCTAGATAATGGGGCTTATTGGAACTAAAATGTCTACCAATTACAATTAAAAGTGAATGAATAGAGATTAAAGACACTTCACTGTGGACATAATTATAGGCTATATATAGGCCTAAACATTAGTATACCGTATATATAACTAACTAAACACATTATTCAAGAAATATTTGATGTAGTGCAAAGATAACATTTTTAAGTCACTGGTGACCCCACCCTTGGCGTTTCTAGTGTTAAGCTCTCTAATAAATCATGCACATTTTTCCTGAGGATAGAAACCAACCTTTTCTTTTCGACAGAGACAGTGCCATTCTGCAGGACGGTCGTGATCTTGTTCACAATGATCTCCACTCGGGCCATTAGACCATTGTCACCTCTCTGTGTGGTGACCTCAAAGTCCACCCGTTTGTAAGTGAAACGAGTGAGCGTGAAAGGGCAAGTGGAGCGCACGTAGAACGACGTTCCTTTGAAAGTCTGCACGACCCCACTGCCGAAGGTCTTGCATTTTTCTGGAAGGAAATCAGAGAAGTGTAATGCAGTAATCAACAAGCACAGACAATCTACATTTGAGACATACAGTAGTACTTGACTTACTCAGATGAGACTCCGTGGAGGACACAGAACCAACTGGTCCTAGAACTAGAAACAAGAAAACACACTAGAATCAACTTTGTACAATAAGTGATAATGAATGACTACATGTCATGAAATAACACAGTTTTACTACATACAATAACATACTGTATTCTATATGGGTGGACCGCAATAGACTGGGTGGACGTCTTAGCCTACAGTTAAATTCATTACATCAACACATACATAATCATTTTCATTCATCAATGAATCCAAACCATCTTGCGTAATGCGTCACCATAAACAAAATGAGGGGGACTCATTTGTGCACTAAAAGATTAAATACAGTATCTACAGTTTAATTCAATTCAATAAAGTATTTTGTTAATTCGTTTGTTAGTTAGTTAGTTAGTTAGTTAGTTAGGTCACTGTAAATACTTTGCACAAATCAGTCCTCCAGAATAAACTTAAACTGTGTCCAATACCAAACCCAGTTAAACCTGTGAAGAGCATACAGTACCTGAGAGTAGAGACAAGAGTACCAGCAGCATCCACCTCTGAGGACACATGCTCTCTGGTTGTCAGTCTGAGTAAGAGAGAGAGCTGCCGCAGCAGAGTAAGAGTAACAAACATCGTCTGACTCTGTCTTATATACCCTCCACTGTCGACCTGCTTTGAATAACCAGGCTCCCAACCTCAGATTATACATTCAACTCAAACCATGTGAGACAACTCGTTTCTCTGGGTCAGTCTCGATGGCAATTAGGTAACACAATGTGAGAACAAAAAGGTGATCAGGTTCAATGTGCAGAAGAGGGATGTAAGACAGGTTAAGAAATATTGATGTTGTGGTCTGGGGGTGGTCCATGTGTTCTAGCACCGCAGCCTGCACACACATGCCCATGTCGGCATGGGTTTGAATCTGGCCCATACCCTACTAACATGCGCTCTCCTCCTTACTTCCCTGTCTCTCTCCACTGTCTCTATCCAATAATAATACACAAATATAATATTGAGTGTGACTGCCCCACTGAAAAATATATATATTGATATTCTCAAAGAACAGTGATTCTGGCAAGATACTCACAAGGGAGACTAGCAGGTAGCAGGATTGTAATATAGACTGTCATTTGAAATAAGACACCCGATTGTTACCTCAATCACGTTAACACTGTCTGACAGAGAAATTTCGGCTTAAAACAGTGTGCAATCATTACCTGGCACACAGTGCAGTTTGACTACCAAAATGTAATTTATTTCAATAATGAACCCTCGGGATTATGTCTATGCAGTCTGTATTGTATCTGAAACATTACTGGACGTGTGTTTAACCACAGTAAATAACATCTAGTTATTAATCTAGGAATATCTCAGAAAAATATAGTTTTGCATTTCTTCACCTCATACAGTGCTGTGTATTTGAATATAAGCTCCATATAACCCTCAAGCGACAATTGTTTACCCACCCAAAAAAGGAAGAACACCTGAGTGTCTTGAGTTTCAACTGTAGCAGTTTTCATAAGAATGAGTCATCAGAATGAATAGGCATGTGAATAAGTAAGCATTCTGATGTTTGTTTATGAACATCTGGTAAATGCAAGAGCAATGTGACTTGAGAAATATTAGGCAGGTGTTATAGCATTCCGTTACGAATCAAGATGTAGTCAAAATGTAGATATACATCAACAGGACTCTTGGAAGATTAGCCTATGATGGGTTAAAAGAGATTACATTTTTACATTTTGGACATTTAGCAGATGCTTTTATCTAAAGTCACTTACAGCAAGTACATTTTGTCTAAAGTAAGTAAATCATCTATACATGAGTCATCATAGGCAAAATGATATGCTAGTATCAGGTGCCAGTGGCAGTCTCAATGCTAGAGGAAGGAAGGATCATAATAAACAAACAAGAAAACTGGATCTGACTGCTATGCGCTGGAACGTATCCATGTCAAGAGTGCCTTGATGACTAATGACCCAGTTCATACCATCGTCCATACAATAATGTAACAACTGTCCCTAAGGCAGTCAATCCTCTAGCCTCCCTAATAGACCAATCGGGGGCCATTATGAGGCATTTCTAAATGGGAGAGGGGGTGCAGCCTATAACCATTCCAATGATGGCATATTGATTATTATTATTTTTTTGGGGGGGGGGATATCAATACACTATACAGTATCATTTCCATCTACAGTGCTAATGTGAAAGTGAATTCAAAGATGGGGATGTGTTAT
Organism: Nansenia antarctica; assembly: GCF_963989245.1. Lineage (NCBI taxonomy): Eukaryota > Metazoa > Chordata > Actinopteri > Argentiniformes > Microstomatidae > Nansenia > Nansenia antarctica. Next base: position 39,215,729 of record NC_137678.1, read on the forward strand.
GGCTAAAATATGCTATGGCTAAATCAATAATAGACAGGAAGGAATTCAATATTGAGTCCCTTTAAATTAACCCTTGCACTCCATCATGGTCACTCCTGTTGACAATCCTAATTTTAACCCAACAAAACATATGCAAATACAGTTCAAATACAGTAGCCCAATATCAGTTAGAAAGGAGAGGAACTGGGTTATTGGCTGCTACAGTATAACCCTGTCTCCTGCATCCACTAGGCATACTGTAGACGTACAGTATGTAGAGCCGGCGTCTAATGATCACAAGATTGGCGGTTCGATCCCCGGCTGGCCAAGTGTCGAGGTGTCCTTGGGCAAGACACTGAACCCCAAATTGCTCCCAATGAACGGGCCGGCACCTTGCATGGTAGCTTGCCGCCATTGGTGTGTGAATGTGTGTGAATGGGTGAATTAGAGGCCATTGTAAAGAGCTTTGGAATAAGGCGCTATATAGGTGCAGTCCATTTAACAATTACAGTACAATGTAGTGCAGCCTACACATGTGACATTTGCGTCTATTGTATTATTCAAGTTTTATCCTGCAGATGGCGCAAGCGTCCTATAAGGAAGTGGGGAAGCAGAAAAGGACAAAGCAGAAACAGCAATTCCACAGCAAGCCAATGAAATCACATTTGTCAAATCAAATGACTGAGATAGTGATAATAATAATAATAATAATAATAATAATAATACTACTACTACTACTACTACTACTAATAATAATAATAATAATAATAATAATAATAATACTACTACTAATAATAATAATAATAATAATAATAAGAAGAAGAAGAAGAAGAAGAAGAAGAAGAAGAAGAATTATAATAATGTTTTGATTAAACATTATTGATGATTTGCTATGCAATCAACTTATCTATAATAAATTGTTGGAATTCTGTATTTTTTGCTGTAGTGTCTAGTTTCAGTTGAAAGGGGGGAGGCTGAGGTAGTGTCAGTTGAGGGCGGGGGGTGAGGTAGTGTCAGTTGAGGGCGGGGTGAGGTAGTGTCAGTTGAGGGCGGGGTGAGGTAGTGTCAGTTGAGGGGGAGGCTGAGGTAGTGTCAGTTGAAGGGGGGGGTGAGGTAGTGTCAGTTGAGGGCGGGGGTGAGGTAGTGTCAGTTGAGGGGGAGGCTGAGGTAGTGTCAGTTGAAGGGGGGGGACTGAGGTAGTGACAGTTGAAGGGGGGGGGACTGAGGTAGTGTCAGTTGAAGGGGGGACTGAGGTAGTGTCAGTTGAAGGGGGGACTGAGGTAGTGACAGTTGAAGGGGGGACTGAGGTAGTGACAGTTGAAGGGGGGACTGAGGTAGTGTCAGTTGAAGGGGGGGACTGAGGTAGTGACAGTTGAACGGGGGACTGAGGTAGTGACAGTTGAAGGGGGGACTGAGGTAGTGACAGTTGAAGGGGGGACTGAGGTAGTGTCAGTTGAAGGGGGGACTGAGGTAGTGACAGTTGAAGGGGGGACTGAGGTAGTGATAGTTGAAGGGGGGGGGACTGAGGTAGTGTCAGTTGAAGCGGGGACTGAGGTAGTGACAGTTGAAGGGGGGACTGAGGTAGTGACAGTTGAAGGGGGGACTGAGGTAGTGACAGTTGAAGGGGGGGGTGAGGTAGTGTCAGTTGAAGGGGGGGACTGAGGTAGTGACAGTTGAAGGGGGGACTGAGGTAGTGACAGTTGAAGGGGGGACTGAGGTAGTGTCAGTTGAAGGGGGGGGCTGAGGTAGTGACAGTTGAAGGGGGGACTGAGGTAGTGTCAGTTGAAGGGGGGGGGTGAGGTAGTGACAGTTGAAGGGGGGACTGAGGTAGTGTCAGTTGAAGGGGGGGACTGAGGTAGTGTCAGTTGAAGGGGGGGGCTGAGATAGTGTCAGTTGAAGGGGGGGTGAGGTAGTGTCAGTTGAAGGGGGGGGCTGAGGTAGTGTCAGTTGAAGGGGGGGACTGAGGTAGTGTCAGTTGAAGGGGGGGTGAGGTAGTGTCAGTTGAAGGGGGGACTGAGGTAGTGTCAGTTGAAGGGGGGGACTGAGGTAGTGTCAGTTGAAGGGGGGGGCTGAGATAGTGTCAGTTGAAGGGGGGGTGAGGTAGTGTCAGTTGAAGGGGGGCTGAGGTAGTGTCAGTTGAGGGGGGGGACTGAGGTAGTGTCAGTTGAAGGGGGGGACTGAGGTAGTGTCAGTTGAAGGGGGGGTGAGGTAGTGTCAGTTGAAGGGGGGACTGAGGTAGTGACAGTTGAAGGGGGGACTGAGGTAGTGTCAGTTGAAGGGGGGGTGAGGTAGTGTCAGTTGAGGGGGGGGCTGAGGTAGTGTCAGTTGAGGGCGGGGGTGAGGTAGTGTCAGTTGAAGGGGGGGACTGAGGTAGTGACAGTTGAAGGGGGGACTGAGGTAGTGTCAGTTGAAGGGGGGGACTGAGGTAGTGACAGTTGAAGGGGGGGTGAGGTAGTGTCAGTTGAAGGGGGGGGGTGAGGTAGTGTCAGTTGAAGGGGGGGTGAGGTAGTGTCAGTTGAAGGGGGGACTGAGGTAGTGTCAGTTGAAGGGGGGGGACTGAGGTAGTGACAGTTGAAGGGGGGGGACTGAGGTAGTGTCAGTTGAAGGGGGGGACTGAGGTAGTGTCAGTTGAAGGGGGGACTGAGGTAGTGTCAGTTGAAGGGGGGGGCTGAGGTAGTGTCAGTTGAGGGGGGGGGCTGAGGTAGTGTCAGTTGAGGGCGGGGGTGAGGTAGTGTCAGTTGAAGGGGGGGTGAGGTAGTGTCAGTTGAAGGGGGGGACTGAGGTAGTGTCAGTTGAGGGCGGGGGTGAGGTAGTGTCAGTTGAAGGGGGGGGTGAGGTAGTGAAGTTGAAGGGGGGACTGAGGTAGTGTCAGTTGAAGGGGGGGCTGAGGTAGTGTCAGTTGAAGGGGGGACTGAGGTAGTGTCAGTTGAAGGGGGGGTGAGGTAGTGTCAGTTGAAGGGGGGGTGAGGTAGTGTCAGTTGAAGGGGGGGGACTGAGGTAGTGTCAGTTGAAGGGGGGGTGAGGTAGTGTCAGTTGAAGGGGGGGGTGAGGTAGTGTCAGTTGAAGGGGGGGGTGAGGTAGTGTCAGTTGAAGGGGGACTGAGGTAGTGACAGTTGAAGGGGGGGGACTGAGGTAGTGTCAGTTGAAGGGGGGGGGTGAGGTAGTGTCAGTTGAAGGGGGACTGAGGTAGTGTCAGTTGAAGGGGAGGTGAGGTAGTGTCAGTTGAAGGGGGGGGGTGAGGTAGTGTCAGTTGAAGGGGGGCTGAGGTAGTGACAGTTGAAGGGGGGACTGAGGTAGTGACAGTTGAAGGGGGACTGAGGTAGTGTCAGTTGAAGGGGGACTGAGGTAGTGTCAGTTGAAGGGGGGGACTGAGGTAGTGACAGTTGAAGGGGGACTGAGGTAGTGTCAGTTGAAGGGGGGGACTGAGGTAGTGACAGTTGAAGGGGGGACTGAGGTAGTGTCAGTTGAGGGGGGGGTGAGGTAGTGTCAGTTGAAGGGGGGACTGAGGTAGTGACAGTTGAAGGGGAGGTGAGGTAGTGACAGTTGAAGGGGGGACTGAGGTAGTGACAGTTGAAGGGGAGGTGAGGTAGTGACAGTTGAAGGGGGGACTGAGGTAGTGTCAGTTGGGGGGGGGGGGGGGGGGGGGGGTGTATAAGGGTCATTTTTTAAATACGGTGCCTTTTCCATCCCCAGTACTAAATCATGTTGTATTTTGTCTAAATGTGGACAAATACTAATTCCATTAGGTTTTTCATGTATAGTCAATTGTTATTTATTATTAATACAATGATATGGGCTTCTAAGTTGTTGTTTTCTACATTTTAAAAGCTTTGGTTAAAGATGTAAATTTGATTTTGCATGGGATTTGGGATGTCCCCAGTGTTGTTCATTCAACTTCAATCAAAAAAATAACTATTAAAAACATATACATTTCAAAATATGTTATTATTATTTCATTTTCCTGATCAATATCTATTGAAATCAAATATAGTTTTTATTCATTTTTTAATTATTTTGTACCAAAAATTAAGGTTTTGCTTACAATATTGCTTGTCCCTGAGATCACTGTCCACCCTGTTATGCTGTGTTAATGTCCCTTTTAAAAGAAAACCATATTTCTCAATCACATCACTCTCATGAGGTGACATCACATCAATGGAGGGGATTTCGAATGTGGTAAGCTGTGTGATTTTCTACCTCTTTTACCATCTGATTTTTATGTTTTTATCCAGTGAGTTTAATGTTGTTGACCATAACGTGTCCACCCTGTTATGCCTAAATATTGAGGAGATCAATCAAATTCAATAATTTCAAAAACAGTATTTAGTGCAAATTAGATTCCTCATCAAGTATTCATGGTCATTCTAGGCATTATGCTAACACAGGCAGGCTAAAGGCTAACTTTAACTCAAAATGTCCACCCTGTTAGTGTCCACCCTGTTATCCTTATTCAACTAACAGGGTGGACACCAACCTAACAGGGTGGACATGTATATAGTAGTGCTGTTAATCGATTACACTTTTTAATCAAGTTAATCACAATAATATTCTGAAATGAACTAGATTAATCACAAGTTTAAAATACTAGTATTTACTTGTATTTTTGGGGGAGATAAAACAAAATGTAAGATAAAAGGAATAAGAAATGCATTCTGGTTTTATGTTTACGTATACTGTGTATGAATGAATGAATGAATGAATGAATGAATGGTCTTTATTTGTCATTGCTACAGTACAGGTACCAAACAACGAAATTTAGGAGGGGTGGCTCCCCTGGTGTTAGGAAAGGGAAAAAAAAAACTTTTAAAAAAGAATCACAAGAAGGGAAGGAGCTGGTTTACATAAATAAAGGCTATGTACAGCATCCACTATGCTATACTGTACAGATAGACGACTAGGGTTGTCATATTGCACAGTAGTGTTATTTCACATTTATTTAAAGTGTCGCAGTTTGCAGGCTTGAAATGTACATGTTTGTGCCTCAGCACTACACCTGATTTTTTTTTTTTCAGTCCAGCAGCTGCCATCAATCCGTCCAGACTGTCCACGGCCCAGAACCTAGGTCTTTGCTGTGTTCAGGGCCTGGACGGCCCTGTGGTAGAAGCTGTTCTTCAGTCTGTTTGTCCTTGCGCCCAAGGTCCTGAACCGCCTTTTCGAGGGCAGCCTGGTAAAGTGTTCGTACCCAGGGTGGGTCGGGTCCCTGGAGATCTTGGAGGCCTTCCTGAGACAGCGTGTGTTGTACAGCTCTTCCAGAGAGGGGAGGGGGGCGCCGGTGATCTTCTGTGCTGTTCTCACGACTCTCTGTAGCGCATTTCTCTCCGCTGTTGTGCAGCTGGAGAACCAGTTGCAGATGCCGTAGGTGAGGATGCTCTCCACTGCGCCGCGGTAGAAGGTCACCAGTATCTCCTGCTTGCTGTGTTCCTTCCTGAGGACTCTCAGGGTGTATAGCCGCTGTTGTGCCCTCTTGATGGTGGCTTTTGTGTTGTCCTTCCAGGTCAGGTCATCCCGCATGTGCATCCCCAGGAATCGGAGGGTTGAGACTCTCTCCACGCTCTCTCCGTCGATGAGCAGGGGCTGGATCTCGGACTTTTTCCTCCTGAAGTCTACGATGATTTCCTGGGTCTTTGACTTGTTCAACAGCAGGTTGTTAACCTTGCACAGCTTGCTCAGTTGCTCTACCTCATCCCTGTACGCCGCCTCGTCCCCCCCCGAGATGCATCCCACCACGGTGGTGTCGTCTGCAAACTTAACGATGGAGTTGCTGGGGTGGACGGGGGTGAAGTCGTAGGTGTAGAGGTTGTAGAGGATGGGGCTTAGCACGCAGCCCTGGGGGGACCCAGTGCTGAGTCTGAGGGCTGTGGAGGTGTGGGGGCCCACCCGCACCCTCTGGGGGCGGTCGGTCAGGAAGTCCTTGATCCATGCACATATAGAGTGTGATAGACCCAGGTCTAGTAGTTTGGTCACTAGCCTGTCTGGAAGGATGGTGTTGAAGGCGGAGCTGAAGTCCACAAAGAGCAGTCTCGCGTAGCTGTTTCCCCTCTCCAGATATATATATATATACTGTTGTTTTTAAGACTTTTGTGAGCTTTCAGGGTTAGGGTTAATATCAGTCAGGATTATAGTTTGTTTCCTCTATTTTAGGCAACGCCTTCAAGGTGTAAAGGATACAAGAAAGGGAAGGAGACAGCTCCAACAGGAGCTAGCCTGTTTAAAGGCCCAACTGGAGAAAGAAATAAGAAATAAGGAAAAGTATAAGAAAAGATACTCAAGATGTAAGACCAGCTCCTCATCCCCACGTACATTAGTCAATCGGATGCTAAGGAACCAGACGGTCACTCCATATGTCCGAAGGACACTTTCTTTTCCCTCTGCCTTAGTTGCAGACATTGCTCAGGTGTACAAAGCCTCAAGAAAGGAAAGGGTGAAGCAAACAATAGCCAAAATAACATGTGGTAGGCTTTTTTAAAAATACAGACTCCAGTCTTTTGCTTGTACTGCATTTGGATTCTCCAAGAAGAGGGGGAAGTTGTGTCTTTCTCTGAGAGGTGGTCAGGTCTGCATCCCTGATGCAAAGCTGACCACCTTTCAGAGAAAGAACAGTTCAAGGAGAGCAGAAAGCAAATCCAGTATAAATACCTTCTTTCTTTGTGATGATGTGAGTCGAATGACAACTGGACGGAAGCAGACCATCACCATGAGGAAGAAGAAGATGCAGAAGTGACTGCTTACTGACACGTTGAAAAATCTTCATAGGAGATTTGCATCTGAAAACTTAGACAGGGTGTCATACTGTCTGTTTTGTGCATGTCGGCCATTTTGGGTTGTGGCTCCTACTGATGCTGATAGGGCCACGTGCCAGTGCAAAACACATGAACATCTCCAGTTCATGGCTGACACACTCTATAGCCATGGAATTGTGGGCTCCAAGAACCTTGAGGAGATGGCTGACCACACTGTTTGTGCCACAGGAAACAAAGCCTGTGCATATGGTGACTGCGAAGAGTGCCGCCTCACCGCTCACCCGACCTTGAAAGCAGCCACGGAGGAAATTATAGAAGTTGTACAATGGTCTGTTGAAAGGATAGGTGAGGAAGAGAGGAAGACCATTACTATTAAGAAGAAGATGCAGAGCACAGAGGCAGAAATGGTTAGCAATTTTCAAGACCGTCTCTTCAAATTCCGTAAGCACCTATTTAACATTAGGTGGCAATATGTTGCTTACAGAAAGTTACGAGAAAGCCTCCAAGAGAACGAGTGCCTAATACACATTGACTTTAGTGAGAATTACTCCTGCAAATATCACAATGAGATACAGTCTGTACATTTTAGGGGATCCCACCAACAAGCAACACTGCACACTGGTGTACTGTACACCACTGAACGGACACCAGTGTCATTCTGTTCGATCTCGCCCTCACGGAGGCATGACCCACCAGCGATCTGGGCGCACCTGGAGCCTCTCCTGGAGATGGTGAAGACCAAGTTCCCTAAGGTGGAAAGGCTTCACTTCTTCAGTGATGGCCCAGCAACACAGTACACAGTACACAAGGTCACAGTGCTCTGACTCCTGTTAAGGGCACAATGAGGATGCACCAGGTAATCAGCCTCTTACCTGGGCAAATCAAGTATAGGGACATCAGTTGTTTCTGTCAGAGGAAGGATGGTCGACTGGATTGCGCCTGCTTTGAGCTTAAAGTTACTACTCTGGATGGAGTTCCAGTGACACCCCCAACGCAGAAGAGAGAGACCTCATGGCGACCAGAAGCAGTTGACAGCAAGTACATTGGAGAGTGGTGTGTTGTCAAGTATGACAATGACGTGTACCCCGGTATTATCATGTATGTGGAGGAGAATAGCATTCGAGTGAAGTGCATGCATCGCAATGGGGTGAACAAATATTTCTGGCCAAAACCACGTGAAGATGTCAGCTGGTATGCAGATGACCAACTTCTGTGTCTCATACCCGAGCCACAGGCACTCAACAAGCGTTCTTTCCAACTGGAGAAATCCACATGGAAATATCTAGAAGACAACTAGAAATGTGTTAGGGGTCTGGAGCTGGGGCTGGACTTTGGTCTGCTCCTTTTACACTAGTGGGGGCCCCATGTCAGAGCTTGTAAAGAGGAGTCTATCACATACATGCATGCCCGCGCAAACACACTCATATACACACACACACACACACACACACACACAAACAAAGTTATTTTCCTTTTTGTGTTCTTCCAGTTCTTCCTTGGTCCATTATAAACCAATTGTATTCATGTTAGAATTAATAAAATTCATTAAATCACATTGGGGTTTTGGAATTTGTTTGTTTTGTCCACCCTGTTATGCTACTGTGTCCACCCTGTTAGACCTCTGTCCACCCTGTTATGTTGGTATTTTTATCTCATAGTTTAATTAAATTACCAAATAGCAAGTGTATATTTATAGTTACATAAAGATATGGAATGGGTTGATTACAACTTTGAGTAATTCTTATCATAATTCACTTTAATTAAGAAAGAAAGTAGAAGAATATGTCCCTTTCTCATAATGTGCACTTGTTTTTCTCAATATATGCTGTTAAAAATTATTTAATTGTAAAAAATAATAATTTTGGATTAGAGTGAGGGACATACAATTCCTATAAAAAAATGTATTTTAATAGCAATCATGCACTGAAAACACAATGAAACAATTATGTCTATGTCCATAACAGGGTGGACATATTCCATGTGACACATGTTGTTAATATATCTAAATGTAATACAATTTAGGTGCCTGAGCTCGACCACTATGTTTTTCAGCAAGTTAGATATGTCCTTTATATAATAGAACATTAAAATATAGGTAAATCAATCATTTATTTTTCACAAGTTATGAAGTCCAAAAGGCACCGTATAAAAAAAATTACCCATAAAATCGAATTACATGAATAGGCCTACTGGTAGCTTACAATTAATTTTTACTGATCTCATGTTGATGCCAATTGCTGTCACATGCACTATACACAGTCAGTGAACCTTGAACATCGCATGTTATTGATAAGAATTCCCAATAGTAACCTACATTTCCAAACACTGAATTGTTGCATGTTCACCACAGTCAGTGCCTCAAGTAAAGGCAAGTAGGCAGTATTATTTACGTCACCGCGACGCTGGCAGTGACGGCTCACCGACTCCTCCTCGCCTTACCTTTGGCTGTCCATCGTCACAGCCCTTAACAGCCCTCATCAGGACCAGAGATGACACTCCTGTGACCGAGGCTGGAGAGAGCAACTTCTATCAACTCGAACTAGCCCACTAAACCTTTAAGCGACACGTTTTGGACACACCGGGGTGGGGAACTGGTTTAGATCGCCTGCGTGACGCGTGTCGTGTGTTTACAACTTGACTTTGTAGAGGAAAGAAAGCAAACAAACCGTTCTCATTCAACAACCAACCAACTAACAGTTCTGTGGACATTTCGTGGCTGTGGCTTTTCCCTTATGTCCCGAAAATCGAGCGACAATGACTATAATCTTCGTAGTATGAGCAACCTGATGGGGGAGAGGAGGAAGAAAGTGAACGATGATGGAGAGCGGAGTCTCATCAAAGCTCCGTCCAACGCGAGCATCAACAGCCAGGCAGCAGCCTCTGCCGCCAGTACCACAGCCTCTACAAGTGCAACATCCACCGGGGACTTGGAGAGAGCCGCCCGCAAACAGTTCCAGCAGGATGTCACACCGGCGTTTGTCTACGTGCTGGCCGTGTTCTCCGCGCTGGGGGGCTTTCTGTTCGGCTACGACACCGGGGTGATCTCGGGAGCTATGATCCTACTCAAGAAGGAGATGAACCTGAGCGCTCTCTGGCAGGAGGTGCTGATCTCAAGTACTGTGGCTGCGGCAGCCCTGTCCGCTCTGGCTGGCGGGTTACTGAACGGGCTTTTCGGGCGCAGGGTGTGCATCCTGTTGGCAAGCTTCATGTTCACGGCCGGAGGAACAGTGTTGAGCGCCGCTCCTAATAAGGAAGTTCTCCTTGTTGGACGACTCATTGTCGGAGTGGGACTTGGTAAGGTGTTTCGTTTCTGTGACACGGTTTCACCTTAAGATAACTTGTCTAATTACTTTGTGCACACATCACACAACATACAAGTCAACTATAATGTATAACGACAACGAATAAAACAAATGACCTTAGCAAAAACTCACCTGTAGCCCAACCTATAGAGTCCTGCATCTAGGCTACTACTTACTACCTTGATGGAGTTCCCGCCAAGCATGTGCACGTGCATGCACAACATACCGATATAATAATAATAATAATAATAATAATAATAATAATAATAATAATAGTAATAATAATAACTTCGATTTCTATAGCGCCTTTCATAAAACCCAAGGACCCAAGGTATCATGTACCAATCCGATTTTGAAGGTAATATATATATATATATATATACTGAATATATATATATATATATATATACTGTATATATATATATATATATATTTCTTTAAATCAAGGTTGGTATGCGTATTCAGATTGAACAATAGGCCTTAAAGGCACGGTTGCCAAGTCTCACGCACCTGGCGCCGGGCCCATGGTGCACTTATGGTGCACGGGCCTTATTGTTTCCTCATACCTGCGAGTGCATGAAATATCAACAAAATATCGCCGTTGACTTTGATAAACGTAGTTTTTCGCAGTCCACCGCCCAAGAATCATGCATTTCCTACTTATGAGGTACTACCCATCTGATAAACTGTCTAGGATATGCTTGTTTGATATTATCTTTATTTTTCATCTGGCAGTTGAGATATCAACTGAAGACTTTATTAGGAACACCTGCACACCTTCTCATTCATTCAGGTAGTGTAATGGAATGGGGAATGTTTTCTTGGCACACCGTTAATGCCAATCATCGCTTGAATGCCACAGCTTATTTGAGTATTGTTGCTGACCATGTGCATCCCTTCATGGCCATAATGTACCCATCTTCTAATGGCTACTTCCAGCCTGATAATGAACCATTCACAAAGCAAAAGTCGTCTCAAACTGGTTTCATGAACACGATAATGAGTTCAGTGTTCTTCAGTCACCGGATCTGAATCCAATAGAACACCTTTGGGATGTGGTAGAAAAGGACATTCACAGCTTGAAAGTGTGCCTGAAAAATCTGCAGGAACTGTGTGATGCAAT
>NC_137678.1:39239372-39256872 GCF_963989245.1 Nansenia antarctica
AGATTGTTTAATACACCAACGGGGGGAAAAGCGAGATGAACTCGCGAGTATCATGCTTCCTCCATTGAACGGAAAGTCCTATCTATTCCATTCAAAGTGTTTTAGCCTTCCCCCTTTCCACTGGTAATAAGGAATTGGCAAGAATAGATCGATATAAATAGATCAACATAATGCAGCACTATCATGCACAGATCAGCCTTAAAACATGTAACGTTAGATATATCTAACGGAGCGATGTATTTCTACGGAAAGGCTGACTGACGCGGGGCTCATACAATCTACAATAGATATGAGTGCTCCGGTGTCTTGCTGGTAGTCAAATATATTTATTTATATATACAGCATATGGATGTTACGTGCCTGTTACCTGCCGCTTTCAGTTCTAATAGTTTAGATCTCGCAACCAGGGAAACGCCGACATGTGTTAAAGGGAGCAAGACGCGAATCTACCGGCATTTGACTGCCGCTGGACTGAGGAACAGCATAGCGATAATAGCGCCATAATAGCGATTTTTTTGTTATGCTTGTTGTAAATAAAAGTTCTATGATGCTTTGAAATGACAATTAACTAAGATAATACGATGGTTAGCATACTTTTTCTAATCTTTATTAATAAGTTATTACAGAAACAGTAAGTGACATTTTCCGAGAGCGAAATCTGTTGTGGTATTTAAAGCGAAGAAATCTATGAACATGGGATGACGATTTCCATTGACCAATCAACGGTGTGCAGCGTCACACGTCACACGCAGCCTGGCAAAAAAGTACCTTTGGTACCTTTCGCTACCCATCCCGAACAAGAACTATAAAGCCGTGCCGTGCCGAGCTGACCCGAGCCGGTCAATGGAAAAGCGCCAAAGAACAGGGCCGACCCGGGTCGAGTGGAAAAGCACCATTAGGCCTCCCGCGGGGCTGACATGCTTTGAGTTGATATAGATGTGTTGTATAGGAACCAGTAGCTTTACCTGTCATACAGACTATGGTACAGTCACAGCATGTTCAGAACAGCCCTATTCGGTTGTTAAGTCGTGACGTGTTTCCGCGTCCAACGTTGGCTGAGGCGCTCTCTTCGAAATGCCGCAGTAATAATAATAATTCATTATATTTGTATAGCGCTTTTCCGAGTCTCAAAGAAGCTGACAATAATTATGGGAAAAACGGGAATGTGCTGTCCCTTGTTGTATGAATAGATCTGAGTTTAAAAAACGATTGAACTGTCATTCTACCGCTTTAGTACACTGGTACTCTGGGTCTTTTTTTTTGCTTAACGTCACGCGTAACGTCAGACAACCGAATTATGACAGGATATGGGACCACCCAACTAGCTGTGTCGTTCATGATTGTCACAGCTCTCCATTCAGACCGCTGCAATCTATACCCTGATTCCTCAGCCATTTAACAGACGTTGTTTTCCCTGAGCTCATTTATGACCCATGGCAATTTCCTTTAATACAGAGTTCCATTTTGTTCCGAATTGCCCATTTGCTTTCAATGGCAATTTTCGGGTGAATTGAATGATGCAATACGTCATTCATAATTAATACAATCTACTGTATTTGTTATCAGCTATGGCTGCACAATACAGAGAGATCAGTATCCCTCCTCCCTAGAAAAAGAAGCAGCATATGAGATATTACAGTGAAGGACATTAACCAAGCGAGAGTGTAACACAAGTCATGATTTTCCTCCTGTTGTTTAATAATTCACCATATGAAGATTTGATGAAACCCCTGCCGATGCCCTAGGTCTGATTAAATCATTTAGAAATTGTAAGTCGGGTGAGTCTGGTTTGTGGGAAAATGATTGGAATATATATTTAGATTAACATGATGAGCAACAGCTACTATCATATGCAGGTTAAGTGTTATATAATAGTTCAGTTTAGCTACAGTACATGCCCCATGTACATTGATGACAACCATACATAGGGTTCAACAAGGATTTCTGAGGCTCAGTTGGTAGAGCATGGTTCTAACAGCGCTTAGGTTGTGTGTTTGACTTCCACTGGGATGATATGTAACACTGAAAAAAGTTAAACTAAGTTGCTTTGGATAAAAGGGTCAGCTAAATGGCATATCTAGATTAGATTAGATTAGATTCACTTTATTGTCATTACATAGAAAAAAGACAAGCAATGAAATTACTGTGCGTCCAACCAGAAGTGCAATAAATAGCAATTATATTGCAGTGATAAGTAGCAGTATTTACAGCAATCTATACAGTAAAGTGCAATGACTGGATGTATATGTGCAGTAGTTATATATAAATTGAGATTATATACAATGTGCAATTGTACAGGCTATGATACATATATGATAAATATATCGTATATAGTGATAGTATACAAAAATACTAAATAGAAAGGGTACTAAATGGGTTCATCATGTCCCTGTGGTAGAACTCTTTTACACCGATGAGCAAAAACATATTAGGCAGCAAGAGAACAGTCAGTTATTGAAGTTGATGTGTTGGATGCAGGAGAAATGGACAGGAGAAAAGACCTGAGAGACTTTGACAAAAACTGGAATCAAAAAGGATTTTACATGGCGAAATCCACCTTACCCCAAAGGGTTCTTCAAAGAGTTCTCCCGCAGTAACAACCGAGAACCCTCTTTGGTGACTGTATTCCCCAGTCTCATCAAAGGTGGGTTGTATTAAGACCGTTTTTGTGATGCCTGTCTAACAGTAGACTAACACTAATGTTCATTTCCTGGGTTCATTATCTTGTGACGCAAGGGGATTTGTAATTCTTATTTGAAATTAGAAATGATTGAATATCGCGACGCTGGAGGCATTTGTCGTCTAATTCAGCTCAGCGAAGCTAATCTAGTTTTCAATGAATATTTCTTCCATATTTCTACCTTCGAAAAAACAAACCAAATTGGTTTCTCACCCAGTATGTTTTGCGATGATAATACTCACTTACAAATATATTTGACGCAAGCTTTTATTATCCCCCTGAGCTGATTTTGCATAGAGGTCGACATGGATATTCAACAAAGAGTCCCAGGTGAAGTCATTATGGAAGTGGCATTAGCACAGATTGAGAGAGGCGAGGAGGATGGCCATTACCAATGATCTCCCAGAGAGCAGATGAAAGCAAAACACAGGGAACATTAGGGTGGAACATGGGGCTTTTGTCTGAGGTGTGAATGAAAGTAGAATCATACCGTGCAACATCATTATTATTACGTTTATTTGATGGATGGGTACTATAATATAGTTTGTTTGTGTATTGTAAATATTATTGTAATGTGTACGGGCTGGATTTCCAATCCGGGCCTCTGTTCTTTCATGGCTACCTATTCACCCTGACTCCTAATTGGCATGATTCTTTCATCTCAACATGACACCTGATTTGTGTGCGGAGCTTTCTGGCACAAAATGGCTGCCGTGGCTATACATTGGTAGTAATGAGGCGAGTTCTCAATGTGAGCATGTTGGGGTGTCTAGAAAGGTGCTATATAAATGCAATCAATTTGTATTATTTATAGTTTTTTACAATCAAGGTATCGCTAATGTTCTGTATGATGACCATGAGTCATATCCCTTTCTAGATTACCTAGTTCTTCAGGTCTGTAACACAAGAACATAATGCAATCGTAATGACTACCCCTTAGCCCTGAGTCTCAGGTGGTCAATAAATGGATGATTTTCTGAAAACTGACATTCTAATACGGTTTATTGCCTGGTTACAGAACATTGAGTCCTATTCGTAGGTGTAATATGAAAACCATCATCTGCTTCACTCTCTCACCCCCCTCTTCCCTACTGACATATTGATCATATTTAAAGGGCGAGAGATTCTAGAGATGAAGCAGTGTCTGTGGGCGCTATCCCCTAGACAGACAGACAGACAGACAAGCCCTCTCTTCTACCATTTTCATGGTGTGCAGGTGTGCAGCTGGGAAGCTATGCATCTTGATGACATATTGCATTTATTACCAGACGACCCACATAATGGCTCCAGAGATTACACCCACCCGCCCCCCCCCACCCCACCCGGTGCGTTTTGCTCTGGGATTACTGTGATAGGGGATTGGTTTTGGTGAGTAGGACTCGAGGAGTGGGTGGCATTTAACTTGATGATATTAATTTAAAATCTATTTCGGTACGGTATAATCAACATAACAATCACATACACTTTGAAAAGTGAAAAGATGACCAAGACTCAAGACAAAGGTGTGCATGTATGATAATGATAGTGTTTGTTATGTAGGCGGGTGAGGGGATGTACAGTACTGTGTTGAACAGGGGGGTAGAGGCGGGCCGTATGTTAGTCAGCACCTCCCCTCGGGTAAGCACCGATGAGCTATGAAGTTGAGCTGTGTGCGTGTGTGTGTGTGTGTGTGTGTGTGTGTGTGTGTGTGTGTGTGTGTGTGTGTGTGTGTGTGTGTGCGTGTGCGTGTGTGTGTGCGTGTGTGTGTGCGTGTTTGTACCTGTGTTTGTGCATGCGTCTGGAAGTTGAAATACCCTGCGACTGTGCCATCAAACTGTCAGCTTTCAGTGGCACAGCAGGTCTCCATCAGCGGTGACAACGCACTTGTTGGTGTAGGATATTTTCTCTGTTTCAGTGATCAAAGAAGAGGTAAAAACTCCTGGCCAAAGTGTAAGAGTATTTATTCAAAAAAGATCGGGTCCTTAGATTACAGGCACACAAAACAGTCACGTCGTGGGGAGAGGTAGACAGAAAACAGACTGAGCTCCAGACTCAGCACAGGGTTTTATAGCGGCCCTCAGCCAATCACATCACAGTATGTTCTTGGCCAATCATGATCCTTCCTTCTAGGCCTCTGATTGGCCTAGACCCTCGGGGGCGTGCATGTGCGTGTGTGTGTGTCTGCGCATGTGCGACAATTGAAAATCTCTCCGCGATCATTTGTAATGAAATAATAAAGTATTAATAAAGTATATATGAAGTAATAAAAATATACGTGTAATATGTGTAAAATATACGTGAATATATGTGTAAGATATACGTTATATAAGAAGGCTATTAATGTGTAAAAATATACGACATTGGCACGACAGTTGACGCCAGTTTGAGGAAGTGCGAGGAGGTCATACTATTTACAGCAGCACGACGCCTCGGCTGCCACAGCGGCACCTGTCAAAAACGGTCGACTCCCCTCAGAACTCAGTTACTAAGTGATTGGACTACGGTTCTAGGCGGGTGGGCGGGTGGGCGGGTGGGCTGTCCCTCCGTGCGATCGGTTAATCATCGATAAAGTCGTTAACGTCTGCCTCCTCAACAGAGATCTTCACTCAGAGGCCTGACAAGGAGCGGGATCTCTGCTGTAGAGCCGCAGCGCTGTCAACCCGATGTCGAGCCAGATGAAAGAGACGTGAGCTCGTGAGACGAGCGCGGTGAGAAGGGAGAGGCTGCACTGCGAGACATGAGAGAGACTCTATAATAGCGGTGAAGCTACGAGCTCTCCCATCTCTCTCTCTTTCCCCTCGTTCTTTCTACCCCTCTTGCCTGCAGTACCCCCAATAATTCTCTCTCACCTGATTCTCCCTCATTAAATGTTCTCTCTCTCTCTCTCTCTCTCTCTCTCTCTCTCTCTCTCTCTCTCTCTCTCTCTCCCTGTCTCTCCAATGACCTTAGTATCCCCATTCACACTCCTTCACTCCCCCCTCTTCTCTCTCCCTCTTTCTCCAAGTATCTTGGTATCCCCTTTCACTCTCTCTCCCTCTCTCCCTGTCCCCCTCTATCCCCTCTCTCGCTCTCCCTCCTCTGAGTCTATCGTCTCTCTTCTCTGAGTATATTTATGTTCAAAGTGTTTACTCTCCTCCCTCTACAACCCAGGGCAGAGGCTCAGAATAACAGAGTTTATTGATGTATGTACCGAGAGATCGGACCATGTCTGCTTTGATTGAACGGATCAATTTGGCCATCCATTTTCTAAACCTAACCCTCACTGTCATGGTCTGAGAGAAAAAATGCCTCGATTTTTTCAAGCACTGTCGAATTCCTCCTTTTAAAGTATGAATGAATGAATGAATGGTCTTTATTGTCATTGATATAGTACAGGTACCAAACAACGAAATTTGGGAGGGGGGGCTCCCCTGGTGCTAGGAAAAAAAAACTAAAAACAAGAAGGGAAAAGAGCTGGTTTACATAAATAAAGGCTATGTACACTATCCACTATACTATACAAATAAAACACTGTGCTGTACTCTATGCTATGCTATACCTATTCTAACATTTTCTATCTCTGAACCTTATGTACCCGAGGGTTGTCATATTGCACATAGTGTTATTGCACATTCATTTAAAGTGTCGCAGTTTGCAGGTTTGAAATGTTCACAGTTGTGTTTCAGTATTGCACTTGATTTCAATCTAGTAGCTGCCATCAAATTGTCTAGATTGTCCAGGGCCTAGAACCTAGGTCTTTGCTGTGTTCAGGGCCTGAATGGCCCTGGGGTAGAAGCTGAGCTTCAGTCTGTTTGTCCTTGCGAACATGGTCCTGAACCGCCTGTCCGAGGGCAGCCGAGCAAAGTGTTCGTTCCCAGGGTGGGATGGGTCTCTGGAGATCTTGGAGGCCTTCCTGAGGCAGCGTGTGTTGTACAGCTCTTCCAGAGAGGGGAGGGGGGCGCCGGTGATCTTCTGGGCCGATCTCACGACTCTCTGTAGCGCATTCCTCTCTGCGGCTGTGCAGCTGGAGAACCACACGCAGATGCAGTAGGTGAGGATGCTCTCCACTGCGCAGCGGTAGAAGGTCACAAGCATCTCCTGTCCGATGTGGTTTTTCCTGAGGACTCTCAGGAAGTAGAGCCGCTGTTGTGCCTTCTTGATGATGGCTGCTGTGTTGGTCTTCCAGGACAGGTCATCCTGTATGTGCACCCCCAGGAATCGGAGGGTTGAGACTCTCTCCACGCTCCCTCCATCGACGAGCAGGGGCTGGACCTCAGATTTTTTCCTCCTGAAGTCCACGATGATTTCCTGGGTCTTTGACTGGTTCAGCAGCAGGTTGTTAACCTTGCACAGCTTGCCCAGCTGCTCCACCTCATCCCTGTACGCCGCCTCGTCCCCCCCCGAGATGCAGCCCACCACGGTGGTGTCCTCTGCAAACTTTACGATGGAGTTGCTGGGGTGGACGGGGGTGAAGTCGTAGGTGTAGAGGTTGTAGAGGATGGGGATTAGCACACAAAGTAGCGCCACAGTGCCCTCCACTGAGTCAATAGTAGACATCTTTTCGCTGGGTTTGAGGATCCCCAGAGAAGTGACTCTTGTTGTACTAGCTAGATGTTGGAGTTGTGGTACAAAGGCCCATTAACTGGTCGCGGTGTCCTAAAGGGAAGAGTTGTGGAAGACTTGTGGGAGCGAATCATGAGTGTTGTGGGCAGCACTGTACATCAATAGGGTTTTATCTGAATCTCTGCTGCATTTACTGTTACAGATTTAGATCTTTAACTCTTCTTTTTGCTACTCTGTACTGCAAGTGCCTCAAGATGAGAGAGAGAGAGATACCAGAGAGAGAGAGAGAGAAAGATACAGATAAAGAGAGAGAGATACAGAGAGAGAAAGAGAGATTGAGAGAGAGAGAGGGAGGGAGAGGAAGAAAGAGTGAGAGAGATAGGGAGTTCTTCTCAACACGTCCATTACCCTGCAGGTTCTTGCTGCTCATTAAATATTGAATGAGTAGAGTAGTGCAATGTGGGCTTTATCATGATTCCCCCTCTGTGCCTGTCAAACCCCAGCCCACCCTGCCTGAGTTCATACAGAGGAGGCAGACTAGCGCAATCACAGGCATATTGGGCTGTATAATTGTACAGTTTTATATAAACCTATAAAGTGTTATACAATGCTAAACTTCCCCAAGGGGAAACACAGATTTTCATTAAGTGTAGGATGGCGCAAGCTGTCATTATGCAGTCTGCAGGACTCCAGGATACATAATATACTGTATATAGATAATATGTGTGTGTGTGTGTGTGTGTGTGTGTATGTGTGTGTGTGTGTGTGTGTGTGTGTGTGTGTGTGTGTGTGTGTGTGGTGTGTGTGTGTGTGTGTGTGTGTGTGTCTTTTCCTTCAATCCCCAGGGCACCAATGTGTGTGTGTGTGTGTGTGTGTGTGTGTGTGTGTGTGTGTATGTGCATGTGTGTGATATTATCTGCATAATAAATGAAAGTAAAACAATGTAAACACATTGGGGGTTAGATTGTACATGAAGGAACGTAAACATGATCATTTCAGTGTATGAAATACAAATAAGCGTTGTTTATATAGAGGAGTACACCGGAAGCCAAACCAACTGTTGAATAATTCAAGTAGCCTATCAGACTTGAGAGAATGAAAATGTTTTTGAAAATGCATTTTCTCCTTTCTCCCGGTATGCGATTGTTGTGGATTTAATTGATTCTTAATAGATTTAGTAAAACTTATAAAGCACAAAGAGCTTAGATCAATTGTCTCCAAAGAGGCCTTTTATTAAGCAAAGTTACATGAGCACAGAGAGAAACGAGCAGACCAATAAGCAAGAAACAATAGCCAAAAAGCAAAAAGCGATGGGTGGGACTCATATTTATAGAACTGTCCTTGGTCATGAGGTCACTATTCTTTGGAACCAATCATATTATACAAATCTGTGATTACACAAGTTATGGGCCCTGTCCTTAGTCAGAATTATTCACTGCGCCACAGATCTTGGCCCATCCCTTACAGGAAGGAAATGGGCCTTCCTTGAGTACTAGATTCGCCAAACTGTAGAGAGACTTCAATTTCTCAGTATAAAATGATATAAAACCACAACACGATCCCCCTCTCTTAGATCAACTCTGTTGTGCATATTACATAACCAAACATTTTAAAATAAAACCCCAAAGGAAATACAAACATTGCAGAGCAACAGAGCTCTGTCCAGGCTTGTTGAAATAAATACACACTCTTAGAAAGACACAAAAGGGTTCCAAAAGGGTGAGAAAGGGGAGACTGGTTTGAAGAAGCCTTTTGTAGGTCCCTGTACAGTAAGTCCTTTTGTAGGTCCCTGTACAGTAAGTCCTTTTGTAGGTCCCTGTACAGTCAATCCTTTTGTAGGTCCCTGTACAGTAAACCCTTTTGTAGGTCCCTGTACAGTCAATCCTTTTGTAGGTCCCTGTACAGTCAATCCTTTTGTAGGTCCCTGTACAGTCAATCCTTTTGTAGGTCCCTGTACAGTCAATCCTTTTGTAGGTCCCTGTACAGTCAACCCTTTTGTAGGTCCCTGTACAGTCAATCCTTTTGTAGGTCCCTGTACAGTCAATCCTTTTGTAGGTCCCTGTACAGTCAATCCTTTTGTAGGTCCCTGTACAGTCAATCCTTTTGTAGGTCCCTGTACAGTAAATCCTTTTGTAGGTCCCTGTACAGTCAATCCTTTTGTAGGTCCCTGTACAGTCAATCCTTTTGTAGGTCCCTGTACAGTCAATCCTTTTGTAGGTCCCTGTACAGTCAATCCTTTTGTAGGTCCCTGTACAGTCAATCCTTTTGTAGGTCCCTGTACAGTCAATCCTTTTGTAGGTCCCTGTACAGTCAATCCTTTTGTAGGTCCCTGTACAGTCAATCCTTTTGTAGGTCCCTGTACAGTCAATCCTTTTGTAGGTCCCTGTACAGTAAATCCTTTTGTAGGTCCCTGTACAGTCAATCCTTTTGTAGGTCCCTGTACAGTCAATCCTTTTGTAGGTCCCTGTACAGTCAATCCTTTTGTAGGTCCCTGTACAGTCAATCCTTTTGTAGGTCCCTGTACAGTCAATCCTTTTGTAGGTCCCTGTACAGTAAATCCTTTTGGGAGTTTCATTTAGAACCGAAAAAAGGGTTCTTCAAAGGGTTCTCCCACAGGGACAGCCTTTTATGCCTTTTATGGTTCTGTGTCACTGTCTAGTGACTTTCATCACTTCACAACAGAGACATATAGTGTTTGATTGGTCATGATTGTGGCGGGTTAGAAACGGCATCAGCACTTACAGTGTCATCAGCTTCGGATCAAAGTGTCTGCTTTGTTGTTTCTTTGGAGGGTCTCTTTAAGTGTCTCTTTCTCATTTCTCCTCCTCATATTAAATTGTACGTCAGAGTCTCACAGGAGAAGCAACAGCACACCATGTTATTGAACATAAGTCACTGGTCTCATATTAAGGCAGACTTGTGTGGAACAGGGCCGGTCATAAAGAAACGATGATCTACTGGACAGATCTCTGCACCCAGTGTGTGTGTGTGTGTGTGTGAGTGTGTGTGTGTGTGTGTGTGTGAGTGTGTGTGTGTGTGTGTGTGTGTGTGTGTATGTGTGTGTGTGTGTATGTGTGTGTGTATGTGTGTGTGTGGTGTGTGTGTGGTGTGTGTGTGTGTGTGTGTGTGTGTGTGTGCGTGCGTGTGTGTGTGTGTGTGTGTGTGTGCGTGTGTGCGTGTGTGTGTGTGTGTGTGTGTGTGTGTGTGTGTGTGTGCGTGTGTGTGTCCATATGTCTGAGTTCCAGAGTGGCTCCTAGCAACCGTAGGCCCTCGGTGCCCTCGGTTTAGTGCACAGCTGCTCCCACACATCTGTACAGACGGAGCGCCAGGGAACAGAGGAGAAAGGGAGGAGGGGATGAGGGCAGAGATGGAGGAGAGCTGGGGACGCTAGAGGAAAGATCAGGGGAAAGAAAAAAGGAGAGGAGAGGAGAGGAGAGGAGAGGAGAGGAGAGAAGAGGAGAGGAGAGGAGAGGAGAGGAGAGGAGAGGAGAGGAGAGGAGAGGAGAGCGGAGCAGAGCAGAGGAGAGGAGAGGAGAGAAGAGGAGAGAAGAGGAGAGGAGAGCACTGGCCCCACCTCCTCTACACAGCAGTCGGGCTGCCCGATCACGTCTCTTCACAACACTGGCCCCCCGCTGGTGGAATGAGCTCCCCACGGCTGTCAGAACGGTAGAGTCACTACCCATCTTCCGTCGTAGACTGAAGACCCATCTCTTCAGGTTACATCTTAACTGCTCCTCCTGAGAAATCTTCTGACCCTCACCACTACGTATCCTAAAGACACCCGCTTTCCCCTCTACTGTGTCCCTAATAACTTCTATTGCCCCAATTGTACTGTTTCCCAGTTTCTCCAGTAAAAAAAAAAAAAAGTTTTAGTAGAAGGCGATAGGGAGAAGGTTGTTCCTTCTATCAGTGGCCCCGGGCCCAAGCTAGATTACTCTTCCTGCAACGAATGGTGGATTGCTGATTCACATGCTTAGTATTCAAATGTATTGATTGTAAGTCACCTTGGAATAAGGCGTCTGCTAAATGCCAAAAATGTAAATGTAAAGGAGGGAAGAGGAGAGGACAGGAGAGGAGAGGAGAGCAGAGGAGAGCAGAGGAGAGGAGAGCAGAGGAGAAGAGATGAGAGAACGGAGGGCAAAGAAAAGGATAGATAAGGGAGAGACAATGAGGAGCAAAGGATAGGAGAGAGATAAGTGAAGAGAAGAGAGAGATGGGTGGAGGAGAAGAGAAAGGTAGCATAGAAGGCCAGGACAAGAAGGAGTGGAGGAAGGGATGGAACAGACCCAGCAGGGTCCCCCCTCTCTCAGCATAGAGACAGAGATCTGTATCTCATTAACATCAATTACTCACTGGGCTGTTTCCTGTCTCACTCTCTTCTCTCTCTCTCTCTCTCTCAATTTCAATTTTCAATTTCAAAGGGCTTTATTGGCATGGGAAACATACATTTACATTGCCAAAGCATGTGAAGTGTGAAGATAAAAAACAAAAAGAATGTAATGTACATACATGTACATACTAGAATAAATAAATAGATTACATACTAGATTACAAATAAATAGATTACAAATAGATTACATACTAGAATAAATAAATGAAATAAAACGTATTTCAATTCTTATGGTGGTTTTAGCCCATTTGATTGCCTTTTTCTATCACAGCAGCTAACAAATCTTGCTTCTGTGTTTGCACATTGCTGTACCTCACCCAGCAGATATGGTAGCCTTTCGACATTGGTCAAGTCCTCAAAGTCTCCCTAGATGTTGGTGATTAGTGGGAAGTATGTGTCCCTGATGTCCTTGTACAGCTGGCAGGTAGTTAAGAAGTGCAGCTCTGTTTCCACCTGGTTTTGTGTGCAGTGGGTGCACAGTCTGTTACGATGGGATAATGTATTTGGACCCAGGTGCAGAGTAGAACAGAGTAGACGGATGCAGGAGTATAATTCAACAATAAAGGTACTCTTTATTTTGAGCAAACGGGAATTAATAATAACCGCACAGTAAGCGATGAAACAAAAGAGGAGAAAGCAAGTCTCCGATAAATGTTTAAATAATAATAGGAAACAAAACAACAAAACAAAAGGGGAGATGGCTTTAGTCTCCCAAAAACGCCGTCAATAGAACAAGGCAGGGCAATGTACTTACAAAAGTCAATCGATACTTATTTCCTAATCAGGCGAGGAACGATAAGGCTACGAAGACCCGTACACACATAATGAACGCAACATAATATATATATATAGTGAACAACCGACAACAAGAGAGGAAACAGAGGGATATAAATAGCCACAGCTAAACAAGACACACCAGGTAGCAATTACAGTAATTAGGACAGACAAAAATACATACATAAACACCAGAGGACGCCAAAGGGTTGCTCCACAATAAGAGCGACCCCCCAAACCTTACAGTATCCCCCCCCCCGACGAACGGCACCTGCCGTTCACCTGGGTGGCGGAAGTCTGTGATCAGTGTTGGATCTAATATGTCCTTCTGAGGCACCCAGGACCGTTCTTCCGGTCCATACCCCTCCCAATCTACCAAAAACTGAAAACCCCTACCCCTCCGACGGCAATCCATAATCCTCCGTACCGTATAGACTGTCTGTCCATCAATGATGCGTGGCGGGGGAACAGGGGGGGGTGGCGGGGACATGGGGCAAGTGACAAAGGGCTTCAGGAGGGACACATGAAAGGTCGGGTGAACCCGCATGGAAGGTGGGAGTAGTAGTCTATACGCCACCGGGTTCACACGCCGCACCACCTTGAATGGGCCCACGAAACGGGGCGCTAGCTTCCTGGACTCAACCCGGAGGGGAAGATCCCCCCAATTCTTCCAAAGGAACCCCCCACCCCCAGGCCAGGCCTTTGTGCATTAAATTCCCCGCTGCCCCTGAGTCCACCAGAGCCCGAACTCGCTGGGTACAGTGTCCCCACCGCACCTTAACAA
Source organism: Nansenia antarctica (assembly GCF_963989245.1). Taxonomy (NCBI): domain Eukaryota; kingdom Metazoa; phylum Chordata; class Actinopteri; order Argentiniformes; family Microstomatidae; genus Nansenia; species Nansenia antarctica. Next base: position 39,252,522 of record NC_137678.1, read on the forward strand.
AAAAAAAGTTTGTGGGTCATTGAAACCCGAGGGTATGTCCCCACCCGCTAGTACCCCTCCCGGCACTAGCGGGCTGCCCCGTTTCCCGAGGTCCCTGGACAGGCACTGTAGCGGTGACCCTTGCGACCGCAACGGAAGCAGCGCCGCTCATCCAGCCGACGCCACCTCTCTGTGCTGGAGAGGTGTGCTGCGCCCAGCTGCATGGCCTCCTCCTCCTCCGTGGTCTCCTCCGGGAACCACCAAGCCGCCTCCCTAGCAGGAGGAGGTTGGCACGGAGCGCCCCTCGACGAGCCCCTCTCAAGTGATCGCTCTCGGCGCCGATTGTCCACACGCACCGAGAGCTCCACTACGCCGTCTAGCCGCTCTGGGAGCTCCCGGAGGGCAAGTTGGTCCTTCATCGCCGCCGAGAGCCCCTGGGCATAGAGTACGACCAGGGCCTTCTCCTCCCACCCCGCCTCCTTAGCTAGAGTGCGGAACTCGATGGAATGATCCGCCACCGAGCGATCCCCCTGTCGACACGCCGCGAGCCGCCGACCGGCTTCGTGCCCCGTAGTCGGGGTTCCCGAGTGGTCACCGGCGGTAGAGGAGGCACAGCTGCTGCTGCTACTGCCGCTGGTGGAGTGGGGTTGGCCTGAGCGGTCACCAGGCTATTCACGGCGATGGTCAGCTTTTGGATCTCAGCTAACATCGCCAGCTGGTTCCGCTCCTGCTGGGCTACCATAGCCCCCTGGGTATTCAGCACTGTGCGAATCTGCTCTGCCTCTGCTGGGTCCATAGTGGTCGGTTGTTCTGTTACGATGGGATAATGTATTTGGACCCAGGTGCAGAGTAGAACAGAGTAGACGGATGCAGGAGTATAATTCAACAATAAAGGTACTCTTTATTTTGAGCAAACGGGAATTAATAATAACCGCACAGTAAGCGATGAAACAAAAGAGGAGAAAGCAAGTCTCCGATAAATGTTTAAATAATAATAGGAAACAAAACAACAAAACAAAAGGGGAGATGGCTTTAGTCTCCCAAAAACGCAGTCAACAGAACAAGGCAGGGCAATGTACTTACAAAAGTCAATCGATACTTATTTCCTAATCAGGCGAGGAACGATAAGGCTACGAAGACCCGTACACACATAATGAACGCAACATATAGTGAACAACCGACAACAAGAGAGGAAACAGAGGGATATAAATAGCCACAGCTAAACAAGACACACCAGGTAGCAATTACAGTAATTAGGACAGACAAAAATACATACATAAACACCAGAGGACGCCAAAGGGTCGCTCCACAATAAGAGCGACCCCCCAAACCTTACACAGTCTGTCTGGTCTGGGGAGCCAGGTCTGCCTGTGGCGGCCTTTCTCGATGGCCAGGTTGTGTTCACTGAGTCTGTACATAGTCAAGGATTTCCTTAGCTTTGGGTCTGTCACAGTACTCAGGTATTCTGCCACTGTGTATTTTCTGTTTAGGGCCAAATAGCATTCCAATTGGCTGAGGGGGCATCTCCCTAGAGTGTAGACTGAGTCTCTCTGTGGGTAAGGGCTTTGTTGTGGAGCGTGTCAGGGTGACTTTCTTTTAGGTGGTTGTAAAATTTAAACGCTCTCTTTTGAATTTTTATAATTAGTGGGTATCGTCCTAATTCTGCTCTGCATGCGTTATTTGGTGTTTTACGTTGGATACGAAGAATGGATTTGCAGAACTCTGCATGCAGAGTCTCAATTTGGTGTTTGTCCCATTTTGCAAAATCTTGGTTGGCAGGTGGACCCCAGACCTCGCAACCATAGAGGAAAATGGGTTCTATAACGGAGTCCAATAATTTGAGCCAGATTTGAATAGGGATGTCTAACTTGATGTTCCTTTTGATGGCGTAAAAAGCCCTCCTTGCCTTATCTCTCAGGTCGTTCACAGCTTTGTTGAAGCTACCTGTGGTGCTGATGTTTAGGCCGAGGTAGGTATAATTCTTTGTATGTTCTAGGGCAATTGTATCTAGGAAGAATTTGTATTTGTGGTGCTGGAGGCATACATAGCTACTTTTTTTTTGAAAAATCATAATTTTCGTCTTAGTGAGATTCACTGTCAAGGCCCAGGTCTGGGAGAATTGGTATAGAAGGTCGAGGTGCTGTTGTAGCCCTTCTTTGGTTGGGGACAGCAGCACCAGGTCATCAGCAAACAGTAGACATTTGACTTCTGTGTCTACTAGGGGGATGCCAGGTGCTGCAGACTGCTCTAATGTTTTTGCCAAACTGTTGATATAGATGTTGAAGAGGGTTGGACTCAAGCTGCATCCCTGTCCCCGGCTTTGGGAAAAGAAGTCTGTGTGGTTTTTGCCAATCTTAACAGCACACTTGTTGTTAGTGTACATTGACTTCATGATGTCGTAGGTTTTTCCTCCAACACCATTTTCCAACAGTGTGAATAGCAGACCTTTGTGCCAAATTGAATCAAAGGCTTTTTTGAAATCTACGAAGCAGGCGAATAGTTTGCTTTTGTTTTTGTTTATTTGGTTGTCAATTAGGGTGCTGAGGGTGAATATATGGTCTGTTGTACGATACTTTGGTAAAAAAAACAATTTGGGATTTGCTTAGGACATTGTTTACAGTGAGGTAATGTAGGAGTCTGTGGTTGATGATCATACAGAGGATTTTCCCAAGGTTGCTCTCTCTCTCTCTCTCACTCTCTCTCTTCTCTCTCTCTCTGTCTCTTTCTCTCTCTTCTCTCTCTCTCTCTTTCTCTCTCTCTCTCTCACTCTCTCTCTCTCTCTCTTTCTCTCTCTTCTCTCTCTCTCTCTCTCTCTCTTCTCTCTCTCTCTCTCTCTCTCTCTCTGTCTCTCTCTCTCTTTCTCTCTTTGTCTGTGTCCAAAACAAGGCAGCCACAATATTTCACTTCACAGATAATCTCAATGGAAGTCGGATCAATCATATGCTCAAGCTAACATGTACAATCGCCCAGCTCTCTCATATTGATGGCATTCCATTGTTTCAATATTCTCATCCATTCACTCAAAACTCACTGAGGCATTCGCTAATGTCCAAGGGACACCATGATGTGTAGAAATAGCTGTTTCATCCATCATTCCTGAAAAGAATATAAAAGGAATGGAATTCCTCTCTTCTCTTCCTATACACAGGCTTTTGAGCGCATTGGTTCGTTTCATGATGAAGGGATATCACAGTTTATCAAGGGATTGACTGATCAATACTGATTTTGCCAGCCTGGGGAGCAAATGCTTTGATTTGATCTTTCTCTCTCTCTCTCTCCCTTTCTCTCTATCTCTATCTATCTATCTGTCTATTTATGTTATGGTGTTTGCGTCTGCTAACAGCGCAGTGAGAGAAAGAGAGAGAGACAGCAAGCGAGGGAGAGTGTGTGTGTGTGTGTGATATAGTGTGTGAATAAAACATCCCCCTAACTAGGCTCTCGCTCCCCTCGCCAAGCACCCCGCCTAATTGGAGGAGAAGTTGTGAGGGAGAAGCTTAGGTGTTTCCCTGGTAGAGGTTGCCAGAAAATGAGATAATTGGGGATTCCATCACTGGATTTAAAAGAGGAAAAAAATAATCTCTCCTCCTCATTAAGAAGACATTCAACCGTTCATTCAGACTGTACACAAATTGGATTCCAGCTACATGTACTATTTTACATTCTGTAGAGTTGATACCGTTAAACCGAGGACGAATCGCTTCCACAATGATGTGGTAGAGCTCTGAAAGGCTAGGGAGGGCTAGGCTAGCGAGGGCTAGGCTAGGGAGGGCTAGGCTAGGGAGGGGCCTTCTCCTTGATCTGTTCCCCATTTCCCTTTCAAACATGCAGAACACACATAACGCTGTCCTGTAATCCATAGTATCCCTGTCTTCTGCCTTTCTGACAGTATATGTGTTTTCTGATAGCTCCAATTTCTCTTCCTTTCTTTCTCACTCTCTCTCCCCTATCTGTCTATCTTCCCTTTCACCCTCTCTCTCTCTCTCTCTCTCTCCCTCCCTCCCTCTCTCTCCACGTTTCTTCAAGTCTCTCAGCTCCTCATCCTTGCTCTGATTAGGTTTGTGGGGAGCTGCGTTCATGCTCGACAGTCTGTGAAGAAGTGGAGCTTTGTGTGTGTGTGTGTGTGTGTGTGCATGTGCGTGTGCGTGTGCGCAAGCGTGGAGCCGCGCATGTCTTTGTGTCTGTGACTGTGTGTGTTGCGTGTGTGTGTGTGTGTGTGTGTGTGTGTATTTGTCTATGATAGTTAGGGAGCTTCATTAACCATTACCTTGCTGGCCAGTTCAGGTCGCTCCATGAATCTGTGTTTGAGCAGCAGCTAATCTGATCCCAGTCCTCTGGTCTTCTCTCCCGGGACGGGCCGATCGTAGTCTACGAT
>NC_137678.1:39264372-39266872 GCF_963989245.1 Nansenia antarctica
CGGGGCGCCCATTTTGTCGACTGAAGAGAACTGAGAGTTATGTTGTCTGTCTGTGATGAAAACAGATGCTGTCTCTGTGTGTGTGTGTGTGTGTGTGTGTGTGTATATGTGTATGTGTGAGTGTATATGTGTGAGTGTTTGTGTCTGTGTCTGTGTATGTATGTTTATGTGTGTATGTATATGTGTGAGTGTTTGTGTGTGTGTGTGTGTGTGTGTGTGTGTGTGTGTGTGTGTGTGTCTGTGTGTATGTGTGTATGTATGTGTGAGTGTTTCGGCAGTAGTCGGCAGGCAGGCAGGGGTCTAGGCAGGAGGAGTAGTCGGCAGGCAGACAGGGGTTAGGCCGGTAGGGCAGTCAGGCAGGGGAGTAGGTAGGAGGACTGGTGGGGCAGGCAGGCAGGGGGGCATGTAGGGCAGGCAGGCAGGAGGGCAGGTAGGGCAGGGGGACAGGTAGCGGGACTGGTAGGGCAGGTAGGCAGGAGGGCAGGCAGGCAGGAGGGCAGGTAGGGCAGGCAGGGCAGGCAGGCAGAAGGACGGGTAACAGGACAGGTAGGGCAGGCAGGCAGGAGGACGGGTAACAGGACAGGTAGGGCAGGCAGGCAGGAGGACGGGTAACAGGACAGGTAGGGCAGGCAGGCAGGAGGGCAGGCAACAGGAGTCAGGCTGAAAGGACTGCAGGCACAGGGAACAAGGGTTAGGGTACTAAGCAGACTGACGGAACAGAATACTAGTAAGGCTGGAAGCGTGACTAAAGCGGGGTACACACATAAGGATTTTCTGGCCGATTTTGGCCCGATTTTCCCCCTTCCGACCAAAGACAGAAAACGTCCGATTATCAGATGGCTCTCAAGATTTTCCTATAACAAAATCCTGTGGTGTGAGGTGTGTTAAGAGTCAATCTCACCCGACAACCTGCTCGGAAAATGGTTGTGGCCGGCAATCATAAATGTCAAATGTGTTCAATACTTACGACCAGAAATCCTAGGATTTTTTGGTGGAATTAGCGGTTTTAGACTGTGGTTAGGGTGGAAAATGTCATTCCCATCTGGCAACCCTGCTCGCGAGTCCAACTATGACGTGGATGGAATGTAGCCAATCAAGAAGCGAGCTGACTTCTTCTTTTCGTTATTCAGCACTTTATTTGCCCTGTCGCACATGGTTGTCTCGTACAGGTCAGTCAGGGTACAACGTTAGATAATAATAATAATAATAATAACTTTATTTGTATAGCGCTTTTCCTGCAAACGTTGCGGCTCAAAGTGCTTTAATCATTATATAATCTTAATTTAATTATTTTGTAATTTAAAGGCAATATTAAAAGGATGGGTTCACGCGAGATTTCTGGCTTGGGGAACGAGACTCTAGAGCAGGGGTGGCCAACCAGTCGGAGACTAAGAGCCACCAAAAATTGTTGGGGTACCAGAAAGAGCCACATCATACATGTGGGCTCACAAAAGCGCTCATTCACACACACACGCAATACATTTCCAATAGGCTATGAGACCAGTGGTGTCATTTCAGCAAAAGCCAAGGTATGGCAAGGTCTGAGTGTGGGGGTTGAAGGGGGGTTTCCCCCCTCGGTGGATTTTTTTTTCAAAACAGTTGTGCAATAGTCCATTTTGGTGAGTTGTTTCTATACAATTTACTTATGTGACATTAAGGTAATGAATAAAGGAGACAACTACAGTATGCAGGTAGTAGCCTACATCTTTCCTAGCAGGCAGACTGGTTCAATCTCCTTAGAAACAAAACATAACAGATTTAGCTATTCTCAACTCTAAACGAACTGCACTGTTAAAACGCTGGATTTAGACCTCACCTGTGTCCCTGTCCCTGTCACCTGTTTAGACCTCACCTGTGTCCCTGTACTTGTCTCTGCTGCCCTTTGACCAAAAGAGGTCTTTATGCCCATTTTCCTTTTTTCCCCTGGCATATTTATTTTACCAGCTCACCTAGTAAAAGTGAGACGATTGATAATATCAAAAACATGCTTGCACACACATATAACTTACTCACACACAAGTCAGTGTTACTGGCCCCAATTTGGTACAATTATTACTGAAATTATTGAGAATAGAGACATTGTTGACATACGTAAACTAGCTCTTGTAATCTTTAATGTTCGCTAACTAGCGAACTCACTAAAATAACATTAGAACATGTTTGTACTGACAGAACATGACATGAACTTGTTCATTAATATGTTACATTTGAACCAACATTATGTAAATGGCATTTATACAGTTTGTTTAACACACCTGAATGAACGAGAATCGTGGACAAGGTTTTAACATTAAAGTTATTCGTGGCTTGTTTATTGAGGAACCGATGTCCCGCTCCAGTGTTGCCAGATAGGCCTACTTTTGGTCACTCTGGACGGGTGGATTCGGCAGCTTTTAGACTGGTTGGGCTTGAAATTGTCAATCCCGTCTGGCAACCCTGTGCTCCACTACAGCGCTTGGCTAGTGGGGTGAGATGGAGCCGGGAGGTTTTGAGTTATAGT
>NC_137678.1:39271872-39276872 GCF_963989245.1 Nansenia antarctica
TATTTTAGTACTCAAGGACAGAGTGTCCTCCTCAAGCGAGCGTGGTAATGTGGAGCCAGATTGATTTTCCTTACCACATTTGAGATGAGGGGACATGTTATCAAAAACATTGCTTACCTAAATTATAAGTTTCCTCTACACTCCACTTCACAGTATGCGAGGGGTCTATTCAGCTGTTCCCTTGTATGAGTGCATTTTAAAGGATGAGACATTGAAACTGAGACGGAGCGAGTGAATCAAGTCATGATTAGGCCGACATCCTGAGAGCTATTGCCTGAAAAGGCATCTTAAAAAGAACCAAGGATTTCACAGCACGTCCTGTGGAGAAGCTCCCATTAGGGCTCATTGCCACATCAGTATTGCCAACGACAATTCGGCAAGTGCGATATAAGGGTAAGATATATTACTTTCGAGGAAGACTCCATTAAAACACATCCCTGCTCCTACCTCTGTTGAAGGCGTCATATAGATTGCAGCTTAGATAGCATTGAGGCTTCCATTCTTGCCCAGCCCAACCCAGACTAGATCAGGCATGTGTGTGATTGTGTATGTGTGTGTGTGTGTGTGTGTGTGTGTGTGTGTGTGTGTGTGTGTGTGTGTGTGTGTGACAGAGAGAGAGAGAGAGAGGTCCTCGCAGGTCTCTGAGGTACAAGGCTGCAGAGGGGTGTAATTGCACATGACCATAGGGGCCGTGACCTGCAGCTAGACACCTCTTATTAGGGATGGTTACCATGGTGAACTACCTTCCTACACTGGTTCATTATTATTAATTACGAGGACCTTTGTCTCTCATACACGTTCTCTCTGTTTCACTCTGTCTCCTTCTCAATCTCTCTCTCCCTCTCTCTCCCTGTGTCTCCCTCCGTCTTTCTCTGTCTTTCTTTGTCTCTCTCCCGCTCTCTCTGTGTTTCTCTCTCTCTGTCCCTGTCTCTCCCTCCCTCTCTGCTCTCTCTCTGTCTCTCTCTTTCTCTCTCTCTCTCTCTCCCCCATCTCTCCTCCTCTCTCTCTGACCTTACTGTGGTCATGTAAGTCTAGTATTGTGTTCAGCCTGCAGGCTCTCCTCTTACCCATGTTTTGACCCACAGACTGTTGGCTACAGAGACAGAAAGCCAATTACCGGGCAGGTTTTTTCTGTTCCAGGCCGGTCTCTACCAGCCCAGACCAGCCCTTCCCATCTCTTTTCATATTGATGTATCATTTACTGCTCCACTGTGTAAACTCAGTTATATAACATCTGGCACTGTAATATAAATCTTTTCAATCCAAGTCAATTCAATTCAGTGCAACGTTATCATTTCACAGCTCTGAGTCTCCAGGTCGAAGGTGGTTTTGGTATTAACTGTTGACAAGTTATTAAACTGTCAGTGTGTTGTTGCTGTTGTTGTTGCTGTTGTTGTTGTTGTTGTTTACAGATGACAGGGCGTGGGTGTGTGAATGACAGACGCGCAGACTGATGGTACGTCTGCGAGGTGACACTGAGCATCTTTGCTGCCAGATGGAACCAGCCTCAGAGCACCTTGCTCTGAAATAACAACCAACAATCACACGATACAGCAATCCAATATCAGCATCGCCTCAGGCTGCATTCCACTGTTATCACCATTTATGACATACCGCCTGAAACCCACTGCCACTCAGACGTAGCATGCAGGGAGTCTAATGGGCGTTGTAATTGGAATAACTGGGCTGTTAGTGCCCTATGTTCATTATTTCACTCCACTGCTGTTTGATGCTTCGAAGAAGTGGGCTTGCAGCCAGGAGACAGGAAATGTTCCTCCGTCTTCTACTTAAGCAATAAGGCATGAAAGGCCGTGCTTTATCGTGCATGAAGTCACAGCTGAGGGTCGCTAAGTGGAGTAAAGTAGAGGGCCACCAACCCATCAGCTGTGGCTCTACCCAGACTTGAGTGCCTTAATGCTTTCAAAATCGAGAATTGTGACAAGAAAACGTTCTCAAAAAGACCACTGTTCATATCTTGTGTAATTCGAGCGTGTCATCGCTTTCACTTTATCAGGGAAGCAGAGCACAGCGTTGAACGCCTCTGGACCAATCTCAACGCTCTGCTCGGATCAATCCATTGTATAACACTAGTCGTCTCAAATGGACAGGGTTTCCGCGGATCCTTAAAAAGTCTTAAAAAGTCTTAAATTCATGTATATAAAATTAAGGCATTAAAATGTCTTAAATTCATTACAAATGTCTTAAACTGGTCTTAAATACTTTACCCAAACGTCTTAAAATTGTCGGGGCAGGACTATTTAATTTTACTTTTTCTCGCGGCATTTTTCTATTGAGCAAACGTTTAATTTAATTGAGTAGCGCGCAGACTCCTCCCCCTTGCGTTCCTTTGGTTATAGTCAGCTGCAGTGCTTGCTACCTAGCATTAGCCAGTCTGCGAGATGGGGAAGTGCAAGTTCAACGAGAGGTGGCTTGACGACAGAAGATTTTGCGATTGGCTTAAGTCCACCGGCTACCCAGAAGAAGCAAGATGCACTGTGTGTAGGAAAACATTCAAACTCGGCACCATGGGCATTAAGGCGGTTGAGAGCCACCTAAAAAGCGAGAGGCATAAAACGGCTGCTAAGGGCCAACAGCAGACGCCAGGAATCTCCCAGTTCTGCGTGTCTGCCCCGGGCTCAGCGCCCCAGACAACGGCTGCCGCTGCTAGCAGCACTGCTAGCGATCTCAGAGCAACGTTTGGTGGAACACCTACACTGAAATCGGAGATTGTGTGGGTTCTCAATACAGTGGTAAAGCACCAGTCCTACTCCTCCAACGAGGGGATTGGAGATATCTTTCGGATTATGTTTCCCGACTCCCAAATCGCCACTACATTTGCTTGTGGAAAGGACAAGGCGTCATACATAATACGTTTCGGATTAGCTCCTTACGTCAGAAACGAGCTGATCGCGAATGTGAACGAGTCAGTTTTTGTTCTAATGTTTGACGAGAGTTTGAATCATGCCACAAAAAACAAGCAACTCGACGTGCACGTGCGGTATTGGGTCGGCGATCAAGTGGAGTCGCGTTACCTGGGCTCGCAGTTCATGGGACACGCTAAAGCTCAAGATTTACTGCAACACTTCAAGGTAAGTGCATTTTGTCAATGACAAAGTATTAGCTTTACATTAATTTTGGCAGATACTGGCAATGTCATGTAGATTCAGTATAATAGTAGGCGTACCATAGGGAATGATGCGGTGTAGTCTAGTCATTTCCACGTTATAGAGAGCCACAGAGAGGGAGAGGGGACGCGGGAGCGGGCGGGGGGATGGTGGGGAGAGAGAGTATCTAAGGGCGTAGGGAGAGGGAGTAGATGGATGAGTTATAGTTTGTTAACTGAGGATGTGTGCAGACAGAATGTTAAAGTACATTGAACCATTGGCAATCATGCTATTATTATTGTTATTATAATCATCATTATCATCATCATTTATTATTATTGTTATTATTCTCATCATATTCATGTCATTCTCAGGAGTGTGTGGAGAGACTGAACCTGAGGAACATGGTGTCCATCTCCATGGATGGACCCAATGTTAACTGGAAGTTTCTGGAGCTTCTACAGCAAGAGCATGCTGAGCAGTATGGTGGTGCCCAGCTGGTTGTTGTGGGTAGCTGTGGGCTCCATACCCTACACAACGCATTCAAGTGTGGATTCTCCATGTGGCAACTGGAGAAGGTAAGATGATTATAACTATGAGAAGTAATCTTTCATTTGTCCCACAAGGCAAATTGGAATATTACAGCAAGTGGACACTTGACAGGATTTAAAGAGAGCATGAATTTACAGATGTTTCATACTATTAACTCCTAAGTTATTTTTCTAAGGGTTTATGCAATCAAAAGTGTCTGCACACATTATGTGTACAGTTCAGTCATTCTGTCAGTTTAGTTCTGGTATGTGTCTGTGTGTGTGTGGTCTACTGGGGAGCGCTGCTGGTTGAGCAGTCTGATAGGGCAGTGAGGAAGGACCTGCAGTATTGCTCCCTTACACACTTTGTGTCATTCCCCATGAGAGATGATGGCTAATTCAGCATTCTCCTCTCTCCCACCAAGGTGTTGAGAGCAATGCACTTTGTTTTCCACAATACACCAGCGAGGAGGGATGACTTCATTGCCCTCACCAAATCCTCAGTCTTCCCATTACCATTCTGTGGCCATCGGTGGATTGAGAACCTGCCAGTTGTGGAGAGGGCTATAAAGGTAATTAAAATCTTGATTTATATAGCACCTTTCTAAACAAAGTTACAAGGTGCTGCACAATGTATGATAAAATAGACATGCATGATAAAATAATACATACACATGGTGGAATTAAAGGTATGGCCATCACTGGTGAAGTATGTGGATGCAGTGAAGACAAAAAAGTTGCCAAACCCTGGGACAGCGTCATTTGACACCATCGAAGCAGCCCAGCGAGATCCGCTCATCTTGCCCAAGCTACAGTTCTTCATGGCCATCTCAAGGACCTTCACTCCCTTTCTCACAAAGTACCAGACTGACACACCAGTCATGCCATTCCTTGGCAAAGATTTGGCTGACTTGTCCAAGGTAATCAAATTAATAATGAACAATCAACAACAAAAGCAAAACAAGTTGAGTGTGTGTGGGCATGCTGAATGTGTGTGTGAGCAGGGAGAAATGGCAGATGCTACTGGGTGGCTTGATTAATTAAACTCGTCCTTAGTCAATACATAAAATTACTGAAAGATTATGTTTTGGCTAAGTAAAGGTTACTTATCATACTGTTATTGATATATTGCATATGTGATATGATATTATTTTAAATAACTATATAGAAATGCATTTCATGGTTAATGTGGTTATCAAAGGTACTTGCTTTACAATCATCATGCATTTTCTTGTTACCCTTTCAGAGTGTGCTGAGGCGTTTCGTCAAGAGGGAGCATCTCAATGACATCACTCCACTGCAGCTGGTCAGGCTGGATGTCGCTGATCAGAAGAGCTGGGTCAACCCGAAGGAAGCCGACATAGGC
>NC_137678.1:39286872-39466872 GCF_963989245.1 Nansenia antarctica
GGACAATCAACTCTGAGATCTACCCGCTGTGGGGCCGGAGCACGGGCAACGCATGCTCAGCTGGGGTCAACTGGACCTTCAACTTCCTGGTCTCTCTGACGTTCCTGCACGTGGCCCAATACCTGACATACTACGGTAACCAATCACTAATCCCTAATCATTAACAGGACGATAACACCCCCCGATCGATCATGGACGATGACACCCACCAATCAATCATACTGAACAGCAGGGCTGCTATTAATGCAGGGTCTGACCTTTTAAATAGGTTTGGCATTTGATTTGGTTTGGTGACGATGTCAATGTTATAGGTGGGCTGAAGGTGTAATCAATGTTGCTAGATGATGCTCTGTGAGAGTTCTTTCACAGCACAGTAAGTTAAGTGGTCTCTTGCGTCGCAGCATATTGATGCTGATACCTCATATATTGTATGTCTGCATGTAAATGGTAAATGGACTGCACTTATATAGCGCCTTTTTTGCTGCTCCAAAGCGCAAAACAGCCTCTCATTCACCCATTCACACACACACACCAATGGCGGCAAGCTGCCATGCAAGGCGCTGGTCCGCTCACTGCGAGCAATTTTGGGGTTCAGTGTCTTGCCCAAGGACACTTCGACATGTGGGCTGCCGGGGCTCGAACCGCCAACCAGCCAACCTTGCGATCATTAGACGCCAGCTCGACCTCCTGCGCCACAGCCGCCCCACTATGCCTATGTCTGCATGTATCCATGTATGAGGCTAATGTGCCGTACTGTATGTCATTTCACACTGCTTTGCCCAGTACCGTTTCCCTGGGAGGGATAAGTACAGTCCTACAGGGGTGTGAGGTTAATGTACTGTAGGAGCAGAACACAATTCATGTTCACTGTAACTGATACTTTCACTGCAGTGCTCTCCAATGTGTATCTAATGTATAAAGGAAAGGGCAAGACCTCCCAAGTTATAACTAGACATTTTGCTGCTCAGCTAGTGTGGTGGGCGGTGAGGAGAAAACCTAGCCCTGACTGAGTCGATGCTTGTAGTTTTTTCCCTGGTGCTTAATGATGACAGATCACCTGTTGCGTCCGCAGGGGCGTTCTTCCTCTACTCGAGCCTGGCTCTGCTGGGTACCCTCTTCATCTACGGCTGCCTGCCTGAGACCAAAGGCCGGAGGCTGGAGGAGATAGAGTCCCTGTTCGAGAGCCAGCTCTGCTCCTGCGGCGTCACAGACTCAGACGAGGGGCGGCAGGTGGAGTACATCAGGGTTAAAGGAAGCAACTACCACCTCTCTGACAACGACGCATCTGATGTGGAGTAGCGTAGCCTAGCCTAGCCTAGCCTAGTGTCTATGATGTTGGCCATCCTAGAAACACCCATTTTCTCTGCTTGGTGACTCAGAGCCCCTTCATGTTGTCCCATCCCCCTAGCCTACAACCTCACAGAATTCTCATATCTTTTGGTTTGCTTCTCAATCAGGTTAGGTTACCTCTTATCCACCTGCTTCTGATCAACACGTCTGCATACATACAATACAGTTCATTAGGACTTTTCATTTGTGAGGTAGACCAACAGGATTAGCAAAACAATTGCCTTTTTCCTACAACATGAGAAGATAATTATACTCTTTGATTAAAGACAAAACCGTAGTGTAGTGCACCAAATGTCCACTGAATGGGACATAACATTTGTTCAGATCAGAGGGGGTTGTGATATATTCAGTGTTGATACCAGTATGCCTTTCTATATGAACCACATCTCAGTAAAACTGTTGTCTCAGCTTGTAGCATCACAAACGGGTTGTCGTCAGTCGGTCTTTGTCCGAAGAAGTTGTCTTGCTTTGGTATGGTTTTACTTTGTTAATTAGCTACATTAGCACCTGTCTCTACAGTATGTCGTCCTTAGTAGGCCAAAGGCTTGGGTTGTACAGCAATGTATTCCAGTCTATGTTACCCAAGACATTGACGCCAGTTTTGAAGTGACATTATGAAGGAGTTGACTAATGGCCATGGTTAGCCTTTTAAATTTCAGAACATTACGTTGATAGTGTATAGTCTAGCCACCTGGGTTTCTGCTCGTTGTCCATCAGAGAAAAAAAGCGACCCTCATCAGTGAAATGGACAGTATGTTAATGCCATGTAACACACGCAGTTGCTTTTTTAAACGTGTATTTCTTTCAAAAATAATGTTGGAATGTCGTATTTTCTCCACATTTTACTTTCGTCTTCCTCCATAGCCTTATGTACAAATCGCAAATGCATATCACTCATGTGGAAGAGTTGGATTATCATATTCTCAAAAGTCGAGGAGTACTGTACTTGCCGACGTCGTTTTAAATGATATTGTAAAACTTTGTGAGGTTACACCATGTTAGTCAAGTACACATAATGTGTGTGTGTAGCAGAGACTACTGAAAGTAGAGGACATAATAACAATACAGAGATTAAAGTATGTGTATTATCTGTGATGAAACAAAAATAGATAGCAATTGAATTAGATAACGTTTTCCTTTACTGAAATCACAGCTACACAAAGTTATGATGCTGTTCTTATGGCCTGTGACCTACAGGTGCTCACTCCAGTCCTTGGGTTACAACCTGTCTGTTTGATGACTGTTAATGCAGACAGGTTCCCTATAGTTCTCAGTAATGAGTGTTTTTAGTTTACGGTTGATCCCTGTTGATTGTCAGTTCATTAGAATAGAATTAGAGTATTTCACTTTTTGACCAGACAGAAGAGATGGTAGAAAGACTCAACCAGAGGTTCACTGGAGGACAGATGTCTTCCCCTTTATCATCATAGACTAGTTTTATAGAGAGTGCTTTATTGCAATCACCTTCATTGACGTGACATTGCCGTTATGTAAAACAGAATTGTATATGGAATATTGTGTCAACCAGATATTTGATGTATTGTAATTTTAGAATGCACTTTGATTAAGGAAAGACGCTCAACCCTTGACAACCCATTGTGTTATATATTGCCTTTGCTTTAATTCCAAATGGGGACATCCAACGTGTGTTTATGGTGAATGGGTGCAATCTTTTCTATGTGAAACAATTAAATGCAGTGTTTCTACAGTTTATGAAGAACTAGTAAAGAAAAACAAATAGATTTATCAGTGCTGTAAAGTACATTTGATTATTGTTGCTGTAAATGTTTTGCTAGAATTTATATTCTATAAAAACTGAATATATTCATGAAATCTTGAACACTTGAATATGTATCTGGGGAAAAAATTAAAACTAACGAATTATCTTCCAAATGTCTGGCTTTGTTTTAATTCACTTATTTTAAACCTCAGGGAGACGTTGGATAAATGTAGAACTGACACATTTTGTGTGAAAGTGTAGTGCTGACAATACCATTACAGATTAGCACATACATAGGCAAGCACATATCCTCTTTTCCTACACTTCAACATTTATTTTCACTCCTTTTTTCTCCGCTTCAACATGAGCAGAATGTCGGCTATTTCCAGTGTTTCTGTCTCCTCAGAAAGCCTGTTAACCCAGGCCTCCTCCCTCCCCTCAGAGAGGTCTTTCACAAGAGGCAGATTCTCCACAGGGTCTTGCAGTCCTCTTTCAATGCTCTGGCTTCCATCGTCCTCAACTAAATCTGGAGGAAAATCAACAATACAAATCAAACCATTGTCAGTGGCCTCCTGCTATAAATAGTTAACTTTAACAAAGGAATGCCAGCATTAAAATATCTAAGCAAACATTAACAATAATAAATGGTAATAAATAAATCCACTAATTAGCCTGATCTATTATCATCTATCAATAACACTCCAGATTTAGTTTGCACTGATTAAGAAATAACCTAGGTCAAGACAATAATGAATTTAGACAGCATGTCAAAGCTCTTGCACAGAGTCTTACACCACTGGCACGAGAGCACCTTGGTGTTTTTCTGAAATCAAAGAGAAAGCACAGCGAAAATGTTTTCTTTCATCGCATACTCATTTCAATTGTTTTTGCACATACATGTATACTGTACATATTGGATTGATAACCATTGCCCCTGCTCTGTGCATATATCGTACTGTACATATATCTTTATGGCTAGATGCCGAATGCGTGAGATCTCATTCAGGTAGAATTACGACTATTAAAGTGAAGTTCCACTGTTGTGAAATGTTTTCCTGGTTTGGGGCTGACTTTGGATGTAGTTTATTAGGTCAGAAAGTTTTTAGTGAAGTGTTGTTGCTTCCTTAGATATTAGGGGTGTAACGGTACACGTATTCGTACAGAATATTTCCAGTATGGGTCCTTCGGTTCAGTACGTGTGTGTACTGAACGAATGCAGCATTCTTTTACCCACCGCACATGCAGAACTTGTTTGTGTGTTGAAGTAAACTCAGCCAGTACGCATGCACACGCACAAGAGATGTCAAACTCATACCGGTGGTCACATGACCAACTTAAACAACATAACACTACATTACATCTGACTCCAAAAGATATTCCATGATTAATCATTGACAATGCTTTGCTCATCCCTGTGTGACAATCATATCGGATCCTTGATTCCATCATGAATACCCAAAATGCTATTTCACCATGCCCTCACATTAAGATAAATCGGCTTGCGCGGAGTTTACCCTCATTCCAATAGCTGTATAATCCGTCTCATTAACAATGCATGTGGACATTAGACCCTAACCCTAAACTCTGTGATAACCTGGTCATGATTATGTGGTTTTGTTTGAACAGAAAATGACACACTGCAAATTCTGAACAATCACAAAACTGTTAGCAAGCACGTGAAGTTGCGGGAGTATTCAGAAACACAGCAGACCTGAAGTCTCCTGTTTGGGAGAATGACAGTTACCTACAATGACGATGGACAAAGACAGGTGGATCAGACCAAAGCTATATGCCGGCATTGTTCAACTGCAATGGGGCCAAAGCAATAAGAAACGCAATAGGTGTTTTTACAGCAGCAGACCATATTCTGTTGTTGAGAACACAGGTTCTAAACATGATGAAAGTAATCGAGCCTTGTTACGTAGTTCCCTCTCGTCCGCAGTTCAGCCAGAAAATCTTACCAGCCCTTTATAAACAAGCACAAACTACAGTTGTCCATGACTTATCCAAGGGACCTGCCATCACTCTCACGACCGATGAGTAGACATCTAGGCCCACTGATAACAGTAACTGCGCACTACATCACAAATGTAACTTTATTATACAAGTATAGTACTGTTCAAACAGAGTAAACCAAGGTTTAATAATAATGTAATAATAATACAGTTTTTCCCAATTGCTAAAACACAAAAGCCAATTCTCTAAACCAAATGACCAGTTCTCTAAACACATTTAATAAAACTAGCTCCCATTTGCCAAAACCATAAACACATTTCACATGAAGACACAATTCACAAAACACAATCCTCCTTTTCTCATAAATCTAAACACATTTTGTCTTGCTAAAACACAAGTTGCAAGTCCTTCGGTGTTCAGCTGCAGTATTCTGGGTTCGAGGTCAGCAGACCTCTCCCCCGGCTGCTGCCGAACACCAGCCCGGGTGAGGGGCCCTGGTTGGCAAACTTTGTTTCGCTTCTTGCTTTTGGCAGTCATTAGCTACTTACGGGGGGCACCACGAGAAGGTGTTTGCCACGCCACATCAACATGCACGGATGCTGAGTGCTCTCTATTCGCTTGTCTAGCTTTAGAGACCCCACAGTCTGGCAGTCTGTGGAGGGGATTCTGAGCCAGGACATGCAGACACTAGTGGCATACTTCCGGAAATGGAGATTGAAGCTTAGCGAGGCAAAGACGGTGTCGGCTGCCTTCCACCTTAACAACAGGGAGGCTAAACGTGAGCTTAGAGTACACCTAGATGGAACTCCCCTGCCATGTTCCGCTGAGCCAATCTATCTCGGCGTGACATTGGACAGGACGCTCACGTTTCGCCGACACCTCGAGTCACTGCGCAAGAAGTTAACAGCTCGTGTGGCGTTGATGAGGCGACTGGTTGGCTCGGGCTGGGGCGCCGGCGCAAGGACCTTGCGCACGGCAGCCCTAGCCCTCGTTTATTCAACTAGTGAATACTGCGCCCCAGTATGGTGTCGCAGTGCCCACACCCGCCTCATCGACTCGCCTATAAACGAAGCCTTGCGCATTGTGACTGGATGCTTGCGTCCTACCCCCGTGGACAACCTTCCCATCCTAGCAGGCATCCAGCCCGCAGGCCTCCGCCGCATGGGAGCCACAGCACGTCTCGCCTGCCGGGCCGTGGAGCTTAATAACCATCTGCTCCATGATAGGCTCACTATAACAGCGGAGCCCTCCCGGCGTCTCAAGTCGAGACACCCATTTGTGCCTGCCGCACAGGATCTCAGGCAGCAATGCAGAAATCTCAACATCAGTGCGGCAGGATGGGCGGATTATATGTGGCGCGCGGAGTGGGAGGCTAACACCTCCAAACTCCGCGACCACATCCCAGTCGCCGGCGCTGAGCCCCTCGGGATGGACTTGCCAAGGCTATCCTGGGTGAGGCTCAATCGTCTCCGGACCGGCGTCGGGCGTTTCCGCTCATCAATGCACAGATGGGGCTTGGCCCCAAATGCGTCGTGCGAGTGTGGCGCAGAGGACCAAACCGCAGACCATATTATCCTGGATTGCCCGGTGTACCACCCACCCAACGGGATGCATGGTCTGTCGGTATTAGATGACGAGACGATGACGTGGCTTCTGGAGGGGTGTCCAGAAATATAGCCCGGGTGAGCCCCTCAACCAGGTCTCGGGGTGGTAAAAGGGTAGCCCCTCGGCCCCGAGCCTGGTGGAGTGGAGAGGAAAAACAACTACCCATACGCCGAAGAAGAACAAGTTGCAAAAAACTCTGCTCAAATTCTCAAATTAAAGCTCATGTGATGCAAAATGCTTGCCACAGTCAGCAAAATGTTAACACAATGAACACACCTAGCTTCATTCATTAAACATAACGACTCAAAATGTAAGACACTTGTTGCAAATGATTGTGGTGTGTGTGTGTGTGTGTGTGTGTGTGTGTGTGTGTGTGTGTGTGTATGTGTGTGTGTGTGTGTGTGTGTGTGGTATAGTTCCATAAATAAATAAAAAAAACATCACACCCTGAACATTGTTTTTAGTGAGTATTGTTGTGTGTAATGGATCCTCTGTAGTGTTTGCATTGAGTTGTGATACAGTACAGTAGTGTACATGTTACGGTACATGTGGGAATACGGTACATGTGGGAAAACTAGGGTTAGGGTTAGGTGCTAGGGTGCTAGGGTTAAGGTTAGGGTTAGGGTTAGGGTTAAGGTTAGGGTTAGGGTTAGACATGCCAGCATGTACCAAGTCACCCTAGCACTTAACCCTAACCCTAGTTTTCCCACATGTACCGTAACATACTGTATTTTCTGTAGATTTACATACTGTTCATATGAAACACACACATCTATGAATGCCCAATACTCTACAGTGATATATTCTGAGAACAGATACTGTAAGGTTTCTAAAAATGTGCTTTGGCAAAAAAAGAACATTCTCACACACTGAACATTGTGTTTTCAGTTGTTTTGTTGTAGTCTGTAATGATGCTTCAGGGTATATACAGGAATCTTGAGGTTAATTTCAATACCTTTCTAAGACTTTTTAAAGACCTTGTCAATATTTTTCCAGACCTCACCGCCACTTCGAGCTGTAACCGTTTACATCAGTGAGACCTTTAACTTAACAGTTTTAGTTTGCAATAGACTAGACCACTATCATACAACAGAATTTCCGGTTCATCTTTGTTTTTTAATAAAACGAATAAATTCACAAACTTTTACTAAAGGTTTTTAGGACTCAAACTCTTTGGACAGAGTCTAATTCAGAAAAATACCAACAAAATTCAAGACCTACAGGTGTAAATGGAAAAGGCTATCTAAGTGGGTACAATCATTGCATGCACATACACTTGATAACCACAGCTGCAGATCAGTCAGCACACCCACCGTATCCTTCTTCTTCTTAGCTTTGTTTTCCTCAGTCTCTGGCTCCTCAGTGGAGGACTTCCTTTTGTTGGAATCAGGCTTCTCCACTACATTCTTCTGAGATTCAAGGAACGCTGAAATCAGCTCCGGACAGTCAAGGTTTTCCTCAGGCTCCCATGTGTTATCCGTACTGAAATATAAAAAAAATAAAAGATCACCAAGCCAATAATTCACATTTAATTCTACAAACATAGCCCCATACCAGGGAAGCACTTCCAGGTTGTACTCACTCTGTAAATCCTTTCCATTTAAGAAAGAATTCAACCTTCCCATTGACGATGCATTGGTCCATCACCTTCTCTACAACAAACTCCTCTGGTGGCTCCTGCGTCTCCTTCTTCCCCTTTCCATTCTGCTTCTTACCCATGTTAGGCTGCAAAGCAAGAGGGGATTTCATCTTTTGAAAGAGATGAGTGATTTTAAAAGCTTGATGTGATCCATCAAAGGCTATCCTGGTTATCAATAAAACAGTTACATTTTTCATGTAAAACTTTGGTGACACCTAATGTTAGTTAGGCCTTATAGGCTATGTCCTAGGTGGAAAGTTTACACTGCCTAATAATACCTCCATCCGAAATGTTGTGTAGATAAGACCCATCATTATCGATTCATACGTTTGTTTTGGTCAACTTTCTTTTACTGGCCGTTTGTTGCTAAGCAACGATCGTGGATAATTAATTATGGTTTCCCTCTATGCTTCGGATGCAAACGCTGCGAATCTGTGCATCATCTGGGTGATGAGCTCGAGGCCTCAGACTTTTCTATCTGGTATTCTTATTCAGGGTATATACAGGAATCTTGAGGTTAATTTCAATACCTTTCTAAGACTTTTTAAAGACCTTGTCAATATTTTTCCAGACCTCACCGCCACTTCGAGCTGTAACCGTTTACATCAGTGAGACCTTTAACTTAACAGTTTTAGTTTGCAATAGACTAGACCACTATCATACAACAGAATTTCCGGTTCATCTTTGTTTTTTAATAAAACTAATAAATTCACAAACTTTTACTAAAGGTTTTTAGGACTCAAACTCTTTGGACAGTCTAATTCAGAAAAATACCAACAAAATTCAAGACCTCATAAAATCGGGATAAGACTTTTTAATACTTATTAAGGGTCTTGATTTTCCCAAAATTGATTTATCAACTTTTAATACTTTTCAAGACACCGCGGATACCCTGTGCTTATAGTGTTTACATTTTTGCAGGCTTTGAGCAGCTGTTTTGGTGTGAAAGTTTGAGTTTTGAAGAGAGAAGGTGTGGTTTTGTTTATGTAGCTTTAGAAAAGTGTGTTGTGTTTAGAGTTTTGGGAAAATGGAGGAAAGTTTTGTGAAATGTGTTTTAGCAATTGAGAAAAACTGTAAAATAATAATTACCCTATTGTACCGAAAACCGCGACATACACCCCTATTACTGAGTAATCATATGGGCCCCCTTCATTCAGGACACATTATTTTTCATTACATTCACTATACTATGTTGTAATACACTTTAGCATTTTGTTACAAAAACTGTATTACAGCATAACAAACAAACACATTCATGCAGAGGGATTTAGTCATAATAGGACTTGAATTGAAGTGTCTGCAAGATGTTTTGAATTGAAGTGTCCCCTGTGTGGAATACTCAACTAAAGCCTCGGTCTGGGCCAACCCATGAAAACATTTCAAAGAAGTGGAACATCCCTTTAACATCCCAGTTTTCATTCAGCTTTTGAGCCTCAAAAATATTATTTTACATGAAAGCCTATGCATGAAAGTGTTGCATATATACATTTTATCTGACTATACCTTTGCCAAACATTTCTGTTTCTTAGAAAATGTACTGTATTTCTGGACATCTTATGAGCATTTTGCATCCATTGATTTCCATAATCTCACTCTTTTGTCCATGTACGATACTCTTTCAGAGGAGCAGAAGTTCTGTGTTTACAGACTGGTGAAAAGACTTACGCCGGTGTCAGTAAAACGCCCCAGCACCAGATGGTGCTTCAAGTGTTTATTAGAATCTAGCGTCCAAGACAGTACGTTCCTTTTGTGAACTGACGGCATACAGACACTTAACCAGATGTTCAAAGACTTTGTTGGCTATATGTAACGAGAATCGGACGTTAAAGGATTAAAGACAAACATCCTCACCATCTTATAGAGCCTCAGACAGGAAGAGTTGCAGAACCTCCTCTGCTGGCCCTCATGGAGGAGGTACTCAGCCCGACAGTCAGACATGTTGATGTAGGTGCCGCAGGCGTCACAGCAGCTGGTCTTGAGGCCCTTGGTGGCCCGGAAGCGGGTGAAGCAGGCGTCACTGCAGAGGAGATGCACCGTGTTCCCGCTGCTCACTTCATGGACCATCTGAGACGGAGAAGAGAGACGTGTCAAACTCAAGGCTGAACATGATCACTGATCACAGAAATCTAGGTTTGATTAAAACTCCATTATCATGTCCATCATACACTGACACACAAACTGCTCAGTACAAATCGACCAAGATGAGAAGACAGGGAAACATCTGCCACTAGGATGAAGGCTTTTTAGGAGCCACTTCTGGGACAAGCCCACAATGTGACAAATATTTCACGTTACATAGACTGAGGTCAGATTGAAGCGTGCTGATCAGAAGTGGAACCAGCACGTCTTCCACAGAGGCAGCAGAATGTAACCTATAGCATAATCACATCATTGTTTGGTTTTGCAGCGCTTGGCATTAAAAAGCACTTACTTATTTTTTAATACATTTTATTGTACTAATTCACAAATGGCTACCAGATGGTGAGTGAAACTCAAACCAGAATAGGTATGGTTAGTGCCAGCTTTCTGAGGTAAACATAGATTTTTGACTTGTTGCAAGAACAGAAGCTGCAGACCAACTTTACTACCCAGTAATGTATGGCCATTACATTTCATGACAAAAGTACATGACCTACCCATTACTGTCCAATGTGCAAAGCAGTGATCCAGCTGTACTCATACCTGAGAGTGGTTATCATCCTAATGTGACTGGCATGCAATACACACCGACCCCTTCAGAACTCTCACCTCAATAAGTCACTGATTCAGATAAAGGGTGATTGTCGAGGTGTCTCCCAAATGTGCTCCTGTATGTTTAACCTGACAGCAGCAGTAGCCTAGAATCATTACAATCTTTTTGAGAGCAGGCAGTGAACACTGCTAAATTCATGTATTTCATTTTCATTCTTGTGATGTCCCCCAAAACGGTGCAAGTTATTGAGGGGGGGCAGTGTAACTAGCTGAACAGATGGGCGTGTCTTTAAGAAGATAGAAGTACCTCACGTGTGCTGCTGCACACACTACATCTCCTGGCCTGGGAGGGGCTTGGTTCCTTTGCTAGGCCAATCTCCAGCCGGGCCAAATACTTGGAATGGCAAGTGCTGCTGCAGAACTCTTGGAAAGTCTGGCCAACCTGTGCAATCAACAGGGCCTTACTCTCCCCCATGTCCCTAAAATAGGCAAGACAACACAGTGATCAAAACAACAGATGACACCCTACGGTAGAAACAATCACACGGGTTTCGACTGTTTTCAGGTTTTCCCTAACAGTGGACAGCCGATACTGTTTATGAGGCTAGAATTAAAACTGAAGGTTTGTGTAGTAGAGACTGACGGTTCTCACTGTTTACAGTAGGCACATGGCTTTTTCCTCTGGGGTTTCCTACTGAAGACTGTACTGTGTACTGGGGCTTCTTCAGGGACGACCTGGAGGAGCGACGCAGGCCGCGGGACGCCTCAGAGTCGTTGTCCGACTGCTGGTCTGCTACGGGAGAGAAAGCACTGGTATCAACACATAGGACAATCACACACAGGACAATCACACACAGGATCCTAAAGTCTCTGACAAAACGAAAGGCCCATGTCTGGAGGAAAATCATGATGACGATAGATGGAAGAATTAAGAAGTAAATCAATGATATTTTGTCCAAGGTGTGTTATTGTTGCATGGATTCTAATTTGGTCATATACATTTGTCCTTAGTGTTTCGTGATTGGAAGGTTTCATGGTCGACAGGTCTCAAAACATATGTGGCATTTCTTCAGTGTGCCTCCTCATGTCTGTGTTGGATGAGGTAGTGGTGCCTCCTCATGTCTGTGTTGGATGGAGGAGTGGTGCCTCCTCATGTCTGTGTTGGATGGAGGAGTGGTGCCTCCTCATGTGTGTGTTGGATGGAGGAGTGGTGCCTCCTCATGTCTGTGTTGGATGAGGTAGTGGTGCCTCCTCATGTCTGTGTTGGATGGAGGAGTGGTGCCTCCTCATGTCTGTGTTGGATGAGGTAGTGGTGCCTCCTCATGTCTGTGTTGGATGAGGTAGTGGTGCCTCCTCATGTCTGTGTTGGATGGAGGAGTGGTGCCTCCTCATGTCTGTGTTGGATGAGGTAGTGGTGCCTCCTCATGTCTGTGTTGGATGGAGGAGTGGTGCCTCCTCATGTCTGTGTTGGATGAGGTAGTGGTGCCTCCTCATGTCTGTGTTGGATGGAGGAGTGGTGCCTCCTCATGTCTGTGTTGGATGAGGTAGTGGCGCCCCCTACCCTTGTCAGTCACGGTTTGTCCCCCTTCTCCCGACTCTCCTTGACGTTGTCCTTTCCGACATTTCTATAATAAACAGGGACAATAACTAAAACAACAACAACAACAACAAATCCACATACTAGAGTATATATGTCTTTGTTTAAGAATTGTTACCGTAGTCAATTCAACATTTGTAGCTACTCCAGCGCCATCAATGGTAACCACAGTTTCAGCAAACCTCTCTGTTGAGACAAAACAAATAATCTAACTGGACGAAAGGACTGCAACTGATATCAAAATAGTAAAGTCAAGAACAAATCAAAAAGGACATTTGTACACAGTCAGTTCACAAGACTTTCTGTACAACCGTTTCAATAAATGACAAGCAAGAAGGGAGAAATCATTTTTACAGTCGAAAGACAATGAACGTTTTTCCCAGTGTGCTGAACATACCTTCAACTGATTTGGCATTGGACGATTGTGGGGACACATTGCCCCCTACTGGCAGCTCCTCTCCTCTCTCCTCCAGTGTGTCTGGCTCATTGACAGGGGTAGTAGGGCTAACATCTGAGATCACGATGGCTCCTTCTGGCCTTGTGTTTGGACCCTCTTCCCCTTGTAACACCGATACCTGGTCTGAAAAGGCCCCCTCTTTTTCTGGGCCGTTGTCAAAGTACGAATCCTCTACTTTGATTAACGAAGGCACATTGACGTCAATATTACAACTGACTAACATTTCTTCATATTGGGTGGGTGCAGTGGAGGAGTCCTTATGCGCTATGTCCATTTGCTCCTCCTCTCCTGCGTCCAGCATCCCGATCCCACTTACACGCTGAGCGGCTTCAGGCCGGTCTCTCGTGGGCTCCGCCGCTCCTGTGGCTTTCGCGAGAGCCTGGCTGGGACCCGTGGAGGGTTCTGGAAACGTGCGGTTGTAAAACTCCTCCACCTGGGCTTTGGAAAGTTCAAGTGAGTCTGGGTCTCCCAGAATGCTTAGGCTATCCTGAGTTTTCTGTCTCTCCCTCTCCGATTGGGTGAGGAGGGGGGTCGACTCGCCGATGTCCCTCTGCTCCACACAGTTGCCCTCTGGCGCCAGTAATTCAGGACAGGCCAGTATGTCCATAACAGTCTGTCCAGGCAGAGGGTTCATACCAGTCAGTGCAGGCCCAGGGTTCATACCAGTTTGTACAGGTAGAAGGTCCATGTTAGCCTGTGAAGACAGCAGGTCGATTTCCACCTGTGCAGACAGCAAGTCCATTTCCGCCTAAGCAGACAGCAAGTCCATTTCCGCCTGTGCAGACAGCAAGTCCATTTCCATAGGTTCTGGATGGTCTGGGGCTTCCATGTTGCAGTTCCACTTTACACAAGGAAAAACAAACAAAACAACAACACATGTCAACATTAGTATGACCCCAGCACCTGCTACTGTTCTGGCCCCAGCAGGGTTCGAGTTATAAGCTGAGCTTTGTGGGGGTCTCCAAAATAACAGTGCGAAATGTTCTCATGCGCCCGCGCGAATCATGCCCACACAGCGATGGGACTTACAAGTTTTAATTAGCCATAGGCTACTCATTTCACCACATCAACAGCACCACATGAAACAACAGCTGTAAGTGATAGTCACGGGTATCTCGGCCAATCATTTTGTTGTTTTTGCTATACAGTCCATTCACTTTCCTTGTTAGTGTTACCCGCACCAGGCGATGATGCGTGATAGCAGTTATTAAAGTGTCCGTGCTCTTCAATCCCCTGGAAAACACAGGATATTAGCACAGGAATGAAGACTAGCTTCTCTCTTCCCAAGTTTGCTCTGAATTTATTTACAATATCCGATAAAACAATCATTTTCCAAATATGTCCCTAATGCTAGTGTGAAATATATCCATGTCTTTCAAGACTCAATTAAATGTCAATTTGTTGCAGCATTTATGCTGGTGTGTATGCTATTACCTAGCATAATACACTCATAGTATAATTGAATTAAATTGTAATAAAATAATAAATCCACATTCTCCTCCAATCTATAAACACACACTTTTCAATAAACATATAATAGACCTACTTATTCTGGTACCAAGTCATACAGTAGCCTACTATTCTGTGGCAAGAGTGTCTCACTCAAAAACATTCTCAATTGGCTATTCCAAATTATCATCACGACACACTGGGATATAGCAATATAATACAATTTAAACTGTAGTCTTACTTTAAGACTAAAACATTCACAAAACGTAATATTAGCCTATTGGCATCAAATATAAACAACAAACTTTCGAAATACTAATCAAAATGACTGTCAAGTGTATTCAGGAAAATCACTTCATCTGACGGTTTTGACCGCATTATAACGTGCCGTTTGGATGCCTGGCTAGCAGCTAGCTAGCATTGGACAGACAGAAAGGCAACGGGCACAATTCTCACGTTAATCAAAAGTCGGATTCTAAACACTCAAGTCTACTCAAAACATATCTCTGATGTATTCTACATTAATATAATAACAGTTAAAAGTTAATTTGTGTGCTTTTCACGTTGTAACAAACCTGGAAAACACAGGATATTAACAGGACTAGCTTCTCTTCCCAAGTTTGCTCTGAAGGCAGCGCGGGAGCGGCCTAGATGACACTGGGCAGACTACCACCTGACCTACTAAATACAACGCCATTGACTCCCCTCTTCAGTCCTGATCTAAATTTAACCCCTTACAGTTGGCTGTAGAAATAATTATTAGTTGGCAACTTTGCATTAAAATAAATGTTGTAATTAATAGTTATAGTTATAATAACCATATTATTGGTTATTATTTTCGAGGGTACTACACAAGCACGACACATTGTCCCCGTCTCCATTTCCAGTGACATCGCACCTGACATAAATAATCATGTATGCTCGTCCATGAATTGTGCTTTCATCTAATGTTATGCTACTACGGTAATCAAGTGATTTGACATTAGAAATGAATTTGTTTTTCATCTCTTGTGCAATGTGCTCTACAATCTGGGCACATGAATGATCGGATCAGTGAGTAGGACCGACTGTATAATCCTTTCTTTAGCGACAGTATAGGCTGCCCTGAACAAACTAGCTGTCTCCTTATACATACTGGAGGTGAGTTCTGCTACTTTCTTCGGAAGCACTTGCTTTTGTTTGAGCTCTGCTATTTCAACAGTTAGGTGTCATAACAGGTGCAGCTGAATTCAAGTTTGGTTTCTTGGATGAAAACCCGAAACTTTCCAGTCTTGTCGCCTCGGTCGGCAGCAGTGGCCTTTTTTGGGGCGGCATGATAGCTAGCTACTGAATGTTTTCTTCTCAATAATCGTGTTTTCACGTTCGCAAGCTCTCAACGATCATATTCTGCTGTTGCACAATATTCTACTGCGCCCCATAGTGTCTTGGTGGTAAATTGCAGGCAGTCAAAGGCCTACTGTCATTCACAGGAGATTAATGGTGCGCGTAGTTCTTTTGGAAAACGTGTTTATTTTAAAATATTTATCATATACATAAATATAAATAATACTAATTACATAGATTTTTTTTTATTTTTTTTTTAAGATGGACTCAATTCAACTTAGAGATATTTGTTGATCGTCATAGCGAAGGGTCTGAACACTTATGTACATGAGGTATTTCTGTATTTTAAAACATGTTTTCACTGTGTCCTTCTGGGGTATTGTGTGTGGATTGATGGCAAATTATTTTTTCATTCAATCCATTTTAAATTGACTCTATAACACAACAAAATGTGTAAAAAGTGAAGGCGTCTGAATACTTTCCAAAGGCACGGCATATAACATACTTTGATTTAAATATTACTTTGCAAGAATCCTTTGGTAATATACCTAAAGCCCCTAGAAGACATGTAGTTACTACAAAATTAGCTAAGGAATTTCTAAAAGGACATTTTGGTGCTTAATGGAATAAGAAGCTAAGTGCCCCATTTACTCCCATTCCATCTCTGAATTGAGCGATCACACTTCACTAGATACAGCTAAATAAAAGGTAAGCACTCAAAAATCTGGGGTCAGTCATCAACATGGGAGATGCATATAAAACAAATGTCAAGCCAAATAGTGACCCTTTCCTTTGATGGTAAAATACCGTAAAATCAAAAGGTGACATTCCGTACTTTTGCTAAAACCTAAATTGCTAGAGTAGGCCATGATCAGACCAAAATGTACTTTTTAGACAAACTTTCCAAAGACAAACAGAGGGCACTTTATTATGTCATGCTCCTTTCCTGACATGGGA
The DNA here is from genome assembly GCF_963989245.1 of Nansenia antarctica. NCBI lineage: Eukaryota > Metazoa > Chordata > Actinopteri > Argentiniformes > Microstomatidae > Nansenia > Nansenia antarctica. The sequence continues at coordinate 39,303,617 of NC_137678.1, forward strand.
CTCCTGAGCCAACAGGTAATCGACTTGTTGACTGTTGGCACTGATCAGCAGAAAGTCTTCCTTCATATGAAAGGTGGCAAAAGAAGCGTTGCAGTATGTAGTCACCAATGTAACTAGAGAGGTCAGGGTCCATGTCACTTTCATTGTGAAAACACACAAGAGACCAGACAGAGAGGGTAAAATGAAGCATATAAACCTTTATTGAACAGCTCTTTGAAAGAAAAACATATTTTAGTGCCTTAGAACAGTCCGGAGGCTGGAACAGGGCCACGGGGACATTTGTCAGGTGATTCGGTTTATTAATTCAAATTGAAATATATTTATATAACAATGGAAGGAGACAAAACAAGAAAGGAGGTTATGGATTATGAGGCAATCCTGAGCAAGGAATTGAGAAAGAAAACACAGCCAGCGAACTCTCAACAAGACAAGATGGTGGTCGCGGAGAAGGTTTAGCCTCAATGTGACATTTGTCAGGTGATGGGGTGCTACTGTGACTCATCCTCAGGACAGGAGTGCCAGGTGAGCCTCTCCTCATAGAAGGATATGGTCCCTTTATCACATTTACTGTATAAGAGGCTTTTATGAGAGCATCTTGCTGCTGATTTATTTATTTAATATCCAGAAATTGTTTTTGGCAGATGATTTTCCCATTTGATGTAGTTCATATTTGGAGTTTTGCTAATTCTATCATCTATGTACCGTTTCCTCCATAAGTATTTATTATTCATTGCGTTTAAATGACAAAATAATTAAATTATGATTATATGATTGGAGCACTTTGAGCTGCAACGTTTGCTTGAAAACTTTTAAACTTTTCAAAACATGCCGGTCGAGATTTAGTAGCTAATCTAAAAATTACAATATGATATTATGTACTATAACTGTACTATAACTGCTATGAATGTACTATGTACTATAACTGTAGGAATTTCTAAAAGGACATTTTGGTGCTTAATGGAATAAGAAGCTAAGTGCCCCATTTACTCCCATTCCATCTCTGAATTGAGCGATCACACTTCACTAGATACAGCTAAATAAAAGGTAAGCACTCAAAAATCTGGGGTCAGTCATCAACATGGGAGATGCATATAAAACAAATGTCAAGCCAAATAGTGACCCTTTCCTTTGATGGTAAAACACCGTAAAATCAAAAGGTGACATTCCGTACTTTTGCTAAAACCTAAATTGCTAGAGTAGGCCATGATCAGACCAAAATGTACTTTTTAGACAAACTTTCCAAAGACAAACAGAGGGCACTTTATTATGTCATGCTCCTTTCCTGACATGGGACTCCTGAGCCAACAGGTAATCGACTTGTTGACTGTTGGCACTGATCAGCAGAAAGTCTTCCTTCATTTGAAAGGTGGAGGACTCTGTCAGTCAGAGCGTCAGTGATGTCATTGTGACTCAGGTCCAGGACTTGTGCTTTGTGCAGGTGTGTGAGCAGCGGCTCTAGCAGGGCGTCCGTGAGTCGGCAGTGGCTGAGGTCCAGGTCCGACAGCCCCTCTGCGTCAGACGCAGAGCCTCGTCCTCCCTCTCCTCCTGCGCGTGCGACAGGTCCACTGAAGAGGAGCAGGAGAAGTCCAGCCTGTGCTGCAGAGCCCTGAGCAACGCTGTTGCTGCTGCTGCCCCCTGCTGGATGTTCGAGGCATCGCAGCAGCAGTGGAGGAACCTCAGTAGCAGCCTCCTGTCAACACTGAGTTGGGACACTTTGTCCAGGAGAGGCAGGGTGCTCTCCATCTCCCCCGGTGGTATGGAGGTCCACAGCAGGCTGAGTTGGACGCTGTCACTGTGCTTGAGGGTGAAGCGCAGAGCAGCACAGTCCACTCTGTCCATCTCTCTGGTGTTCAGGTTGATCACATGGTTGGATGACCTCAACAAACTGGACACACAGCCACTGGCACGACTCTTGTATATCTCTCTGATGGCTGACATCATAAAGCTGGGACTGGGCCTTTTGAAAATCACTCCCTAGAAAGGGCAGAAGATCGGTAATGTCTTTCTCGAGAAGCCTGTTCTTCCTGAGGTCCACAGTGATGTCGAGGGTTGAACACTGCAGCAGGTAGAGGAGGACCTTCCAGTCCAGAGTGCAGGAGGTCAGGTCTCCACCAACCTTCTGCAGGAACGACTGAGTCAGGTCCTGGTCTTATGCTTCGTATACGACTACAAGCAACAGCTTCTCTGTCTCAGAAGACAATTTCAAAGTCAGAGGACCTTGGTGACTAGGGATGTCCCGATCCGATACTGATATCGGATATCGCCGTGATATTGGACCTGAATGCTGGATCTCCAACTGGATGATAGATAAACTAGTTGCTGAAGAAGAGTCTGTCCATCTGCCCTTCCCTGGAGGACTTCTCCTTCACCAGCTGGAACCCCGATCAGACCATGAACCAGCTGCTGGAGAATATGAAGCAGGGGGAGCACGTGTTTGACGTGAACGCCGAGGCGGAGTCGGATGAGGAAGAGGGCGGCGGCGGGGGCCAGGACTTCGGGGACGACTTTGACGCCGATTACGAGGAGGGGGGCCCAGGGGACTGTGGGGAGGGCTCCAAGGAAGGACGGGATATGATTCCCATCGGAGAGGGGGACATCGCCATTTTCGCCACCATGTGCCCGCAGCTGTCCTCCCAGCCCAGGGAGTACTCCTACTTCAGCCCCAAGCCCATGGCCACGTGGGCCGGCCCCGGCTACTGACAGATTAAGCCCAAGCATAAACAGGACCACGCGCCTGACAAGGAGACTCGCAAGAGGAAGCCCAAGAAGGTGTTTGAGATCGACTTCAACGACGACGTCAACTTTGAGACCCACTTCCACTGTACCAGAGCTGCTACCACTAACACCAAGTCAGCCCTCAACACCGGCAACAAGAAGACCACTCTACCTGCAGACTTCAAGTTCCTCCCAGAGACCCTGTCCCAACACAGCCTCAAGCCCTCCAGCGTGCAGCTGTGTAAAGACGAAAAGTGTCTGTCCGGGGAGCTGGGGGAAGGCATCGGAGACTACGACTACAACAACGCCAACGACACGGCCAACTTCTGCCCAGGCCTGCAGGGCGGGGACAGTGACAATGACGGTGAGGGGCAGCAGAGACATCAGAGGTGTCTGGAGAGAAACTCTTTAGGGAGACCATAAAGATCCTGCTTCAAAGTCTGCCCTCCAACATGGCTCAGAACCTGTCGGTGCCCCTGGCGTTTGTGGCCCTGCTGCAACTGGCCAATGAGAAGAATTTGGAGCTTGTCAAGGTGGATGACATGTGTGATATCGTCATCAAGCAAGCCCACTGAGAAGGGATGAGGATATGAGTGATATATGGAGATCTTTCTTAGGTCCAAAGTAACAACCTACTTGGGCCTGCGGATCCACCAGGGGAGGACAAAATGCGGCGGCAGCTACCAGATGCAAGCTTGCACTGCGCCAGCAGGTCAGACAAGGAGGAATCAGAGCCAGGTTGAGCACCACAGTGCTACTGATCCCACCATTGCATCCAGTGAGAGAGAGCAAGAACAGCCTCCCCAGCAGGATTTGCAACCACATCTGCACGACCCACAACAGGAGCATGAGAGCAGAACGTCAGGTAGAGAATCCACCAAAGAAACCCCAGAGAAGCCAGACCGGAAACCCAAGATCAAGTGGCCAAAGGCCAGCGACAAGGATTCATGGAGAAGCTTCGACGAACACAGCCTCAAGCCCTCCAGCGTGCAGCTGTGTAAAGACGAAAAGTGTCTGTCCGGGGAGCTGGGGGAAGGCATCGGAGACTACGACTACAACAACGCCAACGACACGGCCAACTTCTGCCCAGGCCTGCAGGGCGGGGACAGTGACAATGACGGTGAGGGGCAGCAGAGACATCAGAGGTGTCTGGAGAGAAACTCTTTAGGGAGACCATAAAGATCCTGCTTCAAAGTCTGCCCTCCAACATGGCTCAGAACCTGTCGGTGCCCCTGGCGTTTGTGGCCCTGCTGCAACTGGCCAATGAGAAGAATTTGGAGCTTGTCAAGGTGGATGACATGTGTGATATCGTCATCAAGCAAGCCCACTGAGAAGGGATGAGGATATGAGTGATATATGGAGATCTTTCTTAGGTCCAAAGTAACAACCTACTTGGGCCTGCGGATCCACCAGGGGAGGACAAAATGCGGCGGCAGCTACCAGATGCAAGCTTGCACTGCGCCAGCAGGTCAGACAAGGAGGAATCAGAGCCAGGTTGAGCACCACAGTGCTACTGATCCCACCATTGCATCCAGTGAGAGAGAGCAAGAACAGCCTCCCCAGCAGGATTTGCAACCACATCTGCACGACCCACAACAGGAGCATGAGAGCAGAACGTCAGGTAGAGAATCCACCAAAGAAACCCCAGAGAAGCCAGACCGGAAACCCAAGATCAAGTGGCCAAAGGCCAGCGACAAGGATTCATGGAGAAGCTTCGACGAACACAGCCTCAAGCCCTCCAGCGTGCAGCTGTGTAAAGACGAAAAGTGTCTGTCCGGGGAGCTGGGGAAAGGCATCGGAGACTACGACTACAACAACGCCAACGACACGGCCAACTTCTGCCCAGGCCTGCAGGGCGGGGACAGTGACAATGACGGTGAGGGGCAGCAGAGACATCAGAGGTGTCTGGAGAGAAACTCTTTAGGGAGACCATAAAGATCCTGCTTCAAAGTCTGCCCTCCAACATGGCTCAGAACCTGTCGGTGCCCCTGGCGTTTGTGGCCCTGCTGCAACTGGCCAATGAGAAGAATTTGGAGCTTGTCAAGGTGGATGACATGTGTGATATCGTCATCAAGCAAGCCCACTGAGAAGGGATGAGGATATGAGTGATATATGGAGATCTTTCTTAGGTCCAAAGTAACAACCTACTTGGGCCTGCGGATCCACCAGGGGAGGACAAAATGCGGCGGCAGCTACCAGATGCAAGCTTGCACTGCGCCAGCAGGTCAGACAAGGAGGAATCAGAGCCAGGTTGAGCACCACAGTGCTACTGATCCCACCATTGCATCCAGTGAGAGAGAGCAAGAACAGCCTCCCCAGCAGGATTTGCAACCACATCTGCACGACCCACAACAGGAGCATGAGAGCAGAACGTCAGGTAGAGAATCCACCAAAGAAACCCCAGAGAAGCCAGACCGGAAACCCAAGATCAAGTGGCCAAAGGCCAGCGACAAGGATTCATGGAGAAGCTTCGACGAACACAGCCTCAAGCCCTCCAGCGTGCAGCTGTGTAAAGACGAAAAGTGTCTGTCCGGGGAGCTGGGGGAAGGCATCGGAGACTACGACTACAACAACGCCAACGACACGGCCAACTTCTGCCCAGGCCTGCAGGGCGGGGACAGTGACAATGACGGTGAGGGGCAGCAGAGACATCAGAGGTGTCTGGAGAGAAACTCTTTAGGGAGACCATAAAGATCCTGCTTCAAAGTCTGCCCTCCAACATGGCTCAGAACCTGTCGGTGCCCCTGGCGTTTGTGGCCCTGCTGCAACTGGCCAATGAGAAGAATTTGGAGCTTGTCAAGGTGGATGACATGTCTGATATCGTCATCAAGCAAGCCCACTGAGAAGGGATGAGGATATGAGTGATATATGGAGATCTTTCTTAGGTCCAAAGTAACAACCTACTTGGGCCTGCGGATCCACCAGGGGAGGACAAAATGCGGCGGCAGCTACCAGATGCAAGCTTGCACTGCGCCAGCAGGTCAGACAAGGAGGAATCAGAGCCAGGTTGAGCACCACAGTGCTACTGATCCCACCATTGCATCCAGTGAGAGAGAGCAAGAACAGCCTCCCCAGCAGGATTTGCAACCACATCTGCACGACCCACAACAGGAGCATGAGAGCAGAACGTCAGGTAGAGAATCCACCAAAGAAACCCCAGAGAAGCCAGACCGGAAACCCAAGATCAAGTGGCCAAAGGCCAGCGACAAGGATTCATGGAGAAGCTTCGACGAACACAGCCTCAAGCCCTCCAGCGTGCAGCTGTGTAAAGACGAAAAGTGTCTGTCCGGGGAGCTGGGGGAAGGCATCGGAGACTACGACTACAACAACGCCAACGACACGGCCAACTTCTGCCCAGGCCTGCAGGGCGGGGACAGTGACAATGACGGTGAGGGGCAGCAGAGACATCAGAGGTGTCTGGAGAGAAACTCTTTAGGGAGACCATAAAGATCCTGCTTCAAAGTCTGCCCTCCAACATGGCTCAGAACCTGTCGGTGCCCCTGGCGTTTGTGGCCCTGCTGCAACTGGCCAATGAGAAGAATTTGGAGCTTGTCAAGGTGGATGACATGTGTGATATCGTCATCAAGCAAGCCCACTGAGAAGGGATGAGGATATGAGTGATATATGGAGATCTTTCTTAGGTCCAAAGTAACAACCTACTTGGGCCTGCGGATCCACCAGGGGAGGACAAAATGCAGCGGCAGCTACCAGATGCAAGCTTGCACTGCGCCAGCAGGTCAGACAAGGAGGAATCAGAGCCAGGTTGAGCACCACAGTGCTACTGATCCCACCATTGCATCCAGTGAGAGAGAGCAAGAACAGCCTCCCCAGCAGGATTTGCAACCACATCTGCACGACCCACAACAGGAGCATGAGAGCAGAACGTCAGGTAGAGAATCCACCAAAGAAACCCCAGAGAAGCCAGACCGGAAACCCAAGATCAAGTGGCCAAAGGCCAGCGACAAGGATCCATGGAGAAGCTTCGACGAACACAGCCTCAAGCCCTCCAGCGTGCAGCTGTGTAAAGACGAAAAGTGTCTGTCCGGGGAGCTGGGGGAAGGCATCGGAGACTACGACTACAACAACGCCAACGACACGGCCAACTTCTGCCCAGGCCTGCAGGGCGGGGACAGTGACAATGACGGTGAGGGGCAGCAGAGACATCAGAGGTGTCTGGAGAGAAACTCTTTAGGGAGACCATAAAGATCCTGCTTCAAAGTCTGCCCTCCAACATGGCTCAGAACCTGTCGGTGCCCCTGGCGTTTGTGGCCCTGCTGCAACTGGCCAATGAGAAGAATTTGGAGCTTGTCAAGGTGGATGACATGTCTGATATCGTCATCAAGCAAGCCCACTGAGAAGGGATGAGGATATGAGTGATATATGGAGATCTTTCTTAGGTCCAAAGTAACAACCTACTTGGGCCTGCGGATCCACCAGGGGAGGACAAAATGCGGCGGCAGCTACCAGATGCAAGCTTGCACTGCGCCAGCAGGTCAGACAAGGAGGAATCAGAGCCAGGTTGAGCACCACAGTGCTACTGATCCCACCATTGCATCCAGTGAGAGAGAGCAAGAACAGCCTCCCCAGCAGGATTTGCAACCACATCTGCACGACCCACAACAGGAGCATCAGAGCAGAACGTCAGGTAGAGAATCCACCAAAGAAACCCCAGAGAAGCCAGACCGGAAACCCAAGATCAAGTGGCCAAAGGCCAGCGACAAGGATTCATGGAGAAGCTTCGACGAACACAGCCTCAAGCCCTCCAGCGTGCAGCTGTGTAAAGACGAAAAGTGTCTGTCCGGGGAGCTGGGGGAAGGCATCGGAGACTACGACTACAACAACGCCAACGACACGGCCAACTTCTGCCCAGGCCTGCAGGGCGGGGACAGTGACAATGACGGTGAGGGGCTGGGCGGTCCAGATGACGTGGAGTCGTCTGCAGACGGTGCGCCCGCCTCCTCCCAGGACCGCTCCTGCTACTGAGAGGGGATGAGGATATGAGTGATATATGGAGATCTTTCTTGGTCAGGTGGCCGGAAATGATATATTGATGACTCAGAGAGAAGGTTGAATTGTAATCATTGTATTCTGGGTTGCATTCTCTGGGTTGCATTCTCTGGGTTGCATTCTCTTGTACAGATGTTTCCAAGGCAGCATGCTCTGTTAAGTCCAAGCTTCAAGCATGGCTACGACATAAGGGATGCCGAGCTTGGCTACGGCTGGTGCCGAGCAAAGTACTGATTGTTTGTTACAGCTTATATACCGTTCTCAGAGAGGGAATAGCTTTACCTCGTAACTTACAATACTGACATTAGTTCCCATACATGGCTCTATCCTGTGTCCATGCTGTTCTACCCTGCTGACCAATGTAAGGCTCCTATGTCCTTAGAGTTAAACTGGTCTCACTGTTACTTGATATGGTATATGCCTGCTCCTAAGAATGTTGTTTACTACTGAGAGTGGGCACACTTAAAGTATGTTTAAGGTTAAACAATGAGTATCACAAATTTGGCATATAGTCACACAAAAACGCATCATATCAGCTCACTCTTTTTTTTTTCTCCCATGATGTAAGATTAATTTGACTGGTAAATTATTTCTATTGAAAAACATGTGGAGTTCTTAATAAAGTCAATGAATGACCACATCAGAAAAAAAAAAAAAAAAAAAAGTCAACTGTAGGAATTTCTAAAAGGACATTTTGGTGCTTAATGGAATAAGAAGCTAAGTGCCCCATTTACTCCCATTCCATCTCTGAATTGAGCGATCACACTTCACTAGATACAGCTAAATAAAAGGTAAGCACTCAAAAATCTGGGGTCAGTCATCAACATGGGAGATGCATATAAAACAAATGTCAAACCAAATAGTGACCCTTTCCTTTGATGGTAAAATACCGTAAAATCAAAAGGTGACATTCCGTACTTTTGCTAAAACCTAAATTGCTAGAGTAGGCCATGATCAGACCAAAATGTACTTTTTAGACAAACTTTCCAAAGACAAACAGAGGGCACTTTATTATGTCATGCTCCTTTCCTGACATGGGACTCCTGAGCCAACAGGTAATCGACTTGTTGACTGTTGGCACTGATCAGCAGAAAGTCTTCCTTCATTTGAAAGGTGGAGGACTCTGTCAGTCAGAGCGTCAGTGATGTCATTGTGACTCAGGTCCAGGATTTGTGCTTTGTGCAGGTGTGTGAGCAGCGGCTCTAGCAGGGCGTCCGTGAGTCGGCAGTGGCTGAGGTCCAGGTCCGACAGCCCCTCTGCGTCAGACGCAGAGCCTCGTCCTCCCTCTCCTCCTGCGCGTGCGACAGGTCCACTGAAGAGGAGCAGGAGAAGTCCAGCCTGTGCTGCAGAGCCCTGAGCAACGCTGTTGCTGCTGCTGCCCCCTGCTGGATGTTCGAGGCATCGCAGCAGCAGTGGAGGAACCTCAGTAGCAGCCTCCTGTCAACACTGAGTTGGGACACTTTGTCCAGGAGAGGCAGGGTGCTCTCCATCTCCCCCGGTGGTATGGAGGTCCACAGCAGGCTGAGTTGGACGCTGTCACTGTGCTTGAGGGTGAAGCGCAGAGCAGCACAGTCCACTCTGTCCATCTCTCTGGTGTTCAGGTTGATCACATGGTTGGATGACCTCAACAAACTGGACACACAGCCACTGGCACGACTCTTGTATATCTCTCTGATGGCTGACATCATAAAGCTGGGACTGGGCCTTTTGAAAATCACTCTCCCTAGAAAGGGCAGAAGATCGGTAATGTCTTTCTCGAGAAGCCTGTTCTTCCTGAGGTCCACAGTGATGTCGAGGGTTGAACACTGCAGCAGGTAGAGGAGGACCTTCCAGTCCAGAGTGCAGGAGGTCAGGTCTCCACCAACCTTCTGCAGGAACGACTGAGTCAGGTCCTGGTCTTGTGCTTCGTATATGACTACAAGCAACAGCTTCTCTGTCTCAGAAGACAAGTGACCAGGGAGGCAGCACCCAGTCAGGTCCAGACACTGCACTGTGCAGAGTCTCAGCAGGGAGGCCACACTACTCACAACCCTGGACAACTCTCTCTCTGGTGGCTGGGGGCTCTTTAGGACTAAGGAGAGCTTGTGGATTGTCAATGAAGCGCTGCCTCTCCATGTCCCTGTTACCAGTCTGGCCAGTTTCACTGCCATGCTCTGATTCAGTCTGAGCTTGTGTAGCCGTGCCACATGTGTGAAGAGAAGTGAGGCTCCCATGAGAGAGATCTTGCTGGGTGTGAGAGTGAGCTCCACTCTGGAGGCACAGAGGCCCAGGACTCTCCCCACAGACCTGCAGGTTTGCCTGGGTTACATTGACATTTTTGATCAAATAATGGTTGTGGTAATATATTATTAGCTAGGGATGCTCCGATTTATCGGCCACCGATTTAAATCGGCCGATTTCACTCCAAATGACTCGATCGGTGATCGGCAAAAATGGCCGATCGCAAAAGCCGATTATTTTTATTTATTTATTTTCTGGGGAAGACAGATAACTGAACAGAAAACATAGGAGGACGTAACAGTATGTAAACCATGAAGGCCACGTTTATAATGTCTTTTATACAGCCATATCGACTGACTTGGGCTTCAGGCCCTAACTGGGTGATAGGCCAGACTTTTACTATGCCATAAAAATGGGTCTGCGTTTGCTTGGTGCCTAATGGATCAAAACTTTTATCTAAAAAGCAAAAAATATGTAGGCTATCCAGTCAGTAGGCCTACAGTTATGTATTTTTTTAAAAATCGGTATCGGTATCGGTATCGGTTGATCTTGAGGAAAAAAATCGGTGATCGGTATCGGCCCCAAAAATCCAGATCGGAGCATCCCTATTATTAGCGACCCCCACAGATGTATGATTTGACTGCTTTCATGGGAGCTCAGACCTTCCATTGGCTCCCACATAACTCGAACCCTGGGCCCCAGCCCCGGCCGTGCCCCCCAGGGTGAGTCTGGCCCCAGCCGTGCCCCCCAGGGTGAGTCTTCCTCCCCCAAACCTGCACCCTTTCCAGTCAGTCAAGCCACCGATCCCAAAGCCAGAGTAGCACTGACACCTCTGGGTACACTTCCTCTGATGGCTCCCAGAGTGCCCTCTGGCGCCAGTAATTCAGGACAGGCCAGTATGTCCATAACAGTCAGTGCAGGCCGAGGGTTCATACCAGTTTGTACAGGTAGAAGGTCCATGTTAGCCTGTGAAGACAGCAGGTCGATTTCCGCCTGTGCAGACAGCAAGTCCATTTCCGCCTGAGCAGACAGCAAGTCCATATCAGCCTGAGCAGACAGCAAGTCCATGGCGATCTGAAAAGAGTCCATAGGTTCTGGATGGTCTGGGGCTTCCATGTTGCAGTTCCACTTTACACAAGGAAAAACAAACAAAACAACAACACATGTCAACATTAGTAGCTTATCCAACTTTTTGGTTTTTGTTATAACGTAACAATAGGGTTGCCACCCGTCCCTTAAAATACGGAATCGTTCCGTATCTGACAGTTAAAAGATGCGTCCCGTTTTGAACCAATACGGAACGCTGTTTGTTCCGTATTTTCAATCCACCCGCATTGCGTGATTCCTCCAATATATCATACAGAGCTGCCAAGTCTTTTATTTTAGAAATTCCTTTAAATAAAGCTACCGGACACGAGTTTCGTGGCATCTTTCAGCACGCGCGTTAACTTGAGTCTGCAATCGAAGCGGGAGGCGCGCGCTGCTGGAAGAACCTGTGTTCACTCGAGCTGCACGTAAGTCAGAACTAGGGATGCACCGAAATGAAAATTCTTGGCCGAGGCCGAAGCCGAATTTAAGGAAACACTTGGCCGAATACCGAATGTGTATCGGCAGTTTTTAATTTTATCATTGCATAAACTAAATACATTTTGCTTTTTATTCATGCTTCTCAAAGAAAGAAATTGAGATTGAAAAAAAATAACTTTTATTGAACATTCCAGCAGACATCAGTCTATACCAACAAAGCACAATAAATAAAATAAAGATGGCTGCGAAAAAGATGAGTATCTAAGAACTCTCCCACACTCTCACTGTAAACACTCATAATGGGTGTAAAAGGTGTCCTTTGTTTATTTATATATCTATATATTTATATCACTGAATATCTTCAACAAATTGCACTTCGTGTTCACACTGTAGAGAAAAAATGCAGTGCTACAAAAATAATAATGAACGAATCTAACTCAATGAAATGTCCGTGTTCAGTTTATGAGAGATCCAGATCGGATCAGTATAGGTATTATCTTCGCCACTAGATGGCGCTGGAACTTCATCAAAACACGCCCACTATTCGGTGGTAAACATTCGGTGTTTTCACACATTCGGCCGAATACCGAATGTGCTTTATTTTGCGATATTCGGCCGAATACATTCGGTGGCCGAATGTTCGGTGCATCCCTAGTCAGAACGTAGCAAGCAGGGTTGCCAGATTGGACTACTTATGGTCACACTGGACGGGTGGATTCGGCAGCTTTTAGACTGGTTGGGCTGGAAATGGTCAATTCCGTCTGGCAACCCTGGTTGCAAAATATGTGCATGTACGTATCTGGTAGCCTGGTACTTTCAAATCGCAAGTTGTTTCATCCTCTGTTCTCTTTTTCGGGGTGATGGAGGAGAGATTGGCAGTGAAATATCCATGATGGGACTTTGCTCATCATCCTCCGTCCTCACACTCATGTTTTCCCCGCTCCATTAATCTTCTGTTATTCAACACGAGTGTGAAAACGGATTGTATCCTTTATCTCAAAGACACTATGGCATACCGTTTCTAAAATTCACTTAATATTCACTTAATTTGGGTGAGATGATAGGCCTACGTTGCAACTTTACAGTTTTGGTAACTGTTTTTTGTTTCTCTACTGTAACATAATATAACATTGTTATTAGTATTATTATTAAATACAATGTACAATACAAATACAACAATTGGGGGTCCCTCAAAAAAAAATGCTGACCAAGGGGCCCTGTTGATGGGGCCCAATTTTCTTTTAGACTCTGTAGGCTACTTTATTTGTTTATTAAGACTTACATAAATATTATGTATTGTCTGAATTTGTCTTGTTTTATCAAATGTTACAATTATTTTTATTTCTTGTGCTGGTTTATTATGAACAACATGTAAAATTGCAGGAAACTAGCATAAATAATTGTGTGGGAGAGAGGGGCACAGTTTTGGGGTTTTGAGGGGCACAGAGGGGCACACGTGCAGTTTTGGGTCGCTCCACCGCCAAAAAATCTCACTCCAAACTTTTGGTGAAACTTGGCAGCCCTTAAGGCTTTATTGAAACGATGTTTAACTTATGATTTACTAGCACTGGCGCCCCCACCCCGCCCTTGGGCCCGTGGTGGTCGTGGTCCCGAGGAGCGGGGCCCCTACTGCGAGGGGTGTCCCTTAATTCTCTGACTGAAAGGTGGCAACCTACGTAACAACCAGCTATAAAGCCTGGGCCTAATTTATTGACAACTTCGTCTCCGCAGCAATGTGAGGTAGTTTGTAGCTAGGCTACTGTATGAATCTCACAGTCCGTCCATATTGGCGACACTTACTGATAAAGTTTCAATTTCATAACAAAACTCAAACGTGAAATTGTATAGGAAGCTAAGCTAGCAGCAAGCTAACCAAAACGACAGCCAGCAACCAGCTATTTTTAGTGGTAAAGCAACTAGCAAGTACCACTAGTCCAGATTCAGCTAGCTAGCTATCTAACGTTAGCTCACTACGACGGCATACAACTGCGGTCTATAGGTATTTGTCTCCAAGTCTGATATAGTTAGTACACATTTATTGTAAAATAACAATGATTCAACCATTATTTTCTTAACTGTAACTTTAACAATGATTCAACCATTATTTTCTTAACTGTAACTTTAAATCGCGCTATGTTTACCTCAAAATATGTGGTTTAGCAGAGGGATATCGCACGCATGTACCTAAACAGCAACATGAAACATTTCATTGGCTGGTTTCTACATGTATTGGTGCGTTCGTAAAGTTGCTCTGGAAATCTGATCAGCACTCATGGAATGCCTCTTGTCCAATCAAATTACATGGTCGCTTTATCACGTTGAACCGAGTGTGCGCTCCGGCGCTCTCAGAGCAAATTTACGAACGCAGCCTACATGTATGGCTATCGCGAGGAAACAGTCGAATAAGCCAATCACAGCCACGCTCTCGACTGCAGAAGCAACTGACAGACTGCTCCACTCACTCAACTAAACCTCATTCAAATAAGTAACATAACATATGCAATGACGCCAAGATATAGACAGCGAGCGCTGTCTGTACATGTGCAGGCATGTGCCGAAGAAACAGTTCCATAAATAGAAAATTAGGTTCCTCCGTACCTAGTAGGTTCAGCATCATGTCCATGTGCTGGGAAGGCTTGCTGTCTCCCAGCCCCTGAATTGCGAACAGACGTCGGGCTCGTTCTGACCGTGATAGTTCGAAGGTCTTGAGGAGGAGAGCCTTAAACGCTGTATATTTATTCAGGGCAGGGGGAACTGTAATGAAGCCCACCGTTCTGGCTGCAGTGGAGCTCCCCAGCGCCGAGACGACATGGTAGTAGCGTGTGGCGTCATCTGTAATCCCACGGAGGGCGAACTGCGCCTCCGTCTGTGCGAACCATGCTGCCGCGGACGTCTCCCAAAACTCCGGCAATTTGAGAATAACGGCGTTATTTGCCATGTTCGGTTCAGTCTCGGATACTTCAACGGGACTGACGTCGATGTCACCAGTGTAGTGCCGAGAGACGGGAGTCGGAGGCGGCGTATCAAATGTCACAGCTAAACGTTTATTAACAAACATGAACAAGCTGCGACCACATGCTTCAAGCAGTAACTATATCACTGATGTAACAACTCGAGTACCACCCACTTAACCCTCCGTGCGGAAACAATAATCCCAACCCATAGTTCCGGGGGTGAATTATGTTAACCCACCACACAGGTTTAGATTATTTGATTTCATGGTAACATTTTTATTTCTCTGACATTCACATAAAGTGTCACTTGTGGTAGGCACAGGCAGATCAAACAAATCTTGGAAAACAGTATTCCAACGCACCCCTCCAGAAAAACAACAATACATAAACCAGGCAGCACATACATTGTATTGTAGTCATCATACCATACCAAATGAAAGCATTTACATTTGCTGTGGTTATTGAAATGGGGACCATTACATTATTACATTGAACAAATTTAAATTTTACTTGGATTGGCATAAATACATTTGTGCTATGAAATTAAAAAGCGTGATGTTTTTCTCTCTTTTATGGTAAAAGTAATGTCTAATACAGCAATATTTCACTGATAATATATACCATTATCCTATGGGGTTGCAGCTATTCCATAGCCACCTGACTCCACATGTCTATTGCCTTACTAATAAGGCCTATAGGCCATGTTTCTTGCATGAATGGTCCCCTCGAGTGAACATCTGAGGGTTTCGGTAGACAACAATCACCCAACACCTGCTTTAGCTGATTTTGACACTACCACTTTTGTTAAGACGATGCACTCTGCTATAATTGTTTTAAGTTGCTGCTGTAACATGAGCATGCCTAAAAATTATGGAAAGGGCGGACTTGTTTACAGGTGAATTCCAACTCCTTCCAAATGTATACTCAAGGACGACCAGTGCTGCAATTATCTACAGAATTAACTACCAACACTTAAGCATCATCCTATGATATCGATTTTACTGACAACAGAACGGCAAAGTATTTATATATTGTTTACGTTATTGTGCTGTCAAGCAAATATTTCTAAAATCTTAGCAGCTATTATAACAAGATATTTAAGAGGTATTTATTTACTTAGCCAAGTATTTAATCAAGAGTGAGAGGTGGGGTTTATTCACTATACTACAACTGCAAGGTTGATTTTACTCACAGATGGCACTGAGGAAGAACACTCAATGAATGAATGAATGAATGAATGGTCTTTATTGTCATTGCTACAGTACAGGTACCAAACAACGAAAGTACAGACCATATAAAAGAAATGCTCATCCAGCTCTCATTGTCTTGACACAATCATTTGGAAAATAAACATTTATCACTGTATTTAAAGTAGAAATATCCTTACTACACAGAGGAGGTTGTAGCAGGGTTTCAAAAAAAAAAAAAATGCTGACTAAAATTCCCAGTTTTACAGTCCACTACATCTAAGAAACAAAGTAGGACATTCAGAACCAGCTAATGTTTTGCATTTGGAATGATGTGTTGTCGTCATTTGTTCATTCCCATGCACTGTCATGCATTAGCATTTTAAAAAGATTAAAAAAGAATAAAAATAAAAATAAAAACATAGAAAGGAATGTGTAACAGGGTATCCACTAGATGTTATACTCTGTCAAATAGTTTTCATCTGCAGTCTCATAAATCTATACAATAATCAAATATATCAAGATTTTCATTTGATAAGATATGATGATTATGATGAATATAACATGTTTTATTTACTAAAATCCCTTAAACATATTTAATCCCTTCAACTTTGCAACTTAAGCAAATGATGCAATATCAAACAAAAGAGAGCGACCATCAGGCATGTTTAAAGTCTATCACACACACCTACTTTCCTTTTAAGACTGTAAAAAAGAATGATAAAATAATTGAAATATTGCATTACTATGTCTTCCTTTGAAAGCAGTGGCTACTGTGAGTGGCTCACGTTTGTTTTCATTTTTTTTTTGTGCCCTGAAAGTGACATGACTTGGCAATGACAATGCTCTTACTCTCTCACACACAATACTCTCAAACAAGACAATTGCATTTGAGAATTCAAGCGAAGGCAAACATTCAAGAAATGTACTAACAGAAAAGTAGAATGGTGACAGTCAACTGTGTTTTGGGCATTTAGCAAGTAAGTTCCTATTGTATTTTCATAAGCCCCATTCAGAAATAAATCACCAGAGATTTGGCCTTAACCCTTCATCATAAAGTTAACCTGAACATACAATAACAAAGATGCCTCTATAGGACACATCTTTAATCTCTTTATTCTTGAATACTTACATAATTACAGACAAGGAACAGTAAAGCTCTCATATACAATACATGGAATTTACATGTTCCTGTTTCAAAATGATCTCCGTGTTATGGCTTCAAGTGACTCCCCTGGAATGTGTTGCTGCTCCCTTCATATGTCTTGCCACATTGCCAGTCGTCCTAAAGTGAAAAAAGCTGGTGTTTCTGAGAGATTAGCTGAGAGATTTAAGGCTGCATGAGAAAAATCACTCATCAAAAGCAAAACGCTTGATCAGGTTCGCTGGTGTGCAAAGGACAGGTCTGAGACCTGGGTCTAAGAACCTCGCCTGGCTCCTGGTGTGTAGACTGCTTTAGCCAACTCCTATGACTATCGTTGGTATGACAACAGAGGAGTTGGCTATAACTCATATACAGTGGCCGGCGTAAGTAATGGGACAATGAAGTATTTTTCTTCTCTTGGCTGTCCACTCCAAACGTTTGGATTGACTGAGGTTAAAGTCAAAGTAAAGATTCTCAGCTTTTCTTTAATCATAGTGTACATATTTGTTTCACCATTCAGAATGACAATACCGTTTATGTATAGTTCCCCTATTTCAGGGGACCTAAAAGTGATGGGACAGATGATCAAATGTCACAGCCTGGGGTGGTCCAGAGGTCTAGCACCACTGCCGACAATGCACACATATGCCAATGTCCGCATGGGTTAGAATTTGGCCTGCTGACATACCCTCTCCTCCTTACTTCCTGTCTTTCTCTGTCTCAATCCAATAAAAACAGAAACAAATCTTAGTGGAACTGCCCCACCAAAAAAGAACGTTTACAAAAATAAATATACTGTATTGATGAAATGTCCAAATCAAGCACTCAAGTTTAGTATTTGGTTGAAAATCCTTTGCATGCAATAACTGCATCTTCTCTGGTGATCTTGAGTTGTTTACACTTTTTGGCCCTGAAAAACTCTCGTTGCCATGGCAGTATGTATGGGGTCATTGTCTTACTGTATGATGACGCCCAATCCAATGAATTTGGAGGCATTTGCTTGTGCTTGAGCAGACAAGATGTTTCTGTACACTTCAGAATATATTCTGCCATCAGCAGTTACATCATAAATGAAGACAAGTTAGCCAGTTGTAGTGGCAGCTATGCATGCCCTAACATTAACACCCCCTCTACCATGTTTCAAAGATGAGGTGGTATGCTGTAAATCAGGCAGATCCTTCCCCCCCAATCTTTCCACTTGCAATCACTCTGGTACATGGTAGTATCTGTCCACAAGACCTTTTCCCAGACCTCTGCAAGCTTTTTAGGTACTTTTTTAAAGGCTTCCTAGACTTTCATTGACCCCGCTTTGGTCCTCATGTTCACAAACACCAATACGTGAGCTTAGAATTATAAGGTTCTATCTCCGTTTAGGGTAGTTCAGAGATATTGAGCGTCAAAGTTTTTATATTCCATTTTGTTTTGTGAGATGGAACCTTTGTATTTTATTAATTACTAACCAAAAACATTTCAACATTTAAAAAATAACACCACATTAATAAACACCTAATGGATCAGATTATGTAAAAAACAAAATTTTGACAAAAATTGAGATAGAACCTTATAATTCTAACGTCACGAAAAGCCTAGAATCAATACTAGACATTGACAGCTCTCTTATGCTTGCACAAATCATGTGATGAACACACCTGACTTACCAGAAATACCAGTCAAGCCAATTCTCCCATTAATTAAACCAATTAATTAAGTCAACTATCTTCAAATCCAAAGTTTTGGAGTAGAGAGCCAAAAGAAGACAAAATGCTTCATTGTCCTGTTACTTAGACAGGACACCCTAGATATGGAGCCAGGCTAGAATGAACCTACAGAACACAACATATTTATCCGCTTTACTTGTGTGAACGATTTTTTTTTTCTTCCCAGAAGTGTATTTCTGCAGTTGGTGACAGTGAATGGGATTGACAGTCTGTTCTTGTTTACCTGGCTAGGTGAAAGAACACCAGAGAGGATGGAGAGAGTGAACATCAATGGCTTTGATAAAGAGGGTTAGACCTACAGTGTATCCTTCACTTGTTTGCCTTGGCTTTCACTTGGGCACCCTTGGCATGGTCCAGACGTGACTGAATGTCTACAGGCTTCTCAAAGAAGCGCACGAGGACGCCAGGATCTGCTCAAACGAGAAGGACCACTCCACCTCCTGTGACTTAGACCTTGCCTCCAGGGTGCTGGTGGTGCCGGGGGTGTCTGACCTATTCTCTGGGGTGGTAGAGGCGTTCCCATCAGCCAGAAGCCCCTCTGAAGCAGTCTGTGCAGGGCTGGTGAGCTCCTGAGGGCTGCTGGGCTCCGCCTCCTGGAGCCTCCGCCCTACTTCCTCCATCCTCAGGAGGAGACTGGTCACACGGACCACCGCACGGTACTGAGACTCCTCCTCAGGGTCACCGTGGAACAAGTTGTAGAGAGTCTTGGAGAACTGGATGAACTGAGCCTGAGGACACAATTGGGAGACGGGTGGATGGTAAGATTTGGAAGATGATGTGTTTGTGCAGTCAGAATGTAAAATCACGGCATATTTGGATTAAAAATCAATACATGGCAAGTGAATTAAATCTGATAGAGTATAATTCATTATCTCGTATTGAGAGGCTGATCAGTTCAAGAGATAAGCCTGCATCTGACTGATTACGTATAAGAAATCGCTTTATTAGGAATAGCCCCCGTTTTCGAGGGGGTCCTATGCAACAACAATACAATAACAAGACAATTAGACAACACATTCAACAAAACAAAAAAAACAAGATTTTTTTATTTTATTATTATTATTGTATTATTATATGTATATAATATATATATTTATTTTATTTTATTATTAATTTTCTATTGGCAATATGTGTTTGGTTGATGGGTGGGTGGATACATAGGGAAAAAGAAAAAATAGAAGGACCTTCATTCCTTATTTGTGTACCCATAAGTGCTGTACTGTGTACTTCCTTCTAATAAAATATTGTTTAAAAAAAATAAAAAATAAGAATGAAATAAAATAGACAAAAACTACAGTAACAACAGGACCTATGAACCACAGAAGACATGACAAGCAAAATAACAGAACAGACAAAACTAAAACAAAAAAATCTAAATTAAAGCAAAACATAAGGAGCATACAGATGGATCTTCCAATGATTAGCAATAGAAGAATAGTAATGGTGACAGTGATACTATAAGTTCATGAGTGTACCTTTATAATAGATACTACCCTGGACACTGTTTTTTTTTACCTGGTTAATTCTGGGTAAATCCTTGATGCTCTCCTCTTTCTTCAGTATCTCGTCTTGCCATTGCTTCAGGTAGGCCTGCAGGTCCACTTTTCCTCTGCCTATGGAAAATGTTCTGTTCAGACACGAGTATGGTGTGTGTACAATGTGTAAGGGAATTTGGTTTCAAGCAAAATTCAAAGAGCATAGTCAAAGAGCATAGTCAAAGAGAAGCGTCACCTCTTTCAGGGCTTTTTCTTATCACACCGTCCTCTGGTAGATCGGACACTGCAAAGGAAGATTTTTTTTTGCTTTTAAATTGCCTCAAAGTAACCATACGACTTCATATCGTTCAAAATGCAGACAAATGATAAGATGTTGTTAAAAAAAGATCAAAACAAGCACAATGAAAGGAGTTAGGCCCAAAATGTGAAATTGTTAAGAGAGGAGAAGGAATACAGCAGAGCAAGCTGACCAGTCAGTCGACTGAAGTGGGAGAAGTCTTCTGTCATTGGAATAAAGTGGGGAAGTCTTTGGTCCTTTGAGTGGGAAGGACTACCTGTGAACGCTAGAAGCAATCCTCAGTGAGAGCATGCAGTATTATAGGACAGACAGCTAACACAGACCAAAGCCAACTGTTCTGAGAGAAAATATAGAAGGGCAGGATGAAATATACTGTATAGTGGAGATTAGAAGTTAGTTTAGCGGAAAGTCTTGAGAGGGTGAAGTAAATTAGCTTTTTCCAAGGAAATATTTACCAAAGCGTCAACACAGATTACAAAGAATCATAGACCAGGAATGACACGTAAACAAGGTTGACGGAGAAGTAACTCATCTAATTGACTCACCTGGTGGAAGATGAAGCTTAAACAGGAATTTCAGTTTATCTGTGAAACTGCCACTGTACACAATGTCTATGGGAAGAAAAACACAATGAGTGGGGGAAAATAGAGAGAAAGGTTGCCTGAGGGTGATCCAGGATTAGATTAGTGACACCTAGTTTACCACAGAGGTGGGGGGGTAAGGGTCAGACAAGGGGAGAGGGGTTTGTTAGAACAGGCGTTCAGGTGACCTTACCCAGAGCACAACAGAACTCCTTGAAGTTGACAAGGCCGTCCTGGTTCTCATCGATCAAACGGAAGGCCCAGAGGGAGAGGGCGTCCTTGTTGCTGCAGAGGGACCAGGGCTCCAGGAGGGAGAACAGCAGGCTGAACTGCTGGAAGCCCAGCTGGTACTGGTCCAGATAGGCCAGGCTGGGGTCGTGGTGCAGCAGGGCTGGACTGTTCATGGTCCAATAGCAGCTGAGGAAATGTTGCCTCTGGAAACAGAGGAGAATTGAAGAAATTCCCATCCCCCCAGACAGTTAACAATGTGAATATATTTTCCTATGCTATACGGTAATAAATGTTAGGTAACTGGAAACATCTTGGTGTTTACCAATAAGGTTCTCACATGAAAGTCTGAATCAGGACCCGGAGCAAGTGGATGAGTTTGCAACATTGTTGCATAAATTATTTATCTGATTTGCGTTCTCACAGCCCTTTATGTAAATGAAGTAGCATACGCAATCGAAGCAACAGACGTGGTAGTTGATTGGTCCGAAATGTTTTAAATTGCCCATTCGTCCCGCTCTTATCCAGATCAACACGCATGCGCTGTTGTTTTCCTATGGACAGCCTGGGTGCGTCGTTTCTAATCTGAGCAAAACCACTCTTTTCAAGCGGAGCAAGCGTTGGTTGTTTGCTCCGGGAGCGACTTCGAATGCGCGTTCTCACCGCTCCAAATGACGCAGAGCAAAGCGAATTTGATCCTAAACTCTGATTCCAAGTGAAGAAAATGTTCTAGTGAGAACACCCCCTAAAAGAAGGAACTGAAGGAGATTATTTGAATCTCGCTTCCGAAACCATAAAGAGTGATTTGTAATCGGCGACTTTAGTTGATCCCCTCAGGGCTAAATGACACATGCTGCGTCTACCTTACCTTACCTCAATGGCGCCCGTAAAAGTTCCGCCACGCACACACGCCGCTAGGGGTGTAACGGATCACAGCTGATCCTTGATCCGTACGGATCCCCCCCCCCCCACACACGGTTCAGCAGGCATGTGTACCGCGGTTCAATTGCAAAATGTAACCAAGTAATAATATTAGTTTAGTTAGTATTAGTATTAGTTAATCTCTCTTGTAAATCACAATGTAGAGTTGCCATGAAAAGATAGACGCGACAGTTGCATGCTTTGTTTTACTGTAAAGCGCAATGATAGGTTGATAATGCAAAAAAAAAAAAAAAAAAATCTGTTGTTTACTCACTACACGTGAAGATGGGAATCCACAGCAACAAGTGTATCATGGCGAGTGCTAGTAATGTTGGCGGCGGAGAAGAACTCGAAAGGCCTCCCTCGTCATTTAAAATCCCATGTATGGGAGCACTTTGGCTTCTCTGTCAATTATAACAATGATGGAAGAAGGGTGGTCGATAAAAAAGTTACGGTGTGTAGGAATTGTGCAACGAGAAAGTCGTATGAGAGAGGCAATACGTCAAGCATGGCCACACATTTGACACAACATCACCCTGGTGTGTTGACGGGAGGCACGAAAAAGGTAGCTCGACAACTTCTGATAATGTAGCCATTTTTTGTCATACCATGTTTAAGGGAAGGTTTCACTTTATTATTTAGTTAAAAGTGGCATAAAACATGTTTATTCGTCTGCTTTAAAGAGCCCAGTGATTCACTCTCTCCTACTGCACTATAATTTAAGATGAATGTGTATTTCAGAGAATATGTAGTATATGTAGTATGCAGTAGAATATGTTATGTATATTTGACCAGTTTTGACATCTTGAATGTTTTTTGAATGTTTTTTGTTTCACACAATAAAAGTGGTGTTTTTACAGAATTCAAGGAAAAAGCAGGTTTTAGAAACAAAAATGTTTTTTGTTGATTCCGAAAAATGATCCAATCTGTGACTCAGAAACCGCGACACGATCCGATCCGTGAGTCAGGTGATCCGTTACACCCCTACACGCCGCTGAGGTAAGGGCGGATGTGTCATTTAGGCGTCAGAACCTGGTCTCTTGTTGACACTGACCTGTTGAGGATGGTGACTGCCTCGGCATCGTCGTGGCTGCTAATCAGGCCCTGGATGTTATAGTCCAGCACCGCCAGCCCCAGCTGCAAGATGGCCTTGATGCCGTCGTAGAAGAAACAGTCCACCACGTTAACGGCGCTCTCGATGGGCAAGACGCTGATGAACAGAGTGAGGAACCAGGACAGAGAGACAGACGAGAAGAAGGTCAGGTCTGTCATGTGTTCCGTCAGCTGCGAGAGCTGCGCTCGGATCAGCTCCTCAAACACGGCCTGGTCCACCAGCGCACCTGAGGAAACACAAGACACAGGTTATCACTCAGCCATTCCCAGCAACACAAGGCCCAAATGGCAGTCGGAACATAATTGCAGCCAACACACTGACACGTGTGTGTGTGTAAAACATTTTCAAATTGGAGGAATGTCGGTCGTCTTTACTTTGTAATAGACACAATAAGAAACAGTACACAATAAGAAACAGTAAGGTCTTTTTTTGCTCTGCTCAACACTATTTGTTCTAGCAAACTGGGTCCCCACAGTGTTCGCTACTAAACAGTAGGAGGTTTAAAATCAAACGTGTGTGACACGACCCCTCACCGATGATCCTGCGGTTGAAGTAGTCAGGCAACATCCTCTCACACACGGCCACCAGCAGCCAGAAGGCCTCTTCCTCTTTGGCGTAGAGTAACAGCACCGACGTCAGGATGTTCATGGCCTTCACAACAGACAGGTCAGGAGACGGGTAAGGATGGGCTTTTTTTTGTGGATGTTTGGAGTTTTTTTTTTTTTTAATAGACAGAGGGGGGTTAATATAAGGGGTTTAACACCACGTGAGTTTAGAATTATAAGGTTCTATCTCCGTTTAGGGTAGTTCAGAGATATTGAGCGTCAACGTTTTTACATTCCATTGTGAGATGGAACCTTTGTATTTTATGAATTACTAACTCAAACATGTCAACATTTAAAAAATAACACCAAACAGGCATTAATAAACACCTAATGGATCAGATTATGTAAAAAAACTCAATTTTGACAAAAATGGAGATAGAACCTTATAATTCTAACGTCACGACCAGCCTCGTACCTGGCAGTAGCCGATTTTGGGGTTCCTGTAGGCGTAAGCGGTGAGGACTCGCCGGAGGGCGGAGATGCCCGTGTCACTCTGGAAGGCCGGGTGCTCGGGGAGGGAACGGTGCAGGTCTCTCTCTATCTCGTCTGTGGCCAGGGTGCTGGTGCCCAGGGACTGCTCCACCAGCTCTGTGTAGTAGCCTGGGTGAGTGGCCATGTAATTTACTGCACCTGCAGAAGGCCAAACAGCACACACCACGTTCAAATACCAAACTATGCCACAATAATGCCAAAATCATGCCACTGCATTTCGTTGTCTGGTACTTGTACTCTGCAATGACAATAAAGTTGAATCTAAAGTCATCTAATACAACCTGTTCAGATCCCACAACTGATTGTAATTCCCTCATGGTGTCATCTTTAACAGCTTTCACAAACACAATCCGTTCTGCTGTCGTTCAGAGACTTAAAGAACCGTGAAAGATCCATACACAACTAGGGATGGGAATGGAGAACCGGTTCCAAATTGTTTGATGCATCGGAATCGTACGCCTCCGAGGTTATCTATTCCTCCTCGACCCGTCCGACTCTGCTAGACTGACCACCTGCAGCCATGACCGGGTGAGCATGGCAGCCATTCAGCCACCTGACTTGATTGGCTAGCCATATCAACTTATATTCAAAATCCCACACATTTCCACTGTAATTCATTCTAGCAATTTTAATTCACCCATATACAATAATTCATTCATAAAACATGGCTTAATTTCAAAAAGGACATTGCTAATTGTAAAATCTGTAAAATTATAATTTCAAGTAAGAGTGGAAACACCAGCAATATGTTACATCTTTCGAGGCAACATGGGCTAAAATTACAGGAATTACATGTTTTTGACAGGCACGAGTGCCACTGCTTCCCAAGCGAGCAACATGTCCGTTACTGAGGGTAAATATCCTATGCTAATATTAGCTCGGCAGATTTCTTTCTTTGACTAAGAAACGCTAATTGAAAACGAATGCTGTACAAATATTCTCCCATTTCATCCATTTTAGACAATGACAGACTGTTGCTACAGATCCTCCCAGAGAAAGCAGACATGCACATTTTTCTGCAGAAGAATTGTTGAGTTTATCAGTTTTATATTTGTTTACAAAGTGATATGCTTTAAAGAAAAGGAACATTACATTTATTTTCCATTATATGTCATGTTCAGATATTATACATCTGTGTTGACACTGAAAACCTGTGTACTTTTTTTCCACACACAGAAAATGTATCAGGAATCGATAAAGAATTGACCCGATATGCAGAATCAATAATGGAATCGGTATCAATGGTAAATGGATTGTCAATGGTAAATAGCGCCTTTTTTTGCTGCTCCAAAGCGCTTTACAATGGCCTCTCATTCACACACCCATTCACACACCAATGGTGGCAAGCTGCCATGCAAGGAGCTGGCCCGCTCACTGGGAGCAATTTTGGGGTTCAGTGTCTTGCCCAAGGACACTTCGACATGTGGGCTGCCGGGGCTCGAACCGCCAACCAGCCAACCTTGCGATCATTAGACGCCAGCTCTACCTCCTGCGCCACAGCCGCCCCACTATGCCTATGTCTGCATGTATCCATGTATGAGGCTAATGTGCCGTACTGTATGTCATTTCACACTGCTTTGCCCAGTACCGTTTCCCTGGGAGGGATAAGTACAGTCCTACAGGGGTGTGAGGTTAATGTACTGTAGGAGCAGAACACAATTCATGTTCACTGTAACTGATACTTTCACTGCAGTGCTCTCCAATGTGTATCTAATAATGTATAAAGGAAAGGGCAAGACCTCCCAAGTTATAACTAGACATTTTGCTGCTCAGCTAGTGTGGTGGGCGGTGAGGAGAAAACCTAGCCCTGACTGAGTCGATGCTTGTAGTTTTTTCCCTGGTGCTTAATGATGACAGATCACCTGTTGCGTCCGCAGGGGCGTTCTTCCTCTACTCGAGCCTGGCTCTGCTGGGTACCCTCTTCATCTACGGCTGCCTGCCTGAGACCAAAGGCCGGAGGCTGGAGGAGATAGAGTCCCTGTTCGAGAGCCAGCTCTGCTCCTGCGGCGTCACAGACTCAGACGAGGGGCGGCAGGTGGAGTACATCAGGGTTAAAGGAAGCAACTACCACCTCTCTGACAACGACGCATCTGATGTGGAGTAGCGTGGCCTAGCCTAGCCTAGTGTCTATGATGTTGGCCATCCTAGAAACACCCATTTTCTCTGCTTGGTGACTCAGAGCCCCTTCATGTTGTCCCATCCCCCTAGCCTACAACCTCACATAATTCTCATATCTTTTGGTTTGCTTCTCAATCAGGTTAGGTTACCTCTTATCCACCTGCTTCTGATCAACACGTCTGCATACATACAATACAGTTCATTAGGACTTTTCATTTGTGAGGTAGACCAACAGGATTAGCAAAACAATTGCCTTTTTCCTACAACATGAGAAGATAATTATACTCTTTGATTAAAGACAAAACCGTAGTGTAGTGCACCAAATGTCCACTGAATGGGACATAACATTTGTTCAGATCAGAGGGGGTTGTGATATATTCAGTGTTGATACCAGTATGCCTTTCTATATGAACCACATCTCAGTAAAACTGTTGTCTCAGCTTGTAGCATCACAAACGGGTTGTCAGTCACTTGGTCTTTGTCCGAAGAAGTTGTCTTGCTTTGGTATGGTTTTACTTTGTTAATTAGCTACATTAGCACCTGTCTCTACAGTATGTCGTCCTTAGTAGGCCAAAGGCTTGGGTTGTACAGCAATGTATTCCAGTCTATGTTACCCAAGACATTGACGCCAGTTTTGAAGTGACATTATGAAGGAGTTGACTAATGGCCATGGTTAGCCAGAACATTACGTTGATAGTGTACTATAGTCTAGCCACCTGGGTTTCTGCTCGTTGTCCATCAGAGAAAAAAAACGACCCTCATCAGTGAAATGGCCAGTATGTTAATGCCATGTAACACACGCAGTTGCTTTTTTAAACGTGTATTTCTTTCAAAAATAATGTTGGAATGTCGTATTTTCTCCACATTTTACTTTCGTCTTCCTCCATAGCCTTATGTACAAATCGCAAATGCATATCACTCATGTGGAAGAGTTGGATTATCATATTCTCAAAAGTCGAGGAGTACTGTACTTGCCGACGTCGTTTTATATGATATTGTAAAACTTTGTGAGGTTACACCTTGTTAGTCAAGTACACATAATGTGTGTGTGTAGCAGAGACTACTGAAAGTAGAGGACATAATAACAATACAGAGATT
Source organism: Nansenia antarctica (assembly GCF_963989245.1). NCBI lineage: Eukaryota > Metazoa > Chordata > Actinopteri > Argentiniformes > Microstomatidae > Nansenia > Nansenia antarctica. The sequence goes on from NC_137678.1 coordinate 39,331,040, forward strand.
AAAGTATGTGTATTATCTGTGATGAAACAAAAATAGATAGCAATTGAATTAGATAACGTTTTCCTTTACTGAAATCACAGCTACACAAAGTTATGATGCTGTTCTTATGGCCTGTGACCTACAGGTGCTCACTCCAGTCCTTGTGTTACAACCTGTCTGTTTGATGACTGTTAATGCAGACAGGTTCCCTATAGTTCTCAGTAATGAGTGTTTTTAGTTTACGGTTGATCCCTGTTGATTGTCAGTTCATTAGAATAGAATGAGAGTATTTCACTTTTTGACCAGACAGAAGAGATGGTAGAAAGACTCAACCAGAGGTTCACTGGAGGACAGATGTCTTCCCCTTTATCATCATAGACTAGTTTTATAGAGAGTGCTTTATTGCAATCACCTTCATTGACGTGACATTGCCGTTATGTAAAACAGAATTGTATATGGAATATTGTGTCAACCAGATATTTGATGTATTGTAATTTTAGAATGCACTTTGATTAAGGAAAGACGCTCAACCCTTGACAACCCATTGTGTTATATATTGCCTTTGCTTTAATTCCAAATGGGGACATCCAACGTGTGTTTATGGTGAATGGGTGCAATCTTTTCTATGTGAAACAATTAAATGCAGTGTTTCTACAGTTTATGAAGAACTAGTAAAGAAAAACAAATAGATTTATCAGTGCTGTAAAGTACATTTGATTATTGTTGCTGTAAATGTTTTGCTAGAATTTATATTCTATAAAAACTGAATATATTCATGAAATCTTGAACACTTGAATATGTATCTGGGGAAAAAATTAAAACTAACGAATTATCTTCCAAATGTCTGGCTTTGTTTTAATTCACTTATTTTAAACCTCAGGGAGACGTTGGATAAATGTAGAACTGACACATTTTGTGTGAAAGTGTAGTGCTGACAATACCATTACAGATTAGCACATACATAGGCAAGCACATATCCTCTTTTCCTACACTTCAACATTTCTTTTCACTCCTTTTTTCTCCGCTTCAACATGAGCAGAATGTCGGCTGTTTCCAGTGTTTCTGTCTCCTCAGAAAGCCTGTTAACCCAGGCCTCCTCCCTCCCCTCAGAGAGGTCTTTCACAAGAGGCAGATTCTCCACAGGGTCTTGCAGTCCTCTTTCAATGCTCTGGCTTCCATCGTCCTCAACTAAATCTGGAGGAAAATCAACAATACAAATCAAACCATTGTCAGTGGCCTCCTGCTATAAATAGTTAACTTTAACAAATGAATGCCAGCATTAAAATATCTAAGCAAACATTAACAATAATAAATGGTAATAAATAAATCCACTAATTAGCCTGATCTATTATCATCTATCAATAACACTCCAGATTTAGTTTGCACTGATTAAGAAATAACCTAGGTCAAGACAATAATGAATTTAGACAGCATGTCAAAGCTCTTGCACAGAGTCTTACACCACTGGCACGAGAGCACCTTGGTGTTTTTCTGAAATCAAAGAGAAAGCACAGCGAAAATGTTTTCTTTCATCGCATACTCATTTCAATTGTTTTTGCACATACATGTATACTGTACATATTGGATTGATAACCATTGCCCCTGCTCTGTGCATATATCGTACTGTACATATATCTTTATGGCTAGATGCCGAATGCGTGAGATCTCATTCAGGTAGAATTACGACTATTAAAGTGAAGTTCCACTGTTGTGAAATGTTTTCCTGGTTTGGGGCTGACTTTGGATGTAGTTTATTAGGTCAGAAAGTTTTTAGTGAAGTGTTGTTGCTTCCTTAGATATTAGGGGTGTAACGGTACACGTATTCGTACAGAATATTTCCAGTATGGGTCCTTCGGTTCAGTACGTGTGTGTACTGAACGAATGCAGCATTCTTTTACCCACCGCACATGCAGAACTTGTTTGTGTGTTGAAGTAAACTCAGCCAGTACGCATGCACACGCACAAGAGATGTCAAACTCATACCGGTGGTCACATGACCAACTTAAACAACATAACACTACATTACATCTGACTCCAAAAGATATTCCATGATTAATCATTGACAATGCTTTGCTCATCCCTGTGTGACAATAATATCGGATCCTTGATTCCATCATGAATACCCAAAATGCTATTTCACCATGCCCTCACATTAAGATAAATCGGCTTGCGCGGAGTTTACCCTCATTCCAATAGCTGTATAATCCGTCTCATTAACAATGCATGTGGACATTAGACCCTAACCCTAAACTCTGTGATAACCTGGTCATGATTATGTGGTTTTGTTTGAACAGAAAATGACACACTGCAAATTCTGAACAATCACAAAACTGTTAGCAAGCACGTGAAGTTGCGGGAGTATTCAGAAACACAGCAGACCTGAAGTCTCCTGTTTGGGAGAATGACAGTTACCTACAATGACGATGGACAAAGACAGGTGGATCAGACCAAAGCTATATGCCGGCATTGTTCAACTGCAATGGGGCCAAAGCAATAAGAAACGCAATAGGTGTTTTTACAGCAGCAGACCATATTCTGTTGTTGAGAACACAGGTTCTAAACATGATGAAAGTAATCGAGCCTTGTTACGTAGTTCCCTCTCGTCCGCAGTTCAGCCAGAAAATCTTACCAGCCCTTTATAAACAAGCACAAACTACAGTTGTCCATGACTTATCCAAGGGACCTGCCATCACTCTCACGACCGATGGGTAGACATCTAGGCCCACTGATAACAGTAACTGCGCACTACATCACAAATGTAACTTTATTATACAAGCATAGTACTGTTCAAACAGAGTAAACCAAGGTTTAATAATAATGTAATAATAATACAGTTTTTCCCAATTGCTAAAACACAAAAGCCAATTCTCTAAACCAAATGACCAGTTCTCTAAACACATTTAATAAAACTAGCTCCCATTTGCCAAAACCATAAACACATTTCACATGAAGACACAATTCACAAAACACAATCCTCCTTTTCTCATAAATCTAAACACATTTTGTCTTGCTAAAACACAAGTTGCAAGTCCTTCGGTGTTCAGCTGCAGTATTCTGGGTTCGAGGTCAGCAGACCTCTCCCCCGGCTGCTGCCGAACACCAGCCCGGGTGAGGGGCCCTGGTTGGCAAACTTTGTTTCGCTTCTTGCTTTTGGCAGTCATTAGCTACTTACGGGGAGCACCACGAGAAGGTGTTTGCCACGCCACATCAACATTTACGGATGCTGAGTGCTCTCTATTCGCTTGTCTAGCTTTAGAGACCCCACAGTCTGGCAGTCTGTGGAGGGGATTCTGAGCCAGGACATGCAGACACTAGTGGCATACTTCCGGAAATGGAGATTGAAGCTTAGCGAGGCAAAGACGGTGCCGGCTGCCTTCCACCTTAACAACAGGGAGGCTAAACGTGAGCTTAGAGTACACCTAGATGGAACTCCCCTGCCATGTTCCGCTGAGCCAATCTATCTCGGCGTGACATTGGACAGGACGCTCACGTTTCGCCGACACGTTCCCGCCGCATGGGAGCCACAGCACGTCTCGCCTGCCGGGCCGTGGAGCTTAATAACCATCTGCTCCATGATAGGCTCACTATAACAGCGGAGCCCTCCCGGCGTCTCAAGTCGAGACACCCATTTGTGCCTGCCGCACAGGATCTCAGGCAGCAATGCAGAAATCTCAACATCAGTGCGGCAGGATGGGCGGATTATATGTGGCGCGCGGAGTGGGAGGCTAACACCTCCAAACTCCGCGACCACATCCCAGTCGCCGGCGCTGAGCCCCTCGGGATGGACTTCCCAAGGCTATCCTGGGTGAGGCTCAATCGTCTCCGGACCGGCGTCGGGCGTTTCCGCTCATCAATGCACAGATGGGGCTTGGCCCCAAATGCGTCGTGCGAGTGTGGCGCAGAGGACCAAACCGCAGACCATATTATCCTGGATTGCCCGGTGTACCACCCACCCAACGGGATGCATGGTCTGTCGGTATTAGATGACGAGACGATGACGTGGCTTCTGGAGGGGTGTCCAGAAATATAGCCCGGGTGAGCCCCTCAACCAGGTCTCGGGGTGGTAAAAGGGTAGCCCCTCGGCCCCGAGCCTGGTGGAGTGGAGAGGAAAAACAACTACCCATACGCCGAAGAAGAACAAGTTGCAAAAAACTCTGCTCAAATTCTCAAATTAAAGCTCATGTGATGCAAAATGCTTGCCACAGTCAGCAAAATGTTAACACAATGAACACACCTAGCTTCATTCATTAAACATAACGACTCAAAATGTAAGACACTTGTTGCAAATGATTGTGGTGTGTGTGTGTGTGTGTGTGTGTGTGTGTGTGTGTGTGTGTGTGTGTGTGTGTGTGTATGTGTGTGTGTGTGTGTGTGTGTGTGTGTGTGTGTGTGTGTGTGTAATGGATCCTCTGTAGTGTTTGCATTGAGTTGTGATACAGTACAGTAGTGTACATGTTACGGTACATGTGGGAATACGGTACATGTGGGAAAACTAGGGTTAGGGTTAGGTGCTAGGGTGCTAGGGTTAAGGTTAGGGTTAGGGTTAGGGTTAAGGTTAGGGTTAGGGTTAGACATGCCAGCATGTACCAAGTCACCCTAGCACCTAACCCTAACCCTAGTTTTCCCACATGTACCGTAACATACTGTATTTTCTGTAGATTTACATACTGTTCATATGAAACACACACATCTATGAATGCCCAATACTCTACAGTGATATATTCTGAGAACAGATACTGTAAGGTTTCTAAAAATGTGCTTTGGCAGTTGTGAAAAAAAGAACATTCTCACACACTGAACATTGTGTTTTCAGTTGTTTTGTTGTAGTCTGTAATGATGCTTCAGGGTATATACAGGAATCTTGAGGTTAATTTCAATACCTTTCTAAGACTTTTTAAAGACCTTGTCAATATTTTTCCAGACCTCACCGCCACTTCGAGCTGTAACCGTTTACATCAGTGAGACCTTTAACTTAACAGTTTTAGTTTGCAATAGACTAGACCACTATCATACAACAGAATTTCCGGTTCATCTTTGTTTTTTAATAAAACGAATAAATTCACAAACTTTTACTAAAAGTTTTTAGGACTCAAACTCTTTGGACAGAGTCTAATTCAGAAAAATACCAACAAAATTCAAGACCTACAGGTGTAAATGGAAAAGGCTATCTAAGTGGGTACAATCATTGCATGCACATACACTTGATAACCACAGCTGCAGATCAGTCAGCACACCCACCGTATCCTTCTTCTTCTTAGCTTTGTTTTCCTCAGTCTCTGGCTCCTCAGTGGAGGACTTCCTTTTGTTGGAATCAGGCTTCTCCACTACATTCTTCTGAGATTCAAGGAACGCTGAAATCAGCTCCGGACAGTCAAGGTTTTCCTCAGGCTCCCATGTGTTATCCGTACTGAAATATAAAATAAAAAAAAGATCACCAAGCCAATAATTCACATTTAATTCTACAAACATAGCCCCATACCAGGGAAGCACTTCCAGGTTGTACTCACTCTGTAAATCCTTTCCATTTGAGAAAGAATTCAACCTTCCCATTGACGATGCATTGGTCCATCACCTTCTCTACAACAAACTCCTCTGGTGGCTCCTGCGTCTCCTTCTTCCCCTTCTGCTTCTTACCCATGTTAGGCTGCAAAGCAAGAGGGGATTTCATCTTTTGAAAGAGATGAGTGATTTTAAAAGCTTGATGTGATCCATCAAAGGCTATCCTGGTTATCAATAAAACAGTTACATTTTTCATGTAAAACTTTGGTGACACCTAATGTTAGTTAGGCCTTATAGGCTATGTCCTAGGTGGAAAGTTTACACTGCCTAATAATACCTCCATCCGAAATGTTGTGTAGATAAGACCCATCATTATCGTTTCATACGTTTGTTTTGGTCAACTTTCTTTTACTGGCCGTTTGTTGCTAAGCAACGATCGTGGATAATTAATTATGGTTTCCCTCTATGCTTCGGATGCAAACGCCGCGAATCGGTGCATCATCTGGGTGATGAGCTCGAGGCCTCAGACTTTTCTATCTGGTATTCTTATTCAGGGTATATACAGGAATCTTGAGGTTAATTTCAATACCTTTCTAAGACTTTTTAAAGACCTTGTCAATATTTTTCCAGACCTCACCGCCACTTCGAGCTGTAACCGTTTACATCAGTGAGACCTTTAACTTAACAGTTTTAGTTTGCAATAGACTAGACCACTATCATACAACAGAATGTCCGGTTCATCTTTGTTTTTTAATAAAACTAATAAATTCACAAACTTTTACTAAAGGTTTTTAGGACTCAAACTCTTTGGACAGTCTAATTCAGAAAAATACCAACAAAATTCAAGACCTCATAAAATCGGGATAAGACTTTTTAATACTTATTAAGGGTCTTGATTTTCCCAAAATTGATTTATCAACTTTTAATACTTTTCAAGACACCGCGGATACCCTGTGCTTATAGTGTTTACATTTTTGCAGGCTTTGAGCAGCTGTTTTGGTGTGAAAGTTTGAGTTTTGAAGAGAGAAGGTGTGGTTTTGTTTATGTAGCTTTAGAAAAGTGTGTTGTGTTTAGAGTTTTGGGAAAATGGAGGAAAGTTTTGTGAAATGTGTTTTAGCAATTGAGAAAAACTGTAAAATAATAATTACCCTATTGTACCGAAAACCGCGACATACACCCCTATTACTGAGTAATCATATGGGCCCCCTTCATTCAGGACACATGATTTTTCATTACATTCACTATACTATGTTGTAATACACTTTAGCATTTTGTTACAAAAACTGTATTACAGCATAACAAACAAACACATCCATGCAGAGGGATTTAGTCATAATAGGACTTGAATTGAAGTGTCTGCAAGATGTTTTGAATTGAAGTGTCCCCTGTGTGGAATACTCAACTAAAGCCTCGGTCTGGGCCAACCCATGAAAACATTTCAAAGAAGTGGAACATCCCTTTAACATCCCAGTTTTCATTCAGCTTTTGAGCCTCAAAAATATTATTTTACATGAAAGCCTATGCATGAAAGTGTTGCATATATACATTTTATCTGACTATACCTTTGCCAAAAATTTCTGTTTCTTAGAAAATGTACTGTATTTCTGGACATCTTATGAGCATTTTGCATCCATTGATTTCCATAATCTCACTCTTTTGTCCATGTACGATACTCTTTCAGAGGAGCAGAAGTTCTGTGTTTACAGACTGGTGAAAAGACTTACGCCGGTGTCAGTAAAACGCCCCAGCACCAGATGGTGCTTCAAGTGTTTATTAGAATCTAGCGTCCAAGACAGTACGTTCCTTTTGTGAACTGACGGCATACAGACACTTAACCAGATGTTCAAAGACTTTGTTGGCTATATGTAACGAGAATCGGACGTTAAAGGATTAAAGACAAACATCCTCACCATCTTATAGAGCCTCAGACAGGAAGAGTTGCAGAACCTCCTCTGCTGGCCCTCATGGAGGAGGTACTCAGCCCGACAGTCAGACATGTTGATGTAGGTGCCGCAGGCGTCACAGCAGCTGGTCTTGAGGCCCTTGGTGGCCCGGAAGCGGGTGAAGCAGGCGTCACTGCAGAGGAGATGCACCGTGTTCCCGCTGCTCACTTCATGGACCATCTGAGACGGAGAAGAGAGACGTGTCAAACTCAAGGCTGAACATGATCACTGATCACAGAAATCTAGGTTTGATTAAAAAAAATAAAACTACATTATCATGTCCATCATACACTGACATACAAACTGCTCAGTACAAATCGACCAAGATGAGAAGACAGGGAAACATCTGCCACTAGGATGATGGCTTTTTAGGAGCCACTTCTGGGACAAGCCCACAATGTGACAAATATTTCACGTTACATAGACTGAGGTCAGATTGAAGCGTGCTGATCAGAAGTGGAACCAGCACGTCTTCCACAGAGGCAGCAGAATGTAACCTATAGCATAATCACATCATTGTTTGGTTTTGCAGCGCTTGGCATTAAAAAGCACTTACTTATTTTTTAATACATTTTATTGTACTAATTCACAAATGGCTACCAGATGGTGAGTGAAACTCAAACCAGAATAGGTATGGTTAGTGCCAGCTTTCTGAGGTAAACATAGATTTTTGACTTGTTGCAAGAACAGAAGCTGCAGACCAACTTTACTACCCAGTAATGTATGGCCATTACATTTCATGACAAAAGTACATGACCTACCCATTACTGTCCAATGTGCAAAGCAGTGATCCAGCTGTACTCATACCTGAGAGTGGTTATCATCCTAATGTGACTGGCATGCAATACACACCGACCCCTTCAGAACTCTCACCTCAATAAGTCACTGATTCAGATAAAGGGTGATTGTCGAGGTGTCTCCCAAATGTGCTCCTGTATGTTTAACCTGACAGCAGCAGTAGCCTAGAATCATTACAATCTTTTTGAGAGCAGGCAGTGAACACTGCTAAATTCATGTATTTCATTTTCATTCTTGTGATGTCCCCCAAAACGGTGCAAGTTATTGAGGGGGGGCAGTGTAACTAGCTGAACAGATGGGCGTGTCTTTAAGAAGATAGAAGTACCTCACGTGTGCTGCTGCACACACTACATCTCCTGGCCTGGGAGAGGCTTGGTTCCTTTGCTAGGCCAATCTCCAGCCGGGCCTCATACTTGGAATGGCAAGTGCTGCTGCAGAACTCTTGGAAAGTCTGGCCAACCTGTGCAATCAACGGGGCCTTACTCTCCCCCATGTCCCTAAAATAGGCAAGACAACACAGTGATCAAAACAACAGATGACACCCTACGGTAGAAACAATCACACGGGTTTCGACTGTTTTCAGGTTTTCCCTAACAGTGGACAGCCGATACTGTTTATGAGGCTAGAATTAAAACTGTAGTAGAGACTGACGGTTCTCACTGTTTACAGTAGGCACATGGCTTTTTCCTCTGGGGTTTCCTACTGAAGACTACTGTACTGGGGCTTCTTCAGGGACGACCTGGAGGAGCGACGCAGGCCGCGGGACGCCTCAGAGTCGTTGTCCGACTGCTGGTCTGCTACGGGAGAGAAAGCATTGGTATCAACACATAGGACAATCACACGCAGGACAATCACACACAGGATCCTAAAGTCTCTGACAAAACGAAAGGCCCATGTCTGGAGGAAAATCATGATGACGATAGATGGAAAAATTAAGAAGTAAATCAATGATATTTTGTCCAAGGTGTGTTATTGTTGCATGGATTCTAATTTGGTCATATACATTTGTCCTTAGTGTTTCGTGATTGGAAGGTTTCATGGTCGACAGGTCTCAAAACATATGTGGCATTTCTTCAGTGTGCCTCCTCATGTCTAGGTTGGATGAGGTAGTGGCGCCTCCTCATGTCTGTGTTGGATGGAGGAGTGGTGCCTCCTCATGTCTGTGTTGGATGGAGGAGTGGTGCCTCCTCATGTGTGTGTTGGATGGAGGAGTGGTGCCTCCTCATGTCTGTGTTGGATGAGGTAGTGGTGCCTCCTCATGTCTGTGTTGGATGGAGGAGTGGTGCCTCCTCATGTCTGTGTTGGATGGAGGAGTGGTGCCTCCTCATGTCTGTGTTGGATGGAGGAGTGGTGCCTCCTCATGTCTGTGTTGGATGAGGTAGTGGTGCCTCCTCATGTCTGTGTTGGATGGAGGAGTGGTGCCTCCTCATGTCTGTGTTGGATGGAGGAGTGGTGCCTCCTCATGTCTGTGTTGGATGGAGGAGTGGTGCCTCCTCATGTCTGTGTTGGATGGAGGAGTGGTGCCTCCTCATGTCTGTGTTGGATGGAGGAGTGGTGCCTCCTCATGTCTGTGTTGGATGGAGGAGTGGTGCCTACTCATGTCTGTGTTGGATGAGGTAGTGGCGCCCCCTACCCTTGTCAGTCACGGTTTGTCCCCCTTCTCCCGACTCTCCTTGACGTTGTCCTTTCCGACATTTCTATAATAAACAGGGACAATAACTAAAACAACAACAACAACAAATCCACATACTAGAGTATATATGTCTTTGTTTAAGAATTGTTACCGTAGTCAATTCAACATTTGTAGCTACTCCAGCGCCATCAATGGTAACCACAGTTTCAGCACAACTCTCTGTTGACACAAAACAAAGAATCTAACTGAACGAAAGGACTGCAACTGATATCAAAATAGTAAAGTCAAGAACAAATCAAATAGGACATTTGTACACAGTCAGTTCACAATACTTTCTGTACAACCGTTTCAATAAATGACAAGCAAGAAGGGAGAAATCATTTTTACAGTCGAAAGACAATGAACGTTTTTCCCAGTGTGCTGAACATACCTTCAACTGATTTGGCATTGGACGATTGTGGGGACACATTGCCCCCTACTGGCAGCTCCTCTCCTCTCTCCTCCAGTGTGTCTGGCTCATTGACAGGGGTAGTAGGGCTAACATCTGAGATCACGATGGCTCCTTCTGGCCTTGTGTTTGGACCCTCTTCCCCTTGTAACACCGATACCTGGTCTGAAAAGGCCCCCTCTTTTTCTGGGCCGTTGTCAAAGTACGAATCCTCTACTTTGATTAACGAAGGCACATTGACGTCAATATTACAACTGACTAACATTTCTTCATATTGGGTGGGTGCAGTGGAGGAGTCCTTATGCGCTATGTCCATTTGCTCCTCCTCTCCTGCGTCCAGCATCCCCATCCCACTTACACGCTGAGCGGCTTCAGGCCGGTCTCTCGTGGGCTCCGCCGCTCCTGTGGCTTTCGCGAGAGCCTGGCTGGGACCCGTGGAGGGTTCTGGAAACGTGCGGTTGTAAAACTCCTCCACCTGGGCTTTGGAAAGTTCAAGTGAGTCTGGGTCTCCCAGAATGCTTAGGCTATCCTGAGTTTTCTGTCTCTCCCTCTCCGATTGGGTGAGGAGGGGGGTCGACTCGCCGATGTCCCTCTGCTCCACACAGTTGCCCTCTGGCGCCAGTAATTCAGGACAGGCCAGTATGTCCATAACAGTCTGTCCAGGCAGAGGGTTCATACCAGTCAGTGCAGGCCGAGGGTTCATACCAGTTTGTACAGGTAGAAGGTCCATGTTAGCCTGTGAAGACAGCAGGTCGATTTCCGCCTGTGCAGACAGCAAGTCCATTTCCGCCTAAGCAGACAGCAAGTCCATTTCCGCCTGTGCAGACAGCAAGTCCATTTCCATAGGTTCTGGATGGTCTGGGGCTTCCATGTTGCAGTTCCACTTTACACAAGGAAAAACAAACAAAACAACAACACATGTCAACATTAGTATGACCCCAGCACCTGCTACTGTTCTGGCCCCAGCAGGGTTCGAGTTATAAGCTGAGCTTTGTGGGGGTCTCCAAAATAACAGTGCGAAATTTTCTCATGCGCCCGCGCGAATCATGCCCACACAGCGATGGGACTTACAAGTTTTAATTAGCCATAGGCTACTCATTTCACCACATCAACAGCACCACATGAAACAACAGCTGTAAGTGATAGTCACGGGTATCTCGGCCAATCATTTTGTTGTTTTTGCTATACAGTCCATTCACTTTCCTTGTTAGTGTTACCCGCACCAGGCGATGATGCGTGATAGCAGTTATTAAAGTGTCCGTGCTCTTCAATCCCCTGGAAAACACAGGATATTAGCACAGGAATGAAGACTAGCTTCTCTCTTCCCAAGTTTGCTCTGAATTTATTTACAATATCCGATAAAACAATCATTTTCCAAATATGTCCCTAATGCTAGTGTGAAATATATCCATGTCTTTCAAGACTCAATTAAATGTCAATTTGTTGCAGCATTTATGCTGGTGTGTATGCTATTACCTAGCATAATACACTCATAGTATAATTGAATGAAATTGTAATAAAATAATAAATCCACATTCTCCTCCAATCTATAAACACACACTTTTCAATAAACATATAATAGACCTACTTATTCTGGTACCAAGTCATACAGTAGCCTACTATTCTGTGGCAAGAGTGTCTCACTCAAAAACATTCTCAATTGGCTATTCCAAATTATCATCACGACACACTGGGATATAGCAATATAATACAATTTAAACTGTAGTCTTACTTTAAGACTAAAACATTCACAAAACGTAATATTAGCCTATTGGCATCAAATATAAACAACAAACTTTCGAAATACTAATCAAAATGACTGTCAAGTGTATTCAGGAAAATCACTTCATCTGACGGTTTTGACCGCATTATAACGTGCCGTTTGGATGCCTGGCTAGCAGCTAGCTAGCAATGGACATACAGAAAGGCAACGGGCACAATTCTCACGTTAATCAAAAGTCGGATTCTAAACACTCAAGTCTACTCAAAACATATCTCTGATGTATTCTACATTAATATAATAACAGTTAAAAGTTAATTTGTGTGCTTTTCACGTTGTAACAAACCTGGAAAACACAGGATATTAACAGGACTAGCTTCTCTTCCCAAGTTTGCTCTGAAGGCAGCGCGGGAGCGGCCTAGATGACACTGGGCAGACTACCACCTGACCTACTAAATACAACGCCATTGACTCCCCTCTTCAGTCCTGATCTAAATTTAACCCCTTACAGTTGGCTGTAGAAATAATTATTAGTTGGCAACTTTGCATTAAAATAAATGTTGTAATTAATAGTTATAGTTATAATAACCATATTATTGGTTATTATTTTCGAGGGTACTACACAAGCATGACACATTGTCCCCGTCTCCATTTCCAGTGACATCGCACCTGACATAAATAATCATGTATGCTCGTCCATGAATTGTGCTTTCATCTAATGTTATGCTACTACGGGAATCAAGTGATTTGACATTAGAAATGAATTTGTTTTTCATCTCTTGTGCAATGTGCTCTACAATCTGGGCACATGAATGATCGGATCAGTGAGTAGGACCGACTGTATAATCCTTTCTTTAGCGACAGTATAGGCTGCCCTGAACGAACTAGCTGTCTCCTTATACATACTGGAGGTGAGTTCTGCTACTTTCTTCGGAAGCACTTGCTTTTGTTTGAGCTCTGCTATTTCAACAGTTAGGTGTCATAACAGGTGCAGCTGAATTCAAGTTTGGTTTCTTGGATGAAAACCCGAAACTTTCCAGTCTTGTCGCCTCGGTCGGCAGCAGTGGCCTTTTTTGGGGCGGCATGATAGCTAGCTACTGAATGTTTTCTTCTCAATAATCGTGTTTTCACGTTCGCAAGCTCTCAACGATCATATTCTGCTGTTGCACAATATTCTACTGCGCCCCATAGTGTCTTGGTGGTAAATTGCAGGCAGTCAAAGGCCTACTGTCATTCACAGGAGATTAATGGTGCGCGTAGTTCTTTTGGAAAACGTGTTTATTTTAAAATATTTATCATATACATAAATATAAATAATACTAATTACATTGATTTTTTTTGTTTTTTTTGTTTTAAGATGGACTCAATTCAACTTAGAGATATTTGTTGATCGTCATAGCGAAGGGTCTGAACACTTATGTACATGAGGTATTTCTGTATTTTAAAACATGTTTTCACTGTGTCCTTCTGGGGTATTGTGTGTGGATTGATGGCAAATTATTTTTTAATTCAATCCATTTTAAATTGACTCTATAACACAACAAAATGTGTAAAAAGTGAAGGCGTCTGAATACTTTCCAAAGGCACGGCATATAACATACTTTGATTTAAATATTACTTTGCAAGAATCCTTTGGTAATATACCTAAAGCCCCTAGAAGACATGTAGTTACTACAAAATTAGCTAAGGAATTTCTAAAAGGACATTTTGGTGCTTAATGGAATAAGAAGCTAAGTGCCCCATTTACTCCCATTCCATCTCTGAATTGAGCGATCACACTTCACTAGATACAGCTAAATAAAAGGTAAGCACTCAAAAATCTGGGGTCAGTCATCAACATGGGAGATGCATATAAAACAAATGTCAAGCCAAATAGTGACCCTTTCCTTTGATGGTAAAATACCGTAAAATCAAAAGGTGACATTCCGTACTTTTGCTAAAACCTAAATTGCTAGAGTAGGCCATGATCAGACCAACATGTACTTTTTAGACAAACTTTCCAAAGACAAACAGAGGGCACTTTATTATGTCATGCTCCTTTCCTGACATGGGACTCCTGAGCCAACAGGTAATCGACTTGTTGACTGTTGGCACTGATCAGCAGAAAGTCTTCCTTCATATGAAAGGTGGCAAAAGAAGCGTTGCAGTATGTAGTCACCAATGTAACTAGAGAGGTCAGGGTCCATGTCACTTTCATAGTGAAAACACACAAGAGACCAGACAGAGAGGGTAAAATGAAGCATATAAACCTTTATTGAACAGCTCTTTGAAAGAAAAACATATTTTAGTGCCTTAGAACAGTCCGGAGGCAGGAACAGGGCCACTTGTCAGGTGATGGGGTATATTAATTCAAATTGAAATATATTTATATATAACAATGGAAGGAGACAAAACAAGAAAGGAGGTTATGGATTATGAGGCAATCCTGAGCAAGGAATTGAGAAAGAAAACACGGCCAGCGAACTCTCAACAAGACAAGATGGTGGTCGCGGAGAAGGTTTAGCCTCAATGTGACATTTGTCAGGTGATGGGGTGCTACTGTGACTCATCCTCAGGACAGGAGTGCCAGGTGAGCCTCTCCTCATAGAAGGATATGGTCCCTTTATCACGTTGAACCGAGTGTGCGCTCCGGCGCTCTCAGAGCAAATTTACGAACACAGCCTACATGTATGGCTATCGCGAGGAAACAGTCGAATAAGCCAATCACAGCCACGCTGTCGACTGCAGAAGCGGCAACTGACAGACTGCTCCACTCACTCAACTAAACCTCATTCAAATAAGTAACATAACATATGAAATGACGCCAAGATATAGACAGGTTTAGATTATTTGATTTCATGGTAACATTTTTATTTCTCTGACATTCACATAAAGTGTCACTTGTGGTAGGCACAGGCAGATCAAACAAATCTTGGAAAACAGTATTCCAACGCACCTCTCCAGAAAAACAACAATACATAAACCAGGCAGCACATACATTGTATTGTAGTCATCATACCATACCAAATGAAAGCATTTACATTTGCTGTGGTTATTGAAATGGGGACCATTACATTATTACATTGAACAAATTTAAATTTTACTTGGATTGGCATAAATACATTTGTGCTATGAAATTAAAAAGCGTGATGTTTTTCTCTCTTTTATGGTAAAAGTAATGTCTAATACAGCAATATTTCACTGATAATATATACCATTATCCTATGGGGTTGCAGCTATTCCATAGCCACCTGACTCCACATGTCTATTGCCTTACTAATAAGGCCTATAGGCCATGTTTCTTGCATGAATGGTCCCCTCGAGTGAACATCTGAGGGTTTCGGTAGACAACAATCACCCAACACCTGCTTTAGCTGATTTTGACACTACCACTTTTGTTAAGACGATGCACTCTGCTATAATTGTTTTAAGTTGCTGCTGTAACATGAGCATGCCTAAAAATTATGGAAAGGGCGGACTTGTTTACAGGTGAATTCCAACTCCTTCCAAATGTATACTCAAGGACGACCAGTGCTGCAATTATCTACAGAATTAACTACCAACACTTAAGCATCATCCTATGATATCGATTTTACTGACAACAGAACGGCAAAGTATTTATATATTGTTTACGTTATTGTGCTGTCAAGCAAATATTTCTAAAATCTTAGCAGCTATTATAACAAGATATTTAAGAGGTATTTATTTACTTAGCCAAGTATTTAATCAAGAGTGAGAGGTGGGGTTTATTCACTATACTACAACTGCAAGGTTGATTTTACTCACAGATGGCACTGAGGAAGAACACTCAATGAATGAATGAATGAATGAATGAATGGTCTTTATTGTCATTGCTACAGTACAGGTACCAAACAACGAAAGTACAGACCATATAAAAGAAATGCTCATCCAGCTCTCATTGTCTTGACACAATCATTTGGAAAATAAACATTTATCACTGTATTTAAAGTAGAAATATCCTTACTACACAGAGGAGGTTGTAGCAGGGTTTCAAAAAAAAAAAATGCTGACTAAAATGCCCAGTTTTACAGTCCACTACATCTAAGAAACAAAGTAGGACATTCAGAACCAGCTAATGTTTTGCATTTGGAATGATTTGTTGTCGTCATTTGTTCATTCCCATGCACTGTCATGCATTAGCATTTTAAAAAGATTAAAAAAGAATAAAAATAAAAATAAAAACATAGAAAGGAATGTGTAACAGGGTATCCACTAGATGTTATACTCTGTCAAATAGTTTTCATCTGCAGTCTCATAAATCTATACTATAATCAAATATATCAAGATTTTCATTTGATAAGATATGATGATTATGATGAATATAACATGTTTTATTTACTAAAATCCCTTAAACATCTTTAATCCCTTCAACTTTGCAACTTAAGCAAATGATGCAATATCAAACAAAAGAGAGCGACCATCAGGCATGTTTAAAGTCTATCACACACACCTACTTTCCTTTTAAGACTGTAAAAAAGAATGATAAAATAATTGAAATATTGCATTACTATGTCTTCCTTTGAAAGCAGTGGCTACTGTGAGTGGCTCACGTTTGTTTTTTTGTGCCCTGAAAGTGACATGACTTGGCAATGACAATGCTCTTACTCTCTCACACACAATACTCTCAAACAAGACAATTGCATTTGAGAATTCAAGCGAAGGCAAACATTCAAGAAATGTACTAACAGAAAAGTAGAATGGTGACAGTCAACTGTGTTTTGGGCATTTAGCAAGTAAGTTCCTATTGTATTTTCATAAGCCCCATTCAGAAATAAATCACCAGAGATTTGGCCTTAACCCTTCATCATAAAGTTAACCTGAACATACAATAACAAAGATGCCTCTATAGGACACATCTTTAATCTCTTTATTCTTGAATACTTACATAATTACAGACAAGGAACAGTAAAGCTCTCATATACAATACATGGAATTTACATGTTCCTGTTTCAAAATGATCTCCGTGTTATGGCTTCAAGTGACTCCCCTGGAATGTGTTGCTGCTCCCTTCATATGTCTTGCCACATTGCCAGTCGTCCTAAAGTGAAAAAAGCTGGTGTTTCTGAGAGATTAGCTGAGAGATTTAAGGCTGCATGAGAAAAATCACTCATCAAAAGCAAAACGCTTGATCAGGTTCGCTGGTGTGCAAAGGACAGGTCTGAGACCTGGGTCTAAGAACCTCGCCTGGCTCCTGGTGTGTAGACTGCTTTAGCCAACTCCTATGACTATCGTTGGTATGACAACAGAGGAGTTGGCTATAACTCATATACAGTGGCCGGCGTAAGTAATGGGACAATGAAGTATTTTTCTTCTCTTGACTGTCCACTCCAAACGTTTGGATTGACTGAGGTTAAAGTCAAAGTAAAGATTCTCAGCTTTTCTTTAATCATAGTGTACATATTTGTTTCACCATTCAGAATGACAATACCGTTTATGTATAGTTCCCCTATTTCAGGGGACCTAAAAGTGATGGGACAGATGATCAAATGTCACAGCCTGGGGTGGTCCAGAGGTCTAGCACCACTGCCTACAATGCACACATATGCCAATGTCCGCATGGGTTAGAATTTGGCCTGCTGACATACCCTCTCCTCCTTACTTCCTGTCTTTCTCTGTCTCAATCCAATAAAAACAGAAACAAATCTTAGTGGAACTGCCCCACCAAAAAAGAACGTTTACAAAAATAAATATACTGTATTGATGAAATGTCCAAATCAAGCACTCAAGTTTAGTATTTGGTTGAAAATCCTTTGCATGCAATAACTGCATCTTCTCTGGTGATCTTGAGTTGTTTACACTTTTTGGCCCTGAAAAACTCTCGTTGCCATGGCAGTATGTATGGGGTCATTGTCTTACTGTATGATGACGCCCAATCCAATGAATTTGGAGGCATTTGCTTGTGCTTGAGCAGACAAGATGTTTCTGTACACTTCAGAATATATTCTGCCATCAGCAGTTACATCATAAATGAAGACAAGTTAGCCAGTTGTAGTGGCAGCTATGCATGCCCTAACATTAACACCCCCTCTACCATGTTTCAAAGATGAGGTGGTATGCTGTAAATCAGGCAGATCCTTCCCCCCCAATCTTTCCACTTGCAATCACTCTGGTACATGGTAGTATCTGTCCACAAGACCTTTTCCCAGACCTCTGCAAGCTTTTTAGGTACTTTTTTAAAGGCTTCCTAGACTTTCATTGACCCCGCTTTGGTCCTCATGTTCACAAACACCAATACGTGAGCTTAGAATTATAAGGTTCTATCTCCGTTTAGGGTAGTTCAGAGATATTGAGCGTCAAAGTTTTTACATTCCATTTTGTTTTGTGAGATGGAACCTTTGTATTTTATTAATTACTAACCAAAAACATTTCAACATTTAAAAAATAACACCACATTAATAAACACCTAATGGATCAGATTATGTAAAAAACTAAATTTTGACAAAAATTGAGATAGAACCTTATAATTCTAACGTCACGAAAAGCCTAGAATCAATACTAGACATTGACAGCTCTCTTATGCTTGCACAAATCATGTGATGAACACACCTGACTTACCAGAAATACCAGTCAAGCCAATTCTCCCATTAATTAAACCAATTAATTAAGTCAACTATCTTCAAATCCAAAGTTTTGGAGTAGAGAGCCAAAAGAAGACAAAATGCTTCATTGTCCTGTTACTTAGACAGGACACCCTAGATATGGAGCCAGGCTAGAATGAACCTACAGAACACAACATATTTATCCGCTTTACTTGTGTGAACGATTTTTTTTTTCTTCCCAGAAGTGTATTTCTGCAGTTGGTGACAGTGAATGGGATTGACAGTCTGTTCTTGTTTACCTGGCTAGGTGAAAGAACACAAGAGAGGATGGAGAGAGTGAACATCAATGGCTTTGATAAAGAGGGTTAGACCTACAGTGTATCCTTCACTTGTTTGCCTTGGCTTTCACTTGGGCACCCTTGGCATGGTCCAGACGTGACTGAATGTCTACAGGCTTCTCAAAGAAGCGCACGAGGACCGGCTCGTTGAGCAGGGACGCCAGGATCTGCTCAAACGAGAAGGACCACTCCACCTCCTGTGACTTAGACCTTGCCTCCAGGGTGCTGGTGGTGCCGGGGGTGTCTGACCTATTCTCTGGGGTGGTAGAGGCGTTCCCATCAGCCAGAAGCCCATCTGAAGCAGTCTGTGCAGGGCTGGTGAGCTCCTGAGGGCTGCTGGGCTCCGCCTCCTGGAGCCTCCGCCCTACTTCCTCCATCCTCAGGAGGAGACTGGTCACACGGACCACCGCACGGTACTGAGACTCCTCCTCAGGGTCACCGTGGAACAAGTTGTAGAGAGTCTTGGAGAACTGGATGAACTGAGCCTGAGGACACAATTGGGAGACGGGTGGATGGTAAGATTTGGAAGATGATGTGTTTGTGCAGTCAGAATGTAAAATCACGGCATATTTGGATTAAAAATCAATACATGGCAAGTGAATTAAATCTGAGTCATTATAATTAAGTCATTATAATTCATTATCTCGTATTGAGAGGCTGATCAGTTCAAGAGATAAGCCTGCATCTGACTGATTACGTATAAGAAATCGCTTTATTAGGAATAGCCCCCGTTTTCGAGGGGGTCCTATGCAACAACAATACAATAACAAGACAATTAGACAACACATTCAACAAAACAAAAAAAACAAGATTATTATTTTTTAATTATTATTATTTTATTATTATATGTATATAATATATATAATATATAAAACTAACACACCACATATATATTTATTTTATTTTATTATTAATTTTCTATTGGCAATATGTGTTTGGTTGATGGGTGGGTGGATACATAGGGAAAAAGAAAAAATAGAAGGACCTTCATTCCTTATTTGTGTACCCATAAGTGCTGTACTGTGTACTTCCTTCTAATAAAATATTGTTTAAAAAAAATCAAAAATAAGAATGAAATAAAATAGACAAAAACTACAGTAACAACAGGACCTATGAACCACAGAAGACATGACAAGCAAAATAACAGAACAGACAAAACTAAAACAAAAAAATCTAAATTAAAGCAAAACATAAGGAGCATACAGATGGATCTTCCAATGATTAGCAATAGAAGAATAGTTATGGTGACAGTGATACTATAAGTTCATGAGTGTACCTTTATAATAGATACTACCCTGGACACTGTTTTTTTTTACCTGGTTAATTCTGGGTAAATCCTTGATGCTCTCCTCTTTCTTCAGTATCTCGTCTTGCCATTGCTTCAGGTAGGCCTGCAGGTCCACTTTTCCTCTGCCTATGGAAAATGTTCTGTTCAGACACGAGTATGGTGTGTGTACAATGTGTAAGGGAATTTGGTTTCAAGCAAAATTCAAAGAGCATAGTCAAAGAGCATAGTCAAAGAGAAGCGTCACCTCTTTCAGGGCTTTTTCTTATCACACCGTCCTCTGGTAGATCGGACACTGCAAAGGAAGATTTTTTTTTGCTTTTAAATTGCCTCAAAGTAACCATACGACTTCATATCGTTCAAAATGCAGACAAATGATAAGATGTTGTTAAAAAAAGATCAAAACAAGCACAATGAAAGGAGTTAGGCCCAAAATGTGAAATTGTTAAGAGAGGAGAAGGAATACAGCAGAGCAAGCTGACCAGTCAGTCGACTGAAGTGGGAGGAGTCTTCTGTCATTGGAATAAAGTGGGGAAGTCTTTGGCCCTTTGAGTGGGAAGGACTACCTGTGAACGCTAGAAGCAATCCTCAGTGAGAGCATGCAGTATTATAGGACAGACAGCTAACACAGACCAAAGCCAACTGTTCTGAGAGAAAATATAGAAGGGCAGGATGAAATATACTGTATAGTGGAGATTAGAAGTTAGTTTAGCGGAAAGTCTTGAGAGGGTGAAGTAAATTAGCTTTTTCCAAGGAAATATTTACCAAAGCGTCAACACAGATTACAAGGCATCATAGACCAGGAATGACACGTAAACAAGGTTGACGGAGAAGTAACTCATCTAATTGACTCACCTGGTGGAAGATGAAGCTTAAACAGGAATTTCAGCTTATCTGTGAAACTGCCACTGTACACAATGTCTATGGGAAGAAAAACACAATGAGTGGGGGAAAATAGAGAGAAAGGTTGCCTGAGGGTGATCCAGGATTAGATTAGTGACACCTAGTTTACCACAGAGGTGGGGGGGTAAGGGTCAGACAAGGGGAGAGGGGTTTGTTAGAACAGGCGTTCAGGTGCATGCTGCCCACCGGGGCCGGGGTTCGTATCCCGGCTCGCCAGATCCAGATATGGCCGAGGCACACGGGAAGCGGGATATTGGCCGGCCGCTTCCGAGGGGGGTATAGGAGTATTTCTGGACTAGGATCCGTCGCGCAACACCGCCCCCTGGGTGCCGGAATAACGGTACTGGGCTCGAGGAGCCAGTCAGCCTAGTCTGCCTGGCGCCCTCCTCTGGGACTGCCGGCCACGGGGTCGTGCGGCGGATCCTATGCAATAGGCAGGGGATAATTGGATGCTAAGTTGGGTTAAATTGGCTACCAAATTGGGTGAAAAAGGGATAAAATCTGAAAAACAAATAAAAAAAAAAAAAAGAACAGGCGTTCAGGTGACCTTACCCAGAGCACAACAGAACTCCTTGAAGTTGACAAGGCCGTCCTGGTTCTCATCGATCAAACGGAAGGCCCAGAGGGAGAGGGCGTCCTTGTTGCTGCAGAGGGACCAGGGCTCCAGGAGGGAGAACAGCAGGCTGAACTGCTGGAAGCCCAGCTGGTACTGGTCCAGATAGGCCAGGCTGGGGTCGTGGTGCAGCAGGGCTGGACTGTTCATGGTCCAATAGCAGCTGAGGAAATGTTGCCTCTGGAAACAGAGGAGAATTGAAGAAATTCCCATCCCCCCAGACAGTTAACAATGTGAATATATTTTCCTATGCTATACGGTAATAAATGTTAGGTAACTGGAAACATCTTGGTGTTCTTCATTCGACCGGTGTCAGATCCTCAGAAGCTTTCACTCTGGAAGAGGAACTTTTACAGTTTCAATCTCAGTCAGTGATTGGTTAATAGAGCATCGTCTATTTTCAACACATTTCCATCTCCATGCCAGTCAGTGTTATGTGTCCACATAAGGGGGGACATTAAAGCTGAGGTGTTTTATTATGTCTTCAAAGAGGGACTGAGCGGTTTTCACCCACCTTGAACAATGCGTAAAGGCCGTCGAGCTGGGAAGCACTGAACTTGACTTCTTGTGACACCCGAAGCTGGAAAAAAGTGTCTCCATTAATCCTAAATACAATAATAATTAATAAGCAATGAAAAAAAAAACGGAATTTTCACTTTCACGGAATGTGACACTCACAACATTTTGCTTGGTAGTGTCCTCCAAGGTTTGGATGACGTAAAGTTTGTTTCTTTTCCGCATGCTCTCGACTTCCTCTGACCGTATATCTCCGTATTTCTGGAATAAAATGACACAAGATAAAACTACTGTATGCCTCTCATTGAACATAGCACCATGAGCGCCAGAGGAGGTTCATGGGTAGCCTAGGTGGAACATACCTCATAGGCCTCTCTGATGAGATCACTGATGTCCACCTTGGGGTGGGACGTCCTGTCACTGCTGCTCACTGACGCTTGCTGCACCGTGGGAGGGAGGGGACTGTCCTTGTTGGTCACACTGTCAAAAAACCAGTCAGGGAAAACAATAAGGTTCTCACATGAAAGTCTGAATCAGGACCCGGAGCAAGTGGATGAGTTTGCAACATTGTTGCATAAATTATTTATCTGATTTGCGTTCTCACAGCCCTTTATGTAAATGAAGTAGCATACGCAATCGAAGCAACAGACGTGGTAGTTGATTGGTCCGAAATTTTTTAAATTGCCCATTCGTCCCGCTCTTATCCAGATCAACACGCATGCGCTGTTGTTTTCCTATGGACAGCCTGGGTGCGTCGTTTCTAATCTGAGCAAAACCACCCTTTTCAAGCGGAGCAAGCGTTGGTTGTTTGCTCCGGGAGCGACTTCGAATGCGCGTTCTCACCGCTCCAAATAACGCAGAGCAAAGCGAATTTGATCCTAAACTCTGATTCCAAGTGAAGAAAATGTTCTAGTGAGAACACCCCCTAAAAGAAGGAACTGAAGGAGATTATTTGAATCTCGCTTCCGAAACCATAAAGAGTGATTTGTAATCGGCGACTTTAGTTGATCCCCTCAGGGCTAAATGACACATGCTGCGTCTACCTTACCTTACCTCAATGGCGCCCGTAAAAGTTCCGCCACGCACACACGCCGCTAGGGGTGTAACGGATCACAGCTGATCCTTGATCCGTACGGATCCCCCCCCCCCCACACACGGTTCAGCAGGCATGTGTACCGCGGTTCAATTGCAAAATGTAACCAAGTAATAATATTAGTTTAGTTAGTATTAGTATTAGTTAATCTCTCTTGTAAATCACAATGTAGAGTTGCCATGAAAAGATAGATTTACTGTAAAGCGCAATGATAGGTTGATAATGCAAACAAAAAAAAACAAAAATCTGTTGTTTACTCACTACACGTGAAGATGGGAATCCACAGCAACAAGTGTATCATGGCGAGTGCTAGTAATGTTGGCGGCGGAGAAGAACTCGAAAGGCCTCCCTCGTCATTTAAAATCCCATGTATGGGAGCACTTTGGCTTCTCTGTCAATTATAACAATGATGGAAGAAGGGTGGTCGATAAAAAAGTTACGGTGTGTAGGAATTGTGCAACGAGAAAGTCGTATGAGAGAGGCAATACGTCAAGCATGGCCACACATTTGACACAACATCACCCTGGTGTGTTGACGGGAGGCACGAAAAAGGTAGCTCGACAACTTCTGATAATGTAGCCATTTTTTGTCATACCATGTTTAAGGGAAGGTTTCACTTTATTATTTAGTTAAAAGTGGCATAAAACATGTTTATTCGTCTGCTTTAAAGAGCCCAGTGATTCACTCTCTCCTACTGCACTATAATTTAAGATGAATGTGTATTTCAGAGAATATGTAGTATATGTAGTATGCAGTAGAATATGTTATGTATATTTGACCAGTTTTTCTTGAATGTTTTTTGAATGTTTTTTGTTTCACACAATAAAAGTGGTGTTTTTACAGAATTCAAGGAAAAAGCAGGTTTTAGAAACAAAAATGTTTTTTGTTGATTCCGAAAAATGATCCAATCTGTGACTCAGAAACCGCGACACGATCCGATCCGTGAGTCAGGTGATCCGTTACACCCCTACACGCCGCTGAGGTAAGGGCGGATGTGTCATTTAGGCGTCAGAACCTGGTCTCTTGTTGACACTGACCTGTTGAGGATGGTGACTGCCTCGGCATCGTCGTGGCTGCTAATCAGGCCCTGGATGTTATAGTCCAGCACCGCCAGCCCCAGCTGCAAGATGGCCTTGATGCCGTCGTAGAAGAAACAGTCCACCACGTTAACGACGCTCTCGATGGGCAAGACGCTGATGAACAGAGTGAGGAACCAGGACAGAGAGACAGACGAGAAGAAGGTCAGGTCTGTCATGTGTTCCGTCAGCTGCGAGAGCTGCGCTCGGATCAGCTCCTCAAACACGGCCTGGTCCACCAGCGCACCTGAGGAAACACAAGACACAGGTTATCACTCAGCCATTCCCAGCAACACAAGGCCCAAATGGCAGTCGGAACATAATTGCAGCCAACACACTGACACGTGTGTGTGTGTGTAAAACATTTTCAAATTGGAGGAATGTCGGTCGTCTTTACTTTGTAATAGACACAATAAGAAACAGTACACAATAAGAAACAGTAAGGTCTTTTTTTGCTCTGCTCAACACTATTTGTTCTAGCAAACTGGGTCCCCACAGTGTTCGCTACTAAACAGTAGGAGGTTTAAAATCAAACGTGTGTGACACGACCCCTCACCGATGATCCTGCGGTTGAAGTAGTCAGGCAACATCCTCTCACACACGGCCACCAGCAGCCAGAAGGCCTCTTCCTCTTTGGCGTAGAGTAACAGCACCGACGTCAGGATGTTCATGGCCTTCACAACAGACAGGTCAGGAGACGGGTAAGGATGGGCTTTTTTTTGTGGATGTTTGGAGTTTTTTTTTTTTTAATAGACAGAGGGGGGTTAATATAAGGGGTTTAACACCACGTGAGTTTAGAATTATAAGGTTCTATCTCCGTTTAGGGTAGTTCAGAGATATTGAGCGTCAACGTTTTTACATTCCATTGTGAGATGGAACCTTTGTATTTTATGAATTACTAACTCAAACATGTCAACATTTAAAAAATAACACCAAACAGGCATTAATAAACACCTAATGGATCAGATTATGTAAAAAAACTCAATTTTGACAAAAATGGAGATAGAACCTTATAATTCTAACGTCACGACCAGCCTCGTACCTGGCAGTAGCCGATTTTGGGGTTCCTGTAGGCGTAAGCGGTGAGGACTCGCCGGAGGGCGGAGATGCCCGTGTCACTCTGGAAGGCCGGGTACTCGGGGAGGGAACGGTGCAGGTCTCTCTCTATCTCGTCTGTGACCAGGGTGCTGGTGCCCAGGGACTGCTCCACCAGCTCTGTGTAGTAGCCTGGGTGAGTGGCCATGTAATTTACTGCACCTGCAGAAGGCCAAACAGCACACACCACGTTCAAATACCAAACTATGCCACAATAATGCCAAAATCATGCCACTGCATTTCGTTGTCTGGTACTTGTACTCTGCAATGACAATAAAGTTGAATCTAAAGTCATCTAATACAACCTGTTCAGATCCCACAACTGATTGTAATTCCCTCATGGTGTCATCTTTAAATAAACAGCTTTCACAAACACAATCCGTTCTGCTGTCGTTCAGAGACTTAAAGAACCGTGAAAGATCCATACACAACTAGGGATGGGAATGGAGAACCGGTTCCAAATTGTTTGATGCATCGGAATCGTACGCCTCCGAGGTTATCTATTCCTCCTCGACCCGTCCGACTCTGCTAGACTGACCACCTGCAGCCATGACCGGGTGAGCATGGCAGCCATTCAGCCACCTGACTTGATTGGCTAGCCATATCAACTTATATTCAAAATCCCACACATTTCCACTGTAATTCATTCTAGCAATTTTAATTCACCCATATACAATAATTCATTCATAAAACATGGCTTAATTTCAAAAAGGACATTGCTAATTGTAAAATCTGTAAAATTATAATTTCAAGTAAGAGTGGAAACACCAGCAATATGTTACATCTTTCGAGGCAACATGGGCTAAAATTACAGGAATTACATGTTTTTGACAGGCACGAGTGCCACTGCTTCCCAAGCGAGCAACATGTCCGTTACTGAGGGTAAATATCCTATGCTAATATTAGCTCGGCAGATTTCTTTCTTTGACTAAGAAACGCTAATTGAAAACGAATGCTGTACAAATATTCTCCCATTTCATCCATTTTAGACAATGACAGACTGTTGCTACAGATCCTCCCAGAGAAAGCAGACATGCACATTTTTCTGCAGAAGAATTGTTGAGTTTATCAGTTTTATATTTGTTTACAAAGTGATATGCTTTAAAGAAAAGGAACATTACATTTATTTTCCATTATATGTCATGTTCAGATATTATACATCTGTGTTGACACTGAAAACCTGTGTACTTTTTTTCCACACACAGAAAATTTATCAGGAATCGATAAAGAATTGACCCGATATGCAGAATCAATAATGGAATCGGTATCAATGGTAAATGGACTGTCAATGGTAAATAGCGCCTTTTTTTTTGCTGCTCCAAAGCGCTTTACAATGGCCTCTCATTCACACACCCATTCACACACCAATGGTGGCAAGCTGCCATGCAAGGAGCTGGCCCGCTCACTGGGAGCAATTTTGGGGTTCAGTGTCTTGCCCAAGGACACTTCGACATGTGGGCTGCCGGGGCTCGAACCGCCAACCAGCCAACCTTGCGATCATTAGACGCCAGCTCTACCTCCTGCGCCACAGCCGCCCCACTATGCCTATGTCTGCATGTATCCATGTATGAGGCTAATGTGCCGTACTGTATGTCATTTCACACTGCTTTGCCCAGTACCGTTTCCCTGGGAGGGATAAGTACAGTCCTACAGGGGTGTGAGGTTAATGTACTGTAGGAGCAGAACACAATTCATGTTCACTGTAACTGATACTTTCACTGCAGTGCTCTCCAATGTGTATCTAATGTATAAAGGAAAGGGCAAGACCTCCCAAGTTATAACTAGACATTTTGCTGCTCAGCTAGTGTGGTGGGCCGTGAGGAGAAAACCTAGCCCTGACTGAGTCGATGCTTGTAGTTTTTTCCCTGGTGCTTAATGATGACAGATCACCTGTTGCGTCCGCAGGGGCGTTCTTCCTCTACTCGAGCCTGGCTCTGCTGGGTACCCTCTTCATCTACGGCTGCCTGCCTGAGACCAAAGGCCGGAGGCTGGAGGAGATAGAGTCCCTGTTCGAGAGCCAGCTCTGCTCCTGCGGCGTCACAGACTCAGACGAGGGGCAGCAGGTGGAGTACATCAGGGTTAAAGGAAGCAACTACCACCTCTCTGACAACGACGCATCTGATGTGGAGTAGCGTGGCCTAGCCTAGCCTAGTGTCTATGATGTTGGCCATCCTAGAAACACCCATTTTCTCTGCTTGGTGACTCAGAGCCCCTTCATGTTGTCCCATCCCCCTAGCCTACAACCTCACAGAATTCTCATATCTTTTGGTTTGCTTCTCAATCAGGTTAGGTTACCTCTTATCCACCTGCTTCTGATCAACACGTCTGCATACATACAATACAGTTCATTAGGACTTTTCATTTGTGAGGTAGACCAACAGGATTAGCAAAACAATTGCCTTTTTCCTACAACATGAGAAGATAATTATACTCTTTGATTAAAGACAAAACCGTAGTGTAGTGCACCAAATGTCCACTGAATGGGACATAACATTTGTTCAGATCAGAGGGGGTTGTGATATATTCAGTGTTGATACCAGTATGCCTTTCTATATGAACCACATCTCAGTAAAACTGTTGTCTCAGCTTGTAGCATCACAAACGGGTTGTCGTCAGTCGGTCTTTGTCCGAAGAAGTTGTCTTGCTTTGGTATGGTTTTACTTTGTTAATTAGCTACATTAGCACCTGACTCTACAGTATGTCGTCCTTAGTAGGCCAAAAGCTTGGGTTGTACAGCAATGTATTCCAGTCTATGTTACCCAAGACATTGACGCCAGTTTTGAAGTGACATTATGAAGGAGTTGACTAATGGCCATGGTTAGCCTTTTAAATTTCAGAACATTACGTTGATAGTGTACTATAGCCACCTGGGTTTCTGCTCGTTGTCCATCAGAGAAAAAAAACGACCCTCATCAGTGAAATGGACAGTATGTTAATGCCATGTAACACACGCAGTTGCTTTTTTAAACGTGTATTTCTTTCAAAAATAATGTTGGAATGTCGTATTTTCTCCACATTTTACTTTCGTCTTCCTCCATAGCCTTATGTACAAATCGCAAATGCATATCACTCATGTGGAAGAGTTGGATTATCATATTCTCAAAAGTCGAGGAGTACTGTACTTGCCGACGTCGTTTTAAATGATATTGTAAAACTTTGTGAGGTTACACCATGTTAGTCAAGTACACATAATGTGTGTGTGTAGCAGAGACTACTGAAAGTAGAGGACATAATAACAATACAGAGATTAAAGTATGTGTATTATCTGTGATGAAACAAAAATAGATAGCAATTGAATTAGATAACGTTTTCCTTTACTGAAATCACAGCTACACAAAGTTATGATGCTGTTCTTATGGCCTGTGACCTACAGGTGCTCACTCCAGTCCTTGGGTTACAACCTGTCTGTTTGATGACTGTTAATGCAGACAGGTTCCCTATAGTTCTCAGTAATGAGTGTTTTTAGTTTACGGTTGATCCCTGTTGATTGTCAGTTCATTAGAATAGAATGAGAGTATTTCACTTTTTGCCCAGACAGAAGAGATGGTAGAAAGACTCAACCAGAGGTTCACTGGAGGACAGATGTCTTCCCCTTTATCATCATAGACTAGTTTTATAGAGAGTGCTTTATTGCAATCACCTTCATTGACGTGACATTGCCGTTATGTAAAACAGAATTGTATATGGAATATTGTGTCAACCAGATATTTGATGTATTGTAATTTTAGAATGCACTTTGATTAAGGAAAGACGCTCAACCCTTGACAACCCATTGTGTTATATATTGCCTTTGCTTTAATTCCAAATGGGGACATCCAACGTGTGTTTATGGTGAATGGGTGCAATCTTTTCTATGTGAAACAATTAAATGCAGTGTTTCTACAGTTTATGAAGAACTAGTAAAGAAAAACAAATAGATTTATCAGTGCTGTAAAGTACATTTGATTATTGTTGCTGTAAATGTTTTGCTAGAATTTATATTCTATAAAAACTGAATATATTCATGAAATCTTGAACACTTGAATATGTATCTGGGAAAAAAATTAAAACTAACGAATTATCTTCCAAATGTCTGGCTTTGTTTTAATTCACTTATTTTAAACCTCAGGGAGACGTTGGATAAATGTAGAACTGACACATTTTGTGTGAAAGTGTAGTGCTGACAATACCATTACAGATTAGCACATACATAGGCAAGCACATATCCTCTTTTCCTACACTTCAACATTTCTTTTCACTCCTTTTTTCTCCGCTTCAACATGAGCAGAATGTCGGCTATTTCCAGTGTTTCTGTCTCCTCAGAAAGCCTGTTAACCCAGGCCTCCTCCCTCCCCTCAGAGAGGTCTTTCACAAGAGGCAGATTCTCCACAGGGTCTTGCAGTCCTCTTTCAATGCTCTGGCTTCCATCGTCCTCAACTAAATCTGGAGGAAAATCAACAATACAAATCAAACCATTGTCAGTGGCCTCCTGCTATAAATAGTTAACTTTAACAAATGAATGCCAGCATTAAAATATCTAAGCAAACATTAACAATAATAAATGGTAATAAATAAATCCACTAATTAGCCTGATCTATTATCATCTATCAATAACACTCCAGATTTAGTTTGCACTGATTAAGAAATAACCTAGGTCAAGACAATAATGAATTTAGACAGCATGTCAAAGCTCTTGCACAGAGTCTTACACCACTGGCACGAGAGCACCTTGGTGTTTTTCTGAAATCAAAGAGAAAGCACAGCGAAAATGTTTTCTTTCATCGCATACTCATTTCAATTGTTTTTGCACATACATGTATACTGTACATATTGGATTGATAACCATTGCCCCTGCTCTGTGCATATATCGTACTGTACATATATCTTTATGGCTAGATGCCGAATGCGTGAGATCTCATTCAGGTAGAATTACGACTATTAAAGTGAAGTTCCACTGTTGTGAAATGTTTTCCTGGTTTGGGGCTGACATTGGATGTAGTTTATTAGGTCAGAAAGTTTTTAGTGAAGTGTTGTTGCTTCCTTAGATATTAGGGGTGTAACGGTACACGTATTCGTACAGAATATTTCCAGTATGGGTCCTTCGGTTCAGTACGTGTGTACTGAACGAATGCAGCATTCTTTTACCCACCGCACATGCAGAACTTGTTTGTGTGTTGAAGTAAACTCAGCCAGTACGCATGCACACGCACAAGAGATGTCAAACTCATACCGGTGGTCACATGACCAACTTAAACAACATAACACTACATTACATCTGACTCCAAAAGATATTCCATGATTAATCATTGACAATGCTTTGCTCATCCCTGTGTGACAATCATATCGGATCCTTGATTCCATCAAGAATACCCAAAATGCTATTCCACCATGCCCTCACATTAAGATAAATCGGCTTGCGCGGAGTTTACCCTCATTCCAATAGCTGTATAATCCGTCTCATTAACAATGCATGTGGACATTAGACCCTAACCCTAAACTCTGTGATAACCTGGTCATGATTATGTGGTTTTGTTTGAACAGAAAATGACACACTGCAAATTCTGAACAATCACAAAACTGTTAGCAAGCACGTGAAGTTGCGGGAGTATTCAGAAACACAGCAGACCTGAAGTCTCCTGTTTGGCAGAATGACAGTTACCTACAATGACGATGGACAAAGACAGGTGGATCAGACCAAAGCTATATGCCGGCATTGTTCAACTGCAATGGGGCCAAAGCAATAAGAAACGCAATAGGTGTTTTTACAGCAGCAGACCATATTCTGTTGTTGAGAACACAGGTTCTAAACATGATGAAAGTAATCGAGCCTTGTTACGTAGTTCCCTCTCGTCCGCAGTTCAACCAGAAAATCTTACCAGCCCTTTATAAACAAGCACAAACTACAGTTGTCCATGACTTATCCAAGGGACCTGCCATCACTCTCACGACCGATGGGTAGACATCTAGGCCCACTGATAACAGTAACTGCGCACTACATCACAAATGTAACTTTATTATACAAGTATAGTACTGTTCAAACAGAGTAAACCAAGGTTTAATAATAATGTAATAATAATACAGTTTTTCCCAATTGCTAAAACACAAAAGCCAATTCTCTAAACCAAATGACCAGTTCTCTAAACACATTTAATAAAACTAGCTCCCATTTGCCAAAACCATAAACACATTTCACATGAAGACACAATTCACAAAACACAATCCTCCTTTTCTCATAAATCTAAACACATTTTGTCTTGCTAAAACACAAGTTGCAAGTCCTTCGGTGTTCAGCTGCAGTATTCTGGGTTCGAGGTCAGCAGACCTCTCCCCCGGCTGCTGCCGAACACCAGCCCGGGTGAGGGGCCCTGGTTGGCAAACTTTGTTTCGCTTCTTGCTTTTGGCAGTCATTAGCTACTTACGGGGGGCACCACGAGAAGGTGTTTGCCACGCCACATCAACATGCACGGATGCTGAGTGCTCTCTATTCGCTTGTCTAGCTTTAGAGACCCCACAGTCTGGCAGTCTGTGGAGGGGATTCTGAGCCAGGACATGCAGACACTAGTGGCATACTTCCGGAAATGGAGATTGAAGCTTAGCGAGGCAAAGACGGTGCCGGCTGCCTTCCACCTTAACAACAGGGAGGCTAAACGTGAGCTTAGAGTACACCTAGATGGAACTCCCCTGCCATGTTCCGCTGAGCCAATGTATCTCGGCGTGACATTGGACAGGACGCTCACGTTTCGCCGACACCTCGAGTCACTGCGCAAGAAGTTAACAGCTCGTGTGGCGTTGATGAGGCGACTGGTTGGCTCGGGCTGGGGCGCCGGCGCAAGGACCTTGCGCACGGCAGCCCTAGCCCTCGTTTATTCAACTAGTGAATACTGCGCCCCAGTATGGTGTCGCAGTGCCCACACCCGCCTCATCGACTCGCCTATAAACGAAGCCTTGCGCATTGTGACAGGATGCTTGCGTCCTACCCCCGTGGACAACCTTCCCATCCTAGCAGGCATCCAGCCCGCAGGCCTCCGCCGCATGGGAGCCACAGCACGTCTCGCCTGCCGGGCCGTGGAGCTTAATAACCATCTGCTCCATGATAGGCTCACTATAACAGCGGAGCCCTCCCGGCGTCTCAAGTCGAGACACCCATTTGTGCCTGCCGCACAGGATCTCAGGCAGCAATGCAGAAATCTCAACATCAGTGCGGCAGGATGGGCGGATTATATGTGGCGCGCGGAGTGGGAGGCTAACACCTCCAAACTCCGCGACCACATCCCAGTCGCCGGCGCTGAGCCCCTCGGGATGGACTTGCCAAGGCTATCCTGGGTGAGGCTCAATCGTCTCCGGACCGGCGTCGGGCGTTTCCGCTCATCAATGCACAGATGGGGCTTGGCCCCAAATGCGTCGTGCGAGTGTGGCGCAGAGGACCAAACCGCAGACCATATTATCCTGGATTGCCCGGTGTACCACCCACCCAACGGGATGCATGGTCTGTCGGTATTAGATGACGAGACGATGACGTGGCTTCTGGAGGGGTGTCCAGAAATATAGCCCGGGTGAGCCCCTCAACCAGGTCTCGGGGTGGTAAAAGGGTAGCCCCTCGGCCCCGAGCCTGGTGGAGTGGAGAGGAAAAACAACTACCCATACGCCGAAGAAGAACAAGTTGCAAAAAACTCTGCTCAAATTCTCAAATTAAAGCTCATGTGATGCAAAATGCTTGCCACAGTCAGCAAAATGTTAACACAATGAACACACCTAGCTTCATTCATTAAACATAACGACTCAAAATGTAAGACACTTGTTGCAAATGATTGTGGTGTGTGTGTGTGTGTGTGTGTGTGTGTGTGTGTGTGTGTGTGTGCGTGTGTGTGTGTGTGTGTGTGTGTGTGTGTGTGTGTGTGTGTGTGTGTGTGTGTGTGTGTGTGTGTGTGTGTGTGTGTGTGTGGTATAGATCCATAAATAAATAAAAAAAACATCACACCCTGAACCAGGGTTTCCGTTAGAAAAAATTGCCGCCGGACATCGTGTCCGGGAAGATTTCGATTTACCGGACAAACGTGATATATTCCGGACATATTAAAATATAATAAAAATATTTTTTTTCAAAATTATATATTTTTTTTTCCAAATCTAATATAGCTGTTTGTCGCGGTGATTACTGTTGTGTAGCGGCCTATATATGCCATTTAATGTCTATTTCTCATCCGATACGATTAGATGCGAGCTATATAATATATAATAATATAACATGATTCGCATGCGCGCTATATGTCCAGCGCTGAACGGGCGCCTCTGGGAACTGAACAGACAGCATCGATCAATGAACGGACTCCACATTACGTTAACTGAAGTTTGTTAAATTGTTTGGGATTAATGTGAGTTTTCTATTTTCTCTTTCCAGTTTGACCCTTTTTTTTATCAATAAAACAACGTCATTTCTATAACCAGGTCTCGCTGGTTGGGAACGCATTTCGTTTAGCTGATATGTTACGCAACCGAACAGCTTCGGGAAAACGAGTAGCAGCGCACATAGTAGTGAGCAAATACTGACTTCCACTTTTAGTCCTAGGCAAAGGTCCAACACAATCAATTATTACACGTTCAAATGGCTCCCCTATAGCAGGAATGGGATGCAATGGTGCGGGTGGAATGGATTGATTAGGCTTACCCGCCATCTGACAAGTATGGCAACAGCGGCAGTGCTTGGCAACATCCGCCTTCAGTCCGGGCCAAAAGAAATGTTTCAATATCAGCTGATAAGTTTTAGTTATACCTAAATGTCCTGACCACTGGCTCTCATGTGCTACAGATAACACCTGTTGTCTATAACCCACAGGCACAACCACTTGTTTTACAGTATTCCACTCACAACCATTTGCATTAGGAGGAGACCATTTACGCATTAATATCCCATCGTTAAGGAAATAAACTACGTTGCCCCCTATTTCAGATTCCTCACTAGCTGCATGTAAAAAACAATTGTTTAATGACTGATCAGCTACTTGAGCGACACGCAATCGCTCGCCGGTTACCGGGAGAGATAGGCTGTCAGCGGATGGTATGGTAGGACTCGGGGAGGATGGTAACTCTACCACTTTCTCCCTGGGAGAAGCTGAAACAATCGGGTTCTCATCCCTTTCAGAAAAGGCTTGCATAATCACACTATCACAGAGAGAAACATCGCTATCCTCCTCTCTGCCTCGACTCGATTGTGCACGAGTTATAGCGCACACCGGAAACAACCGCTGTTTCGCATAGGCAGCCTACACATTAGGAGTCATCATCATGCCGGTGTCAAATCATATAATAATAAAAGAAATACATAGCCTATATATTCGTCTTTTTTAAAATAGAAGGAATCAGAATGTGAACTTTAGCGAATTGTATTCAAATTGTGCTTAGAGGGAATTATTTTCACCGGACATAAATGTCCGACGAGTTTTCATTTTGTCGGACTTCAATAAATTTTACCGGACAAAGTCCGGGAATTACCGGTTAACGGAAACCCTGCCCTGAACATTGTTTTTAGTGAGTATTGTTGTGTGTAATGGATCCTCTGTAGTGTTTGCATTGAGTTGTGATACAGTACAGTAGTGTACATGTTACGGTACATGTGGGAATACGGTACATGTGGGAAAACTAGGGTTAGGGTTAGGTGCTAGGGTGCTAGGGTTAAGGTTAGGGTTAGGGTTAGGGTTAAGGTTAGGGTTAGGGTTAGACATGCCAGCATGTACCAAGTCACCCTAGCACCTAACCCTAACCCTAGTTTTCCCACATGTACCGTAACATACTGTATTTTCTGTAGATTTACATACTGTTCATATGAAACACACACATCTATGAATGCCCAATACTCTACAGTGATATATTCTGAGAACAGATACTGTAAGGTTTCTAAAAATGTGCTTTGGCAGTTGTGAAAAAAAGAACATTCTCACACACTGAACATTGTGTTTTCAGTTGTTTTGTTGTAGTCTGTAATGATGCTTCAGGGTATATACAGGAATCTTGAGGTTAATTTTAATACCTTTCTAAGACTTTTTAAAGACCTTGTCAATATTTTTCCAGACCTCACCGCCACTTCGAGCTGTAACCGTTTACATCAGTGAGACCTTTAACTTAACAGTTTTAGTTTGCAATAGACTAGACCACTATCATACAACAGAATTTCCGGTTCATCTTTGTTTTTTAATAAAACGAATAAATTCACAAACTTTTACTAAAAGTTTTTAGGACTCAAACTCTTTGGACAGAGTCTAATTCAGAAAAATACCAACAAAATTCAAGACCTACAGGTGTAAATGGAAAAGGCTATCTAAGTGGGTACAATCATTGCATGCACATACACTTGATAACCACAGCTGCAGATCAGTCAGCACACCCACCGTATCCTTCTTCTTCTTAGCTTTGTTTTCCTCAGTCTCTGGCTCCTCAGTGGAGGACTTCCTTTTGTTGGAATCAGGCTTCTCCACTACATTCTTCTGAGATTCAAGGAACGCTGAAAGCAGCTCCGGACAGTCAAGGTTTTCCTCAGGCTCCCATGTGTTATCCGTACTGAAATATAAAATAAAAAAATGATCACCAAGCCAATAATTCACATTTAATTCTACAAACATAGCCCCATACCAGGGAAGCACTTCCAGGTTGTACTCACTCTGTAAATCCTTTCCATTTGAGAAAGAATTCAACCTTCCCATTGACGATGCATTGGTCCATCACCTTCTCTACAACAAACTCCTCTGGTGGCTCCTGCGTCTCCTTCTTCCCCTTTCCATTCTGCTTCTTACCCATGTTAGGCTGCAAAGCAAGAGGGGATTTCATCTTTTGAAAGAGATGAGTGATTTTAAAAGCTTGATGTGATCCATCAAAGGCTATCCTGGTTATCAATAAAACAGTTACATTTTTCATGTAAAACTTTGGTGACACCTACTGTTAGTTAGGCCTTATAGGCTATGTCCTAGGTGGAAAGTTTACACTGCCTAATAATACCTCCATCCGAAATGTTGTGTAGATAAGACCCATCATTATCGATTCATACGTTTGTTTTGGTCAACTTTCTTTTACTGGCCGTTTGTTGCTAAGCAACGATCGTGGATAATTAATTATGGTTTCCCTCTATGCTTCGGATGCAAACGCCGCGAATCGGTGCATCATCTGGGTGATGAGCTCGAGGCCTCAGACTTTTCTATCTGGTATTCTTATTCAGGGTATATACAGGAATCTTGAGGTTAATTTCAATACCTTTCTAAAACTTTTTAAAGACCTTGTCAATATTTTTCCAGACCTCACCGCCACTTCGAGCTGTAACCGTTTACATCAGTGAGACCTTTAACTAAACAGTTTTAGTTTGCAATAGACTAGACCACTATCATACAACAGAATTTCCGGTTCATCTTTGTTTTTTAATAAAACTAATAAATTCACAAACTTTTACTA
Organism: Nansenia antarctica; assembly: GCF_963989245.1. NCBI lineage: Eukaryota > Metazoa > Chordata > Actinopteri > Argentiniformes > Microstomatidae > Nansenia > Nansenia antarctica. The sequence goes on from NC_137678.1 coordinate 39,367,930, forward strand.
AAGGTTTTTAGGACTCAAACTCTTTGGACAGTCTAATTCAGAAAAATACCAACAAAATTCAAGACCTCATAAAATCGGGATAAGACTTTTTAATACTTATTAAGGGTCTTGATTTTCCCAAAATTGATTTATCAACTTTTAATACTTTTCAAGACACCGCGGATACCCTGTGCTTATAGTGTTTACATTTTTGCAGGCTTTGAGCAGCTGTTTTGGTGTGAAAGTTTGAGTTTTGAAGAGAGAAGGTGTGGTTTTGTTTATGTAGCTTTAGAAAAGTGTGTTGTGTTTAGAGTTTTGGGAAAATGGAGGAAAGTTTTGTGAAATGTGTTTTAGCAATTGAGAAAAACTGTAAAATAATAATTACCCTATTGTACCGAAAACCGCGACATACACCCCTATTACTGAGTAATCATATGGGCCCCCTTCATTCAGGACACATGATTTTTCATTACATTCACTATACTATGTTGTAATACACTTTAGCATTTTGTTACAAAAACTGTATTACAGCATAACAAACAAACACATCCATGCAGAGGGATTTAGTCATAATAGGACTTGAATTGAAGTGTCTGCAAGATGTTTTGAATTGAAGTGTCCCCTGTGTGGAATACTCAACTAAAGCCTCGGTCTGGGCCAACCCATGAAAACATTTCAAAGAAGTGGAACATCCCTTTAACATCCCAGTTTTCATTCAGCTTTTGAGCCTCAAAAATATTATTTAACATGAAAGCCTATGCATGAAAGTGTTGCATATATACATTTTATCTGACTATACCTTTGCCAAACATTTCTGTTTCTTAGAAAATGTACTGTATTTCTGGACATCTTATGAGCATTTTGCATCCATTGATTTCCATAATCTCACTCTTTTGTCCATGTACGATACTCTTTCAGAGGAGCAGAAGTTCTGTGTTTACAGACTGGTGAAAAGACTTACGCCGGTGTCAGTAAAACGCCCCAGCACCAGATGGTGCTTCAAGTGTTTATTAGAATCTAGCGTCCAAGACAGTACGTTCCTTTTGTGAACTGACGGCATACAGACACTTAACCAGATGTTCAAAGACTTTGTTGGCTATATGTAACGAGAATCGGACGTTAAAGGATTAAAGACAAACATCCTCACCATCTTATAGAGCCTCAGACAGGAAGAGTTGCAGAACCTCCTCTGCTGGCCCTCATGGAGGAGGTACTCAGCCCGACAGTCAGACATGTTGATGTAGGTGCCGCAGGCGTCACAGCAGCTGGTCTTGAGGCCCTTGGTGGCCCGGAAGCGGGTGAAGCAGGCGTCACTGCAGAGGAGATGCACCGTGTTCCCGCTGCTCACTTCATGGACCATCTGAGACGGAGAAGAGAGATGTGTCAAACTCAAGGCTGAACATGATCACTGATCACAGAAATCTAGGTTTGATTAAAAAATAAAACTCCATTATCATGTCCATCATACACTGACATACAAACTGCTCAGTACAAATCGACCAAGATGAGAAGACAGGGAAACATCTGCCACTAGGATGAAGGCTTTTTAGGAGCCACTTCAGGGACAAGCCCACAATGTGACAAATATTTCACGTTACATAGACTGAGGTCAGATTGAAGCGTGCTGATCAGAAGTGGAACCAGCACGTCTTCCACAGAGGCAGCTTTATAAAGAATGTAACCTATAGCATAATCACATCATTGTTTGGTTTTGCAGCGCTTGGCATTAAAAAGCACTTACTTATTTTTTAATACATTGTATTGTACTAATTCACAAATGGCTACCAGATGGTGAGTGAAACTCAAACCAGAATAGGTATGGTTAGTGCCAGCTTTCTGAGGTAAACATAGATTTTTGACTTGTTGCAAGAACAGAAGCTGCAGACCAACTTTACTACCCAGTAATGTATGGCCATTACATTTCATGACAAAAGTACATGACCTACCCATTACTGTCCAATGTGCAAAGCAGTGATCCAGCTGTACTCATACCTGAGAGTGGTTATCATCCTAATGTGACTGGCATGCAATACACACCGACCCCTTCAGAACTCTCACCTCAATAAGTCACTGATTCAGATAAAGGGTGATTGTCGAGGTGTCTCCCAAATGTGCTCCTGTATGTTTAACCTGACAGCAGCAGTAGCCTAGAATCATTACAATCTTTTTGAGAGCAGGCAGTGAACATTGCTAAATTCATGTATTTCATTTTCATTCTTGTGATGTCCCCCAAAACGGTGCAAGTTATTGAGGGGGGGCAGTGTAACTAGCTGAACAGATGGGCGTGTCTTTAAGAAGATAGAAGTACCTCACGTGTGCTGCTGCACACACTACATCTCCTGGCCTGGGAGGGGCTTGGTTCCTTTGCTAGGCCAATCTCCAGCCGGGCCTCATACTTGGAATGGCAAGTGCTGCTGCAGAACTCTTGGAAAGTCTGGCCAACCTGTGCAATCAACGGGGCCTTACTCTCCCCCATGTCCCTAAAATAGGCAAGACAACACAGTGATCAAAACAACAGATGACACCCTATGGTAGAAACAATCACACGGGTTTCGACTGTTTTCAGGTTTTCCCTAACAGTGGACAGCCGATACTGTTTATGAGGCTAGAATTAAAACTGAAGGTTTGTGTAGTAGAGACTGACGGTTCTCACTGTTTACAGTAGGCACATGGCTTTTTCCTCTGGGGTTTCCTACTGAAGACTGTACTGTACTGGGGCTTCTTCAGGGACGACCTGGAGGAGCGACGCAGGCCGCGGGACGCCTCAGAGTCGTTGTCCGACTGCTGGTCTGCTACGGGAGAGAAAGCACTGGTATCAACACATAGGACAATCACACGCAGGACAATCACACACAGGATCCTAAAGTCTCTGACAAAACGAAAGGCCCATGTCTGGAGGAAAATCATGATGACGATAGATGGAAGAATTAAGAAGTAAATCAATGATATTTTGTCCAAGGTGTGTTATTGTTGCATGGATTCTAATTTGGTCATATACATTTGTCCTTAGTGTTTCGTGATTGGAAGGTTTCATGGTCGACAGGTCTCAAAACATATGTGGCATTTCTTCAGTGTGCCTCCTCATGTCTGTGTTGGATGAGGTAGTGGCGCCTCCTCATGTCTGTGTTGGATGGAGGAGTGGTGCCTCCTCATGTCTGTGTTGGATGGAGGAGTGGTGCCTCCTCATATGTGTGTTGGATGGAGGAGTGGTGCCTCCTCATGTCTGTGTTGGATGAGGTAGTGGTGCCTCCTCATGTCTGTGTTGGATGGAGGAGTGGTGCCTCCTCATGTCTGTGTTGGATGGAGGAGTGGTGCCTCCTCATGTCTGTGTTGGATGGAGGAGTGGTGCCTCCTCATGTCTGTGTTGGATGAGGTAGTGGTGCCTCCTCATGTCTGTGTTGGATGGAGGAGTGGTGCCTCCTCATGTCTGTGTTGGATGGAGGAGTGGTGCCTCCTCATGTCTGTGTTGGATGAGGTAGTGGTGCCTCCTCATGTCTGTGTTGGATGAGGTAGTGGTGCCTCCTCATGTCTGTGTTGGATGAGGTAGTGGTGCCTCCTCATGTCTGTGTTGGATGAGGTAGTGGTGCCTCCTCATGTCTGTGTTGGATGGAGGAGTGGTGCCTCCTCATGTCTGTGTTGGATGGAGGAGTGGTGCCTCCTCATGTCTGTGTTGGATGGAGGAGTGGTGCCTCCTCATGTCTGTGTTGGATGAGGTAGTGGTGCCTCCTCACGTCTGTGTTGGATGGAGGAGTGGTGCCTCCTCATGTCTGTGTTGGATGAGGTAGTGGTGCCTCCTCATGTCTGTGTTGGATGGAGGAGTGGTGCCTCCTCATGTCTGTGTTGGATGAGGTAGTGGTGCCTCCTCATGTCTGTGTTGGATGAGGTAGTGGTGCCTCCTCATGTCTGTGTTGGATGGAGGAGTGGTGCCTCCTCATGTCTGTGTTGGATGAGGTAGTGGTGCCTCCTCATGTCTGTGTTGGATGAGGTAGTGGTGCCTCCTCATGTCTGTGTTGGATGAGGTAGTGGTGCCTCCTCATGTCTGTGTTGGATGGAGGAGTGGTGCCTCCTCATGTCTGTGTTGGATGGAGGAGTGGTGCCTCCTCATGTCTGTGTTGGATGGAGGAGTGGTGCCTCCTCATGTCTGTGTTGGATGAGGTAGTGGCGCCCCCTACCCTTGTCAGTCACGGTTTGTCCCCCTTCTCCCGACTCTCCTTGACGTTGTCCTTTCCGACATTTCTATAATAAACTACAGGGACAATAACTAAAACAACAACAACAACAAATCCACATACTAGAGTATATATGTCTTTGTTTAAGAATTGTTACCGTAGTCAATTCAACATTTGTAGCTACTCCAGCGCCATCAATGGTAACCACAGTTTCAGCACAACTCTCTGTTGAGACAAAACAAAGAATCTAACTGAACGAAAGGACTGCAACTGATATCAAAATAGTAAAGTCAAGAACAAATCAAAAAGGACATTTGTACACAGTCAGTTCACAAGACTTTCTGTACAACCGTTTCAATAAATGACAAGCAAGAAGGGAGAAATCATTTTTACAGTCGAAAGATAATGAACGTTTTTCCCAGTGTGCTGAACATACCTTTAACTGATTTGGCATTGGACGATTGTGGGGACACATTGCCCCCTACTGGCAGCTCCTCTCCTCTCTCCTCCAGTGTGTCTGGCTCATTGACAGGGGTAGTAGGGCTAACATCTGAGATCACGATGGCTCCTTCTGGCCTTGTGTTTGGACCCTCTTCCCCTTGTAACACCGATACCTGGTCTGAAAAGGCCCCCTCTTTTTCTGGGCCGTTGTCAAAGTACGAATCCTCTACTTTGATTAACGAAGGCACATTGACGTCAATATTACAACTGACTAACATTTCTTCATATTGGGTGGGTGCAGTGGAGGAGTCCTTATGCGCTATGTCCATTTGCTCCTCCTCTCCTGCGTCCAGCATCCCCATCCCACTTACACGCTGAGCGGCTTCAGGCCGGTCTCTCGTGGGCTCCGCCGCTCCTGTGGCTTTCGCGAGAGCCTGGCTGGGACCCGTGGAGGGTTCTGGAAACGTGCGGTTGTAAAACTCCTCCACCTGGGCTTTGGAAAGTTCAAGTGAGTCTGGGTCTCCCAGAATGCTTAGGCTATCCTGAGTTTTCTGTCTCTCCCTCTCCGATTGGGTGAGGAGGGGGGTCGACTCGCCGATGTCCCTCTGCTCCACACAGTTGCCCTCTGGCGCCAGTAATTCAGGACAGGCCAGTATGTCCATAACAGTCTGTCCAGGCAGAGGGTTCATACCAGTCAGTGCAGGCCCTGGGTTCATACCAGTTTGTACAGGTAGAAGGTCCATGTTAGCCTGTGAAGACAGCAGGTCGATTTCCGCCTGTGCAGACAGTAAGTCCATTTCCGCCTAAGCAGACAGCAAGTCCATTTCCGCCTGTGCAGACAGCAAGTCCATTTCCATAGGTTCTGGATGGTCTGGGGCTTCCATGTTGCAGTTCCACTTTACACAAGGAAAAACAAACAAAACAACAACACATTAGTATGACCCCAGCACCTGCTACTGTTCTGGCCCCAGCCACATGAAACAACAGCTGTAAGTGATAGTCACGGGTATCTCGGCCAATCATTTTGTTGTTTTTGCTATACAGTCCATTCACTTTCCTTGTTAGTGTTACCCGCACCAGGCGATGATGCGTGATAGCAGTTATTAAAGTGTCCGTGCTCTTCAATCCCCTGGAAAACACAGGATATTAGCACAGGAATGAAGACTAGCTTCTCTCTTCCCAAGTTTGCTCTGAATTTATTTACAATATCCGATAAAACAATCATTTTCCAAATATGTCCCTAATGCTAGTGTGAAATATATCCATGTCTTTCAAGACTCAATTAAATGTCAATTTGTTGCAGCATTTATGCTGGTGTGTATGCTATTACCTAGCATAATACACTCATAGTATAATTGAATGAAATTGTAATAAAATAATAAATCCACATTCTCCTCCAATCTATAAACACACACTTTTCAATAAACATATAATAGACCTACTTATTCTGGTACCAAGTCATACAGTAGCCTACTATTCTGTGGCAAGAGTGTCTCACTCAAAAACATTCTCAATTGGCTATTCCAAATTATCATCACGACACACTGGGATATAGCAATATAATACAATTTAAACTGTAGTCTTACTTTAAGACTAAAACATTCACAAAACGTAATATTAGCCTATTGGCATCAAATATAAACAACAAACTTTCGAAATACTAATCAAAATGACTGTCAAGTGTATTCAGGAAAATCACTTCATCTGACGGTTTTGACCGCATTATAACGTGCCGTTTGGATGCCTGGCTAGCAGCTAGCTAGCAATGGACATACAGAAAGGCAACGGGCACAATTCTCACGTTAATCAAAAGTCGGATTCTAAACACTCAAGTCTACTCAAAACATATCTCTGATGTATTCTACATTAATATAATAACAGTTAAAAGTTAATTTGTGTGCTTTTCACGTTGTAACAAACCTGGAAAACACAGGATATTAACAGGACTAGCTTCTCTTCCCAAGTTTGCTCTGAAGGCAGCGCGGGAGCGGCCTAGATGACACTGGGCAGACTACCACCTGACCTACTAAATACAACGCCATTGACTCCCCTCTTCAGTCCTGATCTAAATTTAACCCCTTACAGTTGGCTGTAGAAATAATTATTAGTTGGCAACTTTGCATTAAAATAAATGTTGTAATTAATAGTTATAGTTATAATAACCATATTATTGGTTATTATTTTCGAGGGTACTACACAAGCACGACACATTGTCCCCGTCTCCATTTCCAGTGACATCGCACCTGACATAAATAATCATGTATGCTCGTCCATGAATTGTGCTTTCATCTAATGTTATGCTACTACGGGAATCAAGTGATTTGACATTAGAAATGAATTTGTTTTTCATCTCTTGTGCAATGTGCTCTACAATCTGGGCACATGAATGATCGGATCAGTGAGTAGGACCGACTGTATAATCCTTTCTTTAGCGACAGTATAGGCTGCCCTGAACGAACTAGCTGTCTCCTTATACATACTGGAGGTGAGTTCTGCTACTTTCTTCGGAAGCACTTGCTTTTGTTTGAGCTCTGCTATTTCAACAGTTAGGTGTCATAACAGGTGCAGCTGAATTCAAGTTTGGTTTCTTGGATGAAAACCCGAAACGTTCCAGTCTTGTCGCCTCGGTCGGCAGCAGTGGCCTTTTTTGGGGCGGCATGATAGCTAGCTACTGAATGTTTTCTTCTCAATAATCGTGTTTTCACGTTCGCAAGCTCTCAACGATCATATTCTGCTGTTGCACAATATTCTACTGCGCCCCATAGTGTCTTGGTGGTAAATTGCAGGCAGTCAAAGGCCTACTGTCATTCACAGGAGATTAATGGTGCGCGTAGTTCTTTTGGAAAACGTGTTTATTTTAAAATATTTATCATATACATAAATATAAATAATACTAATTACATTGATTTTTTTTTTTTTTTTTTTTTTAAGATGGACTCAATTCAACTTAGAGATATTTGTTGATCGTCATAGCGAAGGGTCTGAACACTTATGTACATGAGGTATTTCTGTATTTTAAAACATGTTTTCACTGTGTCCTTCTGGGGTATTGTGTGTGGATTGATGGCAAATTATTTTTTTATTCAATCCATTTTAAATTGACTCTATAACACAACAAAATGTGTAAAAAGTGAAGGCGTCTGAATACTTTCCAAAGGCACGGCATATAACATACTTTGATTTAAATATTACTTTGCAAGAATCCTTTGGTAATATACCTAAAGCCCCTAGAAGACATGTAGTTACTACAAAATTAGCTAAGGAATTTCTAAAAGGACATTTTGGTGCTTAATGGAATAAGAAGCTAAGTGCCCCATTTACTCCCATTCCATCTCTGAATTGAGCGATCACACTTCACTAGATACAGCTAAATAAAAGGTAAGCACTCAAAAATCTGGGGTCAGTCATCAACATGGGAGATGCATATAAAACAAATGTCAAGCCAAATAGTGACCCTTTCCTTTGATGGTAAAATACCGTAAAATCAAAAGGTGACATTCCGTACTTTTGCTAAAACCTAAATTGCTAGAGTAGGCCATGATCAGACCAAAATGTATTTTTTAGACAAACTTTCCAAAGACAAACAGAGGGCACTTTATTATGTCATGCTCCTTTCCTGACATGGGACTCCTGAGCCAACAGGTAATCGACTTGTTGACTGTTGGCACTGATCAGCAGAAAGTCTTCCTTCATATGAAAGCTGGGCAAAAGAAGCGTTGCAGTATGTAGTCACCAATGTAACTAGAGAGGTCAGGGTCCATGTCACTTTCATAGTGAAAACACACAAGAGACCAGACAGAGAGGGTAAAATGAAGCATATAAACCTTTATTGAACAGCTCTTTGAAAGAAAAACATATTTTAGTGCCTTAGAACAGTCCGGAGGCAGGAACAGGGCCATGGGGACATTTGTCAGGTGATGGGGTTTATTAATTCAAATTGAAATATATTTATATATAACAATGGAAGGAGACAAAACAAGAAAGGAGGTTATGGATTATGAGGCAATCCTGAGCAAGGAATTGAGAAAGAAAACACGGCCAGCGAACTCTCAACAAGACAAGATGGTGGTCGCGGAGAAGGTTTAGCCTCAATGTGACATTTGTCAGGTGATGGGGTGCTACTGTGACTCATCCTCAGGACAGGAGTGCCAGGTGAGCCTCTCCTCATAGAAGGATATGGTCCCTTCTTTATCACGTTGAACCGAGTGTGCGCTCCGGCGCTCTCAGAGCAAATTTACGAACGCAGCCTACATGTATGGCTATCGCGAGGAAACAGTCGAATAAGCCAATCACAGCCACGCTCTCGACTGCAGAAGCGGCAACTGACAGACTGCTCCACTCACTCAACTAAACCTCATTCAAATAAGTAACATAACATATGAAATGACGCCAAGATATAGACAGGTTTAGATTATTTGATTTCATGGTAACATTTTATTTCTCTGACATTCACATAAAGTGTCACTTGTGGTAGGCACAGGCAGATCAAACAAATCTTGGAAAACAGCATTCCAACGCACCCCTCCAGAAAAACAACAATACATAAACCAGGCAGCACATACATTGTATTGTAGTCATCATACCATACCAAATGAAAGCATTTACATTTGCTGTGGTTATTGAAATGGGGACCATTACATTATTAATACATACACTACCCTTAGCAACGTCTCGTAAGCATCAGTCGAATGATGCGCCAGGCTGTTGTTGTTGTTGTTGTTCAGTGTTGTGCAACTAAGTTGTTTTTGTTTGAAGAACAGATGGGTCAGATTATTCTCATTCCTCCAACGGATTTCGGGTCAACAGGTGAATTATTACTCTGCTCTTCCTCCATTTCTCTTTTCATTTCTCTTGTCATCTCAAATTGACTAACGGTGATACCGGACAAGTTTGGACACAATTAAATAGCTAAATGTAACCTAAACTATTAACCCTAACTATTTACTATCAATAAGTTACTGTGACTGACGGTGGAAATGCGTGTTTAAGACATTTACTGTATAAGAGGCTTTTATGAGAGCATCTTGCTGCTGATTTATTTATTTAATATCCAGAAATTGTTTTTGGCAGATGATTTTCCCATTTGATGTAGTTCATATTTGGAGTTTTGCTAATTCTATCATCTATGTACCGTTTCCTCCATAAGTATTTATTATTCATTGCGTTTAAATGACAAAATAATTAAATTATGATTATATGATTGGAGCACTTTGAGCTGCAACGTTTGCTTGAAAACTTTTTAACTTTTCAAAAAATGCCGGTCGAGATTTAGTAGCTAATCTAAAAATTACAATATGATATTATGTACTATAACTGTACTATAACTGCTATGAATGTACTATGTACTATAACTGTAGGAATTTCTAAAAGGACATTTTGGTGCTTAATGGAATAAGAAGCTAAGTGCCCCATTTACTCCCATTCCATCTCTGAATTGAGCGATCACACTTCACTAGATACAGCTAAATAAAAGGTAAGCACTCAAAAATCTGGGGTCAGTCATCAACATGGGAGATGCATATAAAACAAATGTCAAGCCAAATAGTGACCCTTTCCTTTGATGGTAAAATACCGTAAAATCAAAAGGTGACATTCCGTACTTTTGCTAAAACCTAAATTGCTAGAGTAGGCCATGATCAGACCAAAATGTACTTTTTAGACAAACTTTCCAAAGACAAACAGAGGGCACTTTATTATGTCATGCTCCTTTCCTGACATGGGACTCCTGAGCCAACAGGTAATTGACTTGTTGACTGTTGGCACTGATCAGCAGAAAGTCTTCCTTCATTTGAAAGGTGGAGGACTCTGTCAGTCAGAGCGTCAGTGATGTCATTGTGACTCAGGTCCAGGATTTGTGCTTTGTGCAGGTGTGTGAGCAGCGGCTCTAGCAGGGCGTCCGTGAGTCGGCAGTGGCTGAGGTCCAGGTCCGACAGCCCCTCTGCGTCAGACGCAGAGCCTCGTCCTCCCTCTCCTCCTGCGCGTGCGACAGGTCCACTGAAGAGGAGCAGGAGAAGTCCAGCCTGTGCTGCAGAGCCCTGAGCAACGCTGTTGCTGCTGCTGCCCCCTGCTGGATGTTCGAGGCATCGCAGCAGCAGTGGAGGAACCTCAGTAGCAGCCTCCTGTCAACACTGAGTTGGGACACTTTGTCCAGGAGAGGCAGGGTGCTCTCCATCTCCCCCGGTGGTATGGAGGTCCACAGCAGGCTGAGTTGGACGCTGTCACTGTGCTTGTGCTTCGTATACGACTACAAGCAACAGCTTCTCTGTCTCAGAAGACAAGTGACCAGGGAGGCAGCACCCAGTCAGGTCCAGACACTGCACTGTGCAGAGTCTCAGCAGGGAGGCCACACTACTCACAACCCTGGACAACTCTCTCTCTGGTGGCTGGGGGCTCTTTAGGACTAAGGAGAGCTTGTGGATTGTCAATGAAGCGCTGCCTCTCCATGTCCCTGTTACCAGTCTGGCCAGTTTCACTGCCATGCCCAGCCGTAGCCAAGCTTGGCATCCCTTATGTCATAGCCATGCTTGAAGCTTGGACTTAAAAGAGCATGCTGCCTTGGAAACATCTGTACAAGAGAATGCAACCCAGATCTGCCTAATACAATGATTACAATTCAACCTCTCTCTGAGTCATCAATATATCATTTCCGGCCACCTGACCAAGAAAGATCTCCAAATATCACTCATATCCTCATCCCCTCTCAGTAGCAGGAGCGGCCCTGGGAGGAGGCGGGCGCACCGTCTGCAGACGACTCCACATCATCTGGACCGCCCAGCCCCTCACCGTCATTGTCACTGTCCCCGCCCTGCAGGCCTGGGCAGAAGTTGGCCGTGTCGTTGGCGTTGTTGTAGTCGTAGTCTCCGATGCCTTCCCCCAGCTCCCCGGACAGACACTTTTCGTCTTTACACAGCTGCACACTGGAGGGCTTGAGGCTGTGTTGGGACAGGGTCTCCGGGAGGAACTTGAAGTCTGCAGGTAGAGTGGTCTTCTTGTTGCCGGTGTTGAGGGCTGACTTGGTGTTAGTGGTAGCAGCTCTGGTACAGTGAAAGTGGGTCTCAAAGTTGACGTCGTCGTTGAAGTCGATCTCAAACACCTTCTTGGGCTTCCTCTTGCGAGTCTCCTTGTCAGGCGCGTGGTCCTGTTTATGCTTAATCTGCCAGTAGCCGGGGCCGGCCCACGTGGCCATGGGCTTGGGGCTGAAGTAGGAGTACTCCCTGGGCTGGGAGGACAGCTGCGGGCACATGGTGGCGAAAATGGCGATGTCCCCCTCTCCGATGGGAATCATATCCCGTCCTTCCTTGGAGCCCTCCCCACAGTCCCCTGGGCCCCCCTCCTCGTAATCGGCGTCAAAGTCGTCCCCGAAGTCCTGGCCCCCGCCGCCGCCCTCTTCCTCATCCGACTCCGCCTCGGCGTTCACGTCAAACACGTGCTCCCCCTGCTTCATATTCTCCAGCAGCTGGTTCATGGTCTGATCGGGGTTCCAGCTGGTGAAGGAGAAGTCCTCCAGGGAAGGGCAGATGGACAGACTCTTCTTCAGGGCCCTCTGGAGACCACCTGCGAAGGGCTGCGAAGTCCATGGCGATCTGAAAAGAGTCCATAGGTTCTGGATGGTCTGGGGCTTCCATGTTGCAGTTCCACTTTACACAAGGAAAAACAAACAAAACAACAACACATGTCAACATTAGTAGCTTATCCAACTTTTTGGTTTTTGTTATAACGTAACAATAGGGTTGCCACCCGTCCCTTAAAATACGGAATCGTTCCGTATCTGACAGTTAAAAGATGCGTCCCGTTTTGAACCAATACGGAACGCTGTTTGTTCCGTATTTTCAATCCACCCGCATTGCGTGATTCCTCCAATATATCATACAGAGCTGCCAAGTCTTTTATTTTAGAAATTCCTTTAAATAAAGCTACCGGACACGAGTTTCGTGGCATCTTTCAGCACGTGCGTTAGATTGAGTCTGCAATCGAAGCGGGAGGCGCGCGCTGCTGGAAGAACCTGTGTTCACTCGAGCTGCACGTAAGTCAGAACGTAGCAAGCAGGGTTGCCAGATTGGACTACTTATGGTCACACTGGACGGGTGGATTCGGCAGCTTTTAGACTGGTTGGGCTGGAAATTGTCAATTCCGTCTGGCAACCCTGGTTGCAAAATATGTGCATGTACGTATCTGGTAGCCTGGTACTTTCAAATCGCAAGTTGTTTCATCCTCTGTTCTCTTTTTCGGGGTGATGGAGGAGAGATTGGCAGTGAAATATCCATGATGGGACTTTGCTCATCATCCTCCGTCCTCACACTCATGTTTTCCCCGCTCCATTAATCTTCTGTTATTCAACACGAGTGTGAAAACGGATTGTATCCTTTATCTCAAAGACACTATGGCATACCGTTTCTAAAATTCACTTAATATTCACTTAATTTGGGTGAGATGATAGGCCTACGTTGCAACTTTACAGTTTTGGTAACTGTTTTTTGTTTCTCTACTGTAACATAATATAACATTGTTATTAGTATTATTATTAAATACAATGTACAATACAAATACAACAATTGGGGGTCCCTCCAAAAAAAATGCTGACCAAGGGGCCTTGTTGATGGGGCCCAATTTTCTTTTAGACTCTGTAGGCTACTGTATTTGTTTATTAAGACTTACATAAATATGATGTATTGTCTGAATTTGTCTTGTTTTATCAAATGTTACAATTATTTGTATTTCTTGTGCTGGTTTATTATGAACAACATGTAAAATTGCAGGACACTAGCACAAATAATTGTGTGGGAGAGAGGGGCACAGTTTGGGGGTTTTGAGGGGCACAGAGGGGCACACGTGCACAGTTTTGGGTCGCTCCACCGCCAAAAAATCTCACTCCAAACTTTTGGTGAAACTTGGCAGCCTTTAAGGCTTTATTGAAACGATGTTTAACTTATGATTTACTAGCACTGGCGCCCCCACCCCGCCCTTGGGCCCGTGGTGGTCGTGGTCCCGAGGAGCGGGGCCCCTACTGCGAGGGGTGTCCCTTAATTCTCTGACTGAAAGTTGGCAACCCTACGTAACAACCAGCTATAAAGCCTGGGCCTAATTTATTGACAACTTCGTCTCCGCAGCAATGTGAGGTAGTTTGTAGCTAGGCTACTGTATGAATCTCACAGTCCGTCCATATTGGCGATACTTACTGATAAAGTTTCAATTTCATAACAAAACTCAAACGTGAAATTGTATAGGAAGCTAAGCTAGCAGCAAGCTAACCAAAACGACAGCCAGCAACCAGCTATTGTTAGTGGTAAAGCAACTAGCAAGTACCACTAGTCCAGATTCAGCTAGCTAGCTATCTAACGTTAGCTCACTACGACGGCATACAACTGCGAACTATAGGTATTTGTCTCCAAGTCTGATATAGTTAGTACACATTTATTGTAAAATAACAATGATTCAACCATTATTTTCTTAACTGTAACTTTAAATCGCGTTTACCTCAAAATATGTGGTTTAGCAGAGGGATATCGCACGCATGTACCTAAACAGCAACGTGAAACATTTCATTGGCTGGTTTCTACATGTATTGGTGCGTTCGTAAAGTTGCTCTTGAAATCTGATCAGCACTCATGGAATGCCTCTTGTCCAATCAAATTACATGGTCGCTTTATCACGTTTAACCGAGTGTGCGCTCCGGCGCTCTCAGAGCAAATTTACGAACGCAGCCTACATGTATGGCTATCGCGAGGAAACAGTCGAATAAGACAATCACAGCCACGCTCTCGACTGCAGAAGCAACTGACAGACTGCTCCACTCACTCAACTAAACCTCATTCAAATAAGTAACATAACATATGAAATGACGCCAAGATATAGACAGCGAGCGCTGTCTGTACATGTGCAGGCATGTGCCGAAGAAACAGTTCCATAAATAGAAAATTAGGTTCCTCCGTACCTAGTAGGTTCAGCATCATGTCCATGTGCTGGGAAGGCTTGCTGTCTCCCAGCCCCTGAATTGCGAACAGACGTCGGGCTCGTTCTGACCGTGATAGTTCGAAGGTCTTGAGGAGGAGAGCCTTAAACGCTGTATATTTATTCAGGGCAGGGGGAACTGTAATGAAGCCCACCGTTCTGGCTGCAGTGGAGCTCCCCAGCGCCGAGACGACATGGTAGTAGCGTGTGGCGTCATCTGTAATCCCACGCAGGGCGAACTGCGCCTCCGTCTGTGCGAACCATGCTGCCGCGGACGTCTCCCAAAACTCCGGCAATTTGAGAATAACGGCGTTATTTGCCATGTTCGGTTCAGTCTCGGATACTTCAACGGGACTGACGTCGATGTCACCAGTGTAGTGCCGAGAGACGGGAGTCGGAGGCGGCGTATCAAATGTCACAGCTAAACGTTTATTAACAAACATGAACAAGCTGCGACCACATGCTTCAAGCAGTAACTATATCACTGATGTAACAACTCGAGTACCACCCACTTAACCCTCCGTGCGGAAACAATAATCCCAACCCATAGTTCCGGGGATGAATTATGTTAACCCACCACACAGGTTTAGATTATTTGATTTCATGGTAACATTTTTATTTCTCTGACATTCACATAAAGTGTCACTTGTGGTAGGCACAGGCAGATCAAACCAATCTTGGAAAACAGTATTCCAACGCACCCCTCCAGAAAAACAACAATACATAAACCAGGCAGCACATACATTGTATTGTAGTCATCATACCATACCAAATGAAAGCATTTACATTTGCTGTGGTTATTGAAATGGGGACCATTACATTATTACATTGAACAAATTTAAATTTTACTTGGATTGGCATAAATACATTTGTGCTATGAAATTAAAAAGCGTGATGTTTTTCTCTCTTTTATGGTAAAAGTAATGTCTAATACAGCAATATTTCACTGATAATATATACCATTATCCTATGGGGTTGCAGCTATTCCATAGCCACCTGACTCCACATGTCTATTGCCTTACTAATAAGGCCTATAGGCCATGTTTCTTGCATGAATGGTCCCCTCGAGTGAACATCTGAGGGTTTCGGTAGACAACAATCACCCAACACCTGCTTTAGCTGATTTTGACACTACCACTTTTGTTAAGACGATGCACTCTGCTATAATTGTTTTAAGTTGCTGCTGTAACATGAGCATGCCTAAAAATTATGGAAAGGGCGGACTTGTTTACAGGTGAATTCCAACTCCTTCCAAATGTATACTCAAGGACGACCAGTGCTGCAATTATCTACAGAATTAACTACCAACACTTAAGCATCATCCTATGATATCGATTTTACTGACAACAGAACGGCAAAGTATTTATATATTGTTTACGTTATTGTGCTGTCAAGCAAATATTTCTAAAATCTTAGCAGCTATTATAACAAGATATTTAAGAGGTATTTATTTACTTAGCCAAGTATTTAATCAAGAGTGAGAGGTGGGGTTTATTCACTATACTACAACTGCAAGGTTGATTTTACTCACAGATGGCACTGAGGAAGAACACTCAATGAATGAATGAATGAATGGTCTTTATTGTCATTGCTACAGTACAGGTACCAAACAACGAAAGTACAGACCATATAAAAGAAATGCTCATCCAGCTCTCATTGTCTTGACACAATCATTTGGAAAATAAACATTTATCACTGTATTTAAAGTAGAAATATCCTTACTACACAGAGGAGGTTGTAGCAGGGTTTCAAAAAAAAAAAAATGCTGACTAAAATTCCCAGTTTTACAGTCCACTACATCTAAGAAACAAAGTAGGACATTCAGAACCAGCTAATGTTTTGCATTTGGAATGATGTGTTGTCGTCATTTGTTCATTCCCATGCACTGTCATGCATTAGCATTTTAAAAAGATTAAAAAAGAATAAAAATAAAAATAAAAACATAGAAAGGAATGTGTAACAGGGTATCCACTAGATGTTATACTCTGTCAAATAGTTTTCATCTGCAGTCTCATAAATCTATACAATAATCAAATATATCAAGATTTTCATTTGATAAGATATGATGATTATGATGAATATAACATGTTTTATTTACTAAAATCCCTTAAACCTATTTAATCCCTTCAACTTTGCAACTTAAGCAAATGATGCAATATCAAACAAAAGAGAGCGACCATCAGGCATGTTTAAAGTCTATCACACACACCTACTTTCCTTTTAAGACTGTAAAAAAGAATGATAAAATAATTGAAATATTGCATTACTATGTCTTCCTTTGAAAGCAGTGGCTACTGTGAGTGGCTCACGTTTGTTTTCATTTTTTTTTTGTGCCCTGAAAGTGACATGACTTGGCAATGACAATGCTCTTACTCTCTCACACACAATACTCTCAAACAAGACAATTGCATTTGAGAATTCAAGCGAAGGCAAACATTCAAGAAATGTACTAACAGAAAAGTAGAATGGTGACAGTCAACTGTGTTTTGGGCATTTAGCAAGTAAGTTCCTATTGTATTTTCATAAGCCCCATTCAGAAATAAATCACCAGAGATTTGGCCTTAACCCTTCATCATAAAGTTAACCTGAACATACAATAACAAAGATGCCTCTATAGGACACATCTTTAATCTCTTTATTCTTGAATACTTACATAATTACAGACAAGGAACAGTAAAGCTCTCATATACAATACATGGAATTTACATGTTCCTGTTTCAAAATGATCTCCGTGTTATGGCTTCAAGTGACTCCCCTGGAATGTGTTGCTGCTCCCTTCATATGTCTTGCCACATTGCCAGTCGTCCTAAAGTGAAAAAAGCTGGTGTTTCTGAGAGATTAGCTGAGAGATTTAAGGCTGCATGAGAAAAATCACTCATCAAAAGCAAAACGCTTGATCAGGTTCGCTGGTGTGCAAAGGACAGGTCTGAGACCTGGGTCTAAGAACCTCGCCTGGCTCCTGGTGTGTAGACTGCTTTAGCCAACTCCTATGACTATCGTTGGTATGACAACAGAGGAGTTGGCTATAACTCATATACAGTGGCCGGCGTAAGTAATGGGACAATGAAGTATTTTTCTTCTCTTGGCTGTCCACTCCAAACGTTTGGATTGACTGAGGTTAAAGTCAAAGTAAAGATTCTCAGCTTTTCTTTAATCATAGTGTACATATTTGTTTCACCATTCAGAATGACAATACCGTTTATGTATAGTTCCCCTATTTCAGGGGACCTAAAAGTGATGGGACAGATGATCAAATGTCACAGCCTGGGGTGGTCCAGAGGTCTAGCACCACTGCCGACAATGCACACATATGCCAATGTCCGCATGGGTTAGAATTTGGCCTGCTGACATACCCTCTCCTCCTTACTTCCTGTCTTTCTCTGTCTCAATCCAATAAAAACAGAAACAAATCTTAGTGGAACTGCCCCACCAAAAAAGAACGTTTACAAAAATAAATATACTGTATTGATGAAATGTCCAAATCAAGCACTCAAGTTTAGTATTTGGTTGAAAATCCTTTGCATGCAATAACTGCATCTTCTCTGGTGATCTTGAGTTGTTTACACTTTTTGGCCCTGAAAAACTCTCGTTGCCATGGCAGTATGTATGGGGTCATTGTCTTACTGTATGATGACGCCCAATCCAATGAATTTGGAGGCATTTGCTTGTGCTTGAGCAGACAAGATGTTTCTGTACACTTCTGAATATATTCTGCCATCAGCAGTTACATCATAAATGAAGACAAGTTAGCCAGTTGTAGTGGCAGCTATGCATGCCCTAACATTAACACCCCCTCTACCATGTTTCAAAGATGAGGTGGTATGCTGTAAATCAGGCAGATCCTTCCCCCCCAATCTTTCCACTTGCAATCACTCTGGTACATGGTAGTATCTGTCCACAAGACCTTTTCCCAGACCTCTGCAAGCTTTTTAGGTACTTTTTAAAAGGCTTCCTAGACTTTCATTGACCCCGCTTTGGTCCTCATGTTCACAAACACCAATACGTGAGCTTAGAATTATAAGGTTCTATCTCCGTTTAGGGTAGTTCAGAGATATTGAGCGTCAAAGTTTTTATATTCCATTTTGTTTTGTGAGATGGAACCTTTGTATTTTATTAATTACTAACCAAAAACATTTCAACATTTAAAAAATAACACCACATTAATAAACACCTAATCGATCAGATTATGTAAAAAACAAAATTTTGACAAAAATTGAGATAGAACCTTATAATTCTAACGTCACGAAAAGCCTAGAATCAATACTAGACATTGACAGCTCTCTTATGCTTGCACAAATCATGTGATGAACACACCTGACTTACCAGAAATACCAGTCAAGCCAATTCTCCCATTAATTAAACCAATTAATTAAGTCAACTATCTTCAAATCCAAAGTTTTGGAGTAGAGAGCCAAAAGAAGACAAAATGCTTCATTGTCCTGTTACTTAGACAGGACACCCTAGATATGGAGCCAGGCTAGAATGAACCTACAGAACACAACATATTTATCCGCTTTACTTGTGTGAACGATTTTTTTTTTCTTCCCAGAAGTGTATTTCTGCAGTTGGTGACAGTGAATGGGATTGACAGTCTGTTCTTGTTTACCTGGCTAGGTGAAAGAACACAAGAGAGGATGGAGAGAGTGAACATCAATGGCTTTGATAAAGAGGGTTAGACCTACAGTGTATCCTTCACTTGTTTGCCTTGGCTTTCACTTGGGCACCCTTGGCATGGTCCAGACGTGACTGAATGTCTACAGGCTTCTCAAAGAAGCGCACGAGGACCGGCTCGTTGAGCAGGGACGCCAGGATCTGCTCAAACGAGAAGGACCACTCCACCTCCTGTGACTTAGACCTTGCCTCCAGGGTGCTGGTGGTGCCGGGGGTGTCTGACCTATTCTCTGGGGTGGTAGAGGCGTTCCCATCAGCCAGAAGCCCCTCTGAAGCAGTCTGTGCAGGGCTGGTGAGCTCCTGAGGGCTGCTGGGCTCCGCCTCCTGGAGCCTCCGCCCTACTTCCTCCATCCTCAGGAGGAGACTGGTCACACGGACCACCGCACGGTACTGAGACTCCTCCTCAGGGTCACCGTGGAACAAGTTGTAGAGAGTCTTGGAGAACTGGATGAACTGAGCCTGAGGACACAATTGGGAGACGGGTGGATGGTAAGATTTGGAAGATGATGTGTTTGTGCAGTCAGAATGTAAAATCACGGCATATTTGGATTAAAAATCAATACATGGCAAGTGAATTAAATCTGATAGAGTATAATTCATTATCTCGTATTGAGAGGCTGATCAGTTCAAGAGATAAGCCTGCATCTGACTGATTACGTATAAGAAATCGCTTTATTAGGAATAGCCCCCGTTTTCGAGGGGGTCCTATGCAACAACAATACAATAACAAGACAATTAGACAACACATTCAACAAAACAAAAAAACCAAGATTATTATTTTTAAATTATTATTATTTTATTATTATATGTACAGTATATAATATATCTATTTATTTTATTTTATTATTAATTTTCTATTGGCAATATGTGTTTGGTTGATGGGTGGGTGGATACATAGGGAAAAAGAAAAAATAGAAGGACCTTCATTCCTTATTTGTATACCCATAAGTGCTGTACTGTGTACTTTCTTCTAATAAAATATTGTTTAAAAAAAATAAAAAATAAGAATGAAATAAAATAGACAAAAACTACAGTAACAACAGGACCTATGAACCACAGAAGACATGACAAGCAAAATAACAGAACAGACAAAACTAAAACAAAAAAATCTAAATTAAAGCAAAACATAAGGAGCATACAGATGGATCTTCCAATGATTAGCAATAGAAGAATAGTAATGGTGACAGTGATACTATAAGTTATATCATGAGTGTACCTTTATAATAGATACTACCCTGGACACTGGTTTTGTTTACCTGGTTAATTCTGGGTAAATCCTTGATGCTCTCCTCTTTCTTCAGTATCTCGTCTTGCCATTGCTTCAGGTAGGCCTGCAGGTCCACTTTTCCTCTGCCTATGGAAAATGTTCTGTTCAGACACGAGTATGGCGTGTGTACAACGTGTAAGGGAATTTGGTTTCAAGCGAAATTCAAAGAGCATAGTCAAAGAGAAGACTTTGGAGAAAGCGTCACCTCTTTCAGGGCTTTTTCTTATCACACCGTCCTCTGGTAGATCGGACACTGCAAAGGAAGATTTTTTTTTGCTTTTAAATTGCCTCAAAGTAACCATACGACTTCATATCGTTCAAAATGCAGACAAATGATAAGATGTTGTTAAAAAAAGATCAAAACAAGCACAATGAAAGGAGTTAGGCCCAAAATGTGAAATTGTTAAGAGAGGAGAAGGAATACAGCAGAGCAAGCTGACCAGTCAGTCGACTGAAGTGGGAGAAGTCTTCTGTCATTGGAATAAAGTGGGGAAGTCTTTGGCC
Organism: Nansenia antarctica; assembly: GCF_963989245.1. Lineage (NCBI taxonomy): Eukaryota > Metazoa > Chordata > Actinopteri > Argentiniformes > Microstomatidae > Nansenia > Nansenia antarctica. The sequence continues at coordinate 39,388,909 of NC_137678.1, forward strand.
CTTTGAGTGGGAAGGACTACCTGTGAACGCTAGAAGCAATCCTCAGTGAGAGCATGCAGTATTATAGGACAGACAGCTAACACAGACCAAAGCCAACTGTTCTGAGAGAAAATATAGAAGGGCAGGATGAAATATACTGTATAGTGGAGATTAGAAGTTAGTTTAGCGGAAAGTCTTGAGAGGGTGAAGTAAATTAGCTTTTTCCAAGGAAATATTTACCAAAGCGTCAACACAGATTACAAGGCATCATAGACCAGGAATGACACGTAAACAAGGTTGACGGAGAAGTAACTCATCTAATTGACTCACCTGGTGGAAGATGAAGCTTAAACAGGAATTTCAGCTTATCTGTGAAACTGCCACTGTACACAATGTCTATGGGAAGAAAAACACAATGAGTGGGGGAAAATAGAGAGAAAGGTTGCCTGAGGGTGATCCAGGATTAGATTAGTGACACCTAGTTTACCACAGAGGTGGGGGGGTAAGGGTCAGACAAGGGGAGAGGGGTTTGTTAGAACAGGCGTTCAGGTGACCTTACCCAGAGCACAACAGAACTCCTTGAAGTTGACAAGGCCGTCCTGGTTCTCATCGATCAAACGGAAGGCCCAGAGGGAGAGGGCGTCCTTGTTGCTGCAGAGGGACCAGGGCTCCAGGAGGGAGAACAGCAGGCTGTACTGCTGGAAGCCCAGCTGGTACTGGTCCAGATAGGCCAGGCTGGGGTCGTGGTGCAGCAGGGCTGGACTGTTCATGGTCCAATAGCAGCTGAGGAAATGTTGCCTCTGGAAACAGAGGAGAATTGAAGAAATTCCCATCCCCCCAGACAGTTAACAATGTGAATATATTTTCCTATGCTATACGGTAATAAATGTTAGGTAACTGGAAACATCTTGGTGTTCTTCATTCGATCGGTGTCAGATCCTCAGAAGCTTTCACTCTGGAAGAGGAACTTTTACAGTTTCAATCTCAGTCAGTGATTGGTTAATAGAGCATCGTCTATTTTCAACACATTTCCATCTCCATGCCAGTCAGTGTTATGTGTCCACATAAGGGGGGACATTAAAGCTGAGGTGTTTTATTATGTCTTCAAAGAGGGACTGAGCGGTTTTCACCCACCTTGAACAATGCGTAAAGGCCGTCGAGCTGGGAAGCACTGAACTTGACTTCTTGTGACACCCGAAGCTGGAAAAAAGTGTCTCCATTAATCCTAAATACAATAATAATTAATAAGCAATGAAATTTTTTTTACTGAATTTTCACTTTCACGGAATGTGACACTCACAACATTTTGCTTGGTAGTGTCCTCCAAGGTTTGGATGACGTAAAGTTTGTTTCTTTTCCGCATGCTCTCGACTTCCTCTGACCGTATATCTCCGTATTTCTGGAATAAAATGACACAAGATAAAACTACTGCATGCCTCTCATTGAACATAGCACCATGAGCGCCAGAGGAGGTTCATGGGTAGCCTAGGTGGAACATACCTCATAGGCCTCTCTGATGAGATCACTGATGTCCACCTTGGGGTGGGACGTCCTGTCACTGCTGCTCACTGACGCTTGCTGCACCGTGGGAGGGAGGGGACTGTCCTTGTTGGTCACACTGTCAAAAAACCAGTCAGGGAAAACAATAAGGTTCTCACATGAAAGTCTGAATCAGGACCGGGAGCAAGTGGATGAGTTTGCAACATTGTTGCATAAATTATTTATCTGATTTGCGTTCTCACAGCCCTTTATGTAAATGAAGTAGCATACGCAATCGAAGCAACAGACGTGGTAGTTGATTGGTCCGAAATTTTTTAAATTGCCCATTCGTCCCGCTCTTATCCAGATCAACACGCATGCGCTGTTGTTTTCCTATGGACAGCCTGGGTGCGTCGTTTCTAATCTGAGCAAAACCACCCTTTTCAAGCGGAGCAAGCGTTGGTTGTTTGCTCCGGGAGCGACTTCGAATGCGCGTTCTCACCGCTCCAAATGACGCAGAGCAAAGCGAATTTGATCCTAAACTCTGATTCCAAGTGAAGAAAATGTTCTAGTGAGAACACCACCTAAAAGAAGGAACTGAAGGAGATTATTTGAATCTCGCTTCCGAAACCATAAAGAGTGATTTGTAATCGGCGACTTTAGTTGATCCCCTCAGGGCTAAATGACACATGCTGCGTCTACCTTACCTTACCTCAATGGCGCCCGTAAAAGTTCCGCCACGCACACACGCCGCTAGGGGTGTAACGGATCACAGCTGATCCTTGATCCATACGGATCGCGCCCCCCCCCCCCAAGGTTCAGCAGGCATGTGTACCGCGGTTCAATTGCAAAATGTAACCAAGTAATAATATTAGTTTAGTTAGTATTAGTATTAGTTAATCTCTCTTGTAAATCACAATGTAGAGTTGCCATGAAAAGATAGACGCGACAGTTGCATGCTTTGTTTTACTGTAAAGCACAATGATAGGTTGATAATGCAAAAAAAAAAAAAAAAAAATCTGTTGTTTACTCACTACACGTGAAGATGGGAATCCACAGCAACAAGTGTATCATGGCGAGTGCTAGTAATGTTGGCGGCGGAGAAGAACTCGAAAGGCCTCCCTCGTCATTTAAAATCCCATGTATGGGAGCACTTTGGCTTCTCTGTCAATTATAACAATGATGGAAGAAGGGTGGTCGATAAAAAAGTTACGGTGTGTAGGAATTGTGCAACGAGAAAGTCGTATGAGAGAGGCAATACGTCAAGCATGGCCACACATTTGACACAACATCACCCTGGTGTGTTGACGGGAGGCACGAAAAAGGTAGCTCGACAACTTCTGATAATGTAGCCATTTTTTGTCATACCATGTTTAAGGGAAGGTTTCACTTTATTATTTAGTTAAAAGTGGCATAAAACATGTTTATTCGTCTGCTTTAAAGAGCCCAGTGATTCACTCTCTCCTACTGCACTATAATTTAAGATGAATGTGTATTTCAGAGAATATGTAGTATATGTAGTATGCAGTAGAATATGTTATGTATATTTGACCAGTTTTGACATCTTGAATGTTTTTTGAATGTTTTTTGTTTCACACAATAAAAGTGGTGTTTTTACAGAATTCAAGGAAAAAGCAGGTTTTAGAAACAAAAAGGATCCAATCTGTGACTCAGAAACCGCGACACGATCCGATCCGTGAGTCAGGTGATCCGTTACACCCCTACACGCCGCTGAGGTAAGGGCGGATGTGTCATTTAGGCGTCAGAACCTGGTCTCTTGTTGACACTGACCTGTTGAGGATGGTGACTGCCTCGGCATCGTCGTGGCTGCTAATCAGGCCCTGGATGTTATAGTCCAGCACCGCCAGCCCCAGCTGCAAGATGGCCTTGATGCCGTCGTAGAAGAAACTGTCCACCACGTTAACGGCGCTCTCGATGGGCAAGACGCTGATGAACAGAGTGAGGAACCAGGACAGAGAGACAGACGAGAAGAAGGTCAGGTCTGTCATGTGTTCCGTCAGCTGCGAGAGCTGCGCTCGGATCAGCTCCTCAAACACGGCCTGGTCCACCAGCGCACCTGAGGAAACACAAGACACAGGTTATCACTCAGCCATTCCCAGCAACACAAGGCCCAAATGGCAGTCGGAACATAATTGCAGTCAACACACTGACACGTGTGTGTGTGTGTGTGTGTGTGTAAAACATTTTCAAATTGGAGGAATGTCGGTCGTCTTTACTTTGTAATAGACACAATAAGAAACAGTACACAATAAGAAACAGTAAGGTCTTTTTTTGCTCTGCTCAACACTATTTGTTCTAGCAAACTGGGTCCCCACAGTGTTCGCTACTAAACAGTAGGAGGTTTAAAATCAAACGTGTGTGACACGACCCCTCACCGATGATCCTGTGGTTGAAGTAGTCAGGCAACATCCTCTCACACACGGCCACCAGCAGCCAGAAGGCCTCTTCCTCTTTGGCGTAGAGTAACAGCACCGACGTCAGGATGTTCATGGCCTTCACAACAGACAGGTCAGGAGACGGGTAAGGATGGGCTTTTTTTGTGTGGATGTTTGGAGTTTTTTTTTTTTTTAATAGACAGAGGGGGGTTAATATAAGGGGTTTAACACCACGTGAGTTTAGAATTATAAGGTTCTATCTCCGTTTAGGGTAGTTCAGAGATATTGAGCGTCAACGTTTTTACATTCCATTGTGAGATGGAACCTTTGTATTTTATGAATTACTAACTCAAACATGTCAAAAAAATTTAAATAACACCAAACAGGCATTAATAAACACCTAATGGATCAGATTATGTAAAAAAACTCAATTTTGACAAAAATGGAGATAGAACCTTATAATTCTAACGTCACGACCAGCCTCGTACCTGGCAGTAGCCGATTTTGGGGTTCCTGTAGGCGTAAGCGGTGAGGACTCGCCGGAGGGCGGAGATGCCCGTGTCACTCTGGAAGGCCGGGTGCTCGGGGAGGGAACGGTGCAGGTCTTTCTCTATCTCGTCTGTGGCCAGGGTGCTGGTGCCCAGGGACTGCTCCACCAGCTCTGTGTAGTAGCCTGGGTGAGTGGCCATGTCATTTACTGCACCTGCAGAAGGCCAAACAGCACACACCACGTTCAAATACCAAACTATGCCACAATAATGCCAAAATCATGCCACTGCATTTCGTTGTCTGGTACTTGTACTCTGCAATGACAATAAAGTTGAATCTAAAGTCATCTAATACAACCTGTTCAGATCCCACAACTGATTGTAATTCCCTCATGGTGTCATCTTTAACAGCTTTCACAAACACAATCCGTTCTGCTGTCGTTCAGAGACTTAAAGAACCGTGAAAGATCCATACACAACTAGGGATGGGAATGGAGAACCGGTTCCAAATTGTTTGATGCATCGGAATCGTACGCCTCCGAGGTTATCTATTCCTCCTCGACCCGTCCGACTCTGCTAGACTGACCACCTGCAGCCATGACCGGGTGAGCATGGCAGCCATTCAGCCACCTGACTTGATTGGCTAGCCATATCAACTTATATTCAAAATCCCACACATTTCCACTGTAATTCATTCTATATAGCAATTTTAATTCACCCATATACAATAATTCATTCATAAAATATGGCTTAATTTCACAAAGAACATTGCTAATTGTAAAATCTGTAAAATTATAATTTCAAGTAAGAGTGGAAACAGCAGCAATGTTACATCTTTCGAGGCAACATGGGCTAAAATTACAGGAATTACATGTTTTTGACAGGCACGAGTGCCACTGCTTCCCAAGCGAGCAACATGTCCGTTACTGAGGGTAAATATCCTATGCTAATATTAGCTCGGCAGATTTCTTTCTTTGACTAAGAAACTCTAATTGATAACGAATGCTGTACAAATATTCTCCCATTTCATCCATTTTAGACAATGACAGACTTGCTACAGATCCTCCCAGAGAAAGCAGACATGCACATTTTTCTGCAGAAGAATTGTTGAGTTTATCAGTTTTATATTTGTTTACAAAGTTATATGCTTTAAAGAAAAGGAACATTACATTTATTTTCCATTATATGTCATGTTCAGATATTATACATCTGTGTTGACACTGAAAACCTGTGTACTTTTTTTCCACACACAGAAAATGTATCAGGAATCGATAAAGAATTGACCCGATATGCAGAATCAATAATGGAATCGGTATCAATGGTAAATGGACTGCACTTAGATAGCGCCTTTTTTGCTCCAAAGCGCTTTACAATGGCCTCTCATTCACCCATTCACACACCCATTCACACACCAATGGCGGCAAGCTGCCATGCAAGGCGCTGGTCCGCTCACTGCGAGCAATTTTGGGGTTCAGTGTCTTGCCCAAGGACACTTCGACATGTGGGCTGCCGGGGCTCGAACCGCCAACCAGCCAACCTTGCGATCATTAGACGCCAGCTCGACCTCCTGCGCCACAGCCGCCCCACTATGCCTATGTCTGCATGTATCCATGTATGAGGCTAATGTGCCGTACTGTATGTCATTTCACACTGCTTTGCCCAGTACCGTTTCCCTGGGAGGGATAAGTACAGTCCTACAGGGGTGTGAGGTTAATGTACTGTAGGAGCAGAACACAATTCATGTTCACTGTAACTGACACTTTCACTGCAGTGCTCTCCAATGTGTATCTAATGTATAAAGGAAAGGGCAAGACCTCCCAAGTTATAACTAGACATTTTGCTGCTCAGCTAGTGTGGTGGGCGGTGAGGAGAAAACCTAGCCCTGACTGAGTCGATGCTTGTAGTTTTTTCCCTGGTGCTTAATGATGACAGATCACCTGTTGCGTCCGCAGGGGCGTTCTTCCTCTACTCGAGCCTGGCTCTGCTGGGTACCCTCTTCATCTACGGCTGCCTGCCTGAGACCAAAGGCCGGAGGCTGGAGGAGATAGAGTGCCTGTTCGAGAGCCAGCTCTGCTCCTGCGGCGTCACAGACTCAGACGAGGGGCGGCAGGTGGAGTACATCAGGGTTAAAGGAAGCAACTACCACCTCTCTGACAACGACGCATCTGATGTGGAGTAGCGTAGCCTAGCCTAGCCTAGCCTAGTGTCTATGATGTTGGCCATCCTAGAAACACCCATTTTCTCTGCTTGGTGACTCAGAGCCCCTTCATGTTGTCCCATCCCCCTAGCCTACAACCTCACAGAATTCTCATATCTTTTGGTTTGCTTCTCAATCAGGTTAGGTTACCTCTTATCCACCTGCTTCTGATCAACACGTCTGCATACATACAATACAGTTCATTAGGACTTTTCATTTGTGAGGTAGACCAACAGGATTAGCAAAACAATTGCCTTTTTCCTACAACATGAGAAGATAATTATACTCTTTGATTAAAGACAAAACCGTAGTGTAGTGCACCAAATGTCCACTGAATGGGACATAACATTTGTTCAGATCAGAGGGGGTTGTGATATATTCAGTGTTGATACCAGTATGCCTTTCTATATGAACCACATCTCAGTAAAACTGTTGTCTCAGCTTGTAGCATCACAAACGGGTTGTCAGTCACTTGGTCTTTGTCCGAAGAAGTTGTCTTGCTTTGGTATGGTTTTACTTTGTTAATTAGCTACATTAGCACCTGACTCTACAGTATGTCGTCCTTAGTAGGCCAAAAGCTTGGGTTGTACAGCAATGTATTCCAGTCTATGTTACCCAAGACATTGACGCCAGTTTTGAAGTGACATTATGAAGGAGTTGACTAATGGCCATGGTTAGCCTTTTAAATTTCAGAACATTACGTTGATAGTGTATAGTCTAGCCACCTGGGTTTCTGCTCGTTGTCCATCAGAGAAAAAAAACGACCCTCATCAGTGAAATGGCCAGTATGTTAATGCCATGTAACACACGCAGTTGCTTTTTTAAACGTGTATTTCTTTCAAAAATAATGTTGGAATGTCGTATTTTCTCCACATTTTACTTTCGTCTTCCTCCATAGCCTTATGTACAAATCGCAAATCCATATCACTCATGTGGAAGAGTTGGATTATCATATTCTCAAAAGTCGAGGAGTACTGTACTTGCCGACGTCGTTTTATATGATATTGTAAAACTTTGTGAGGTTACACCTTGTTAGTCAAGTACACATAATGTGTGTGTGTGTAGCAGAGACTACTGAAAGTAGAGGACATAATAACAATACAGAGATTAAAGTATGTGTATTATCTGTGATGAAACAAAAATAGATAGCAATTGAATTAGATAACGTTTTCCTTTACTGAAATCACAGCTACACAAAGTTATGATGCTGTTCTTATGGCCTGTGACCTACAGGTGCTCACTCCAGTCCTTGTGTTACAACCTGTCTGTTTGATGACTGTTAATGCAGACAGGTTCCCTATAGTTCTCAGTAATGAGTGTTTTTAGTTTACGGTTGATCCCTGTTGATTGTCAGTTCATTAGAATAGAATGAGAGTATTTCACTTTTTGACCAGACAGAAGAGATGGTAGAAAGACTCAACCAGAGGTTCACTGGAGGACAGATGTCTTCCCCTTTATCATCATAGACTAGTTTTATAGAGAGTGCTTTATTGCAATCACCTTCATTGACGTGACATTGCCGTTATGTAAAACAGAATTGTATATGGAATATTGTGTCAACCAGATATTTGATGTATTGTAATTTTAGAATGCACTTTGATTAAGGAAAGACGCTCAACCCTTGACAACCCATTGTGTTATATATTGCCTTTGCTTTAATTCCAAATGGGGACATCCAACGTGTGTTTATGGTGAATGGGTGCAATCTTTTCTATGTGAAACAATTAAATGCAGTGTTTCTACAGTTTATGAAGAACTAGTAAAGAAAAACAAATAGATTTATCAGTGCTGTAAAGTACATTTGATTATTGTTGCTGTAAATGTTTTGCTAGAATTTATATTCTATAAAAACTGAATATATTCATGAAATCTTGAACACTTGAATATGTATCTGGGGAAAAATTTAAAACTAACGAATTATCTTCCAAATGTCTGGCTTTGTTTTAATTCACTTATTTTAAACCTCAGGGAGACGTTGGATAAATGTAGAACTGACACATTGTGTGTGAAAGTGTAGTGCTGACAATACCATTACAGATTAGCACATACATAGGCAAGCACATATCCTCTTTTCCTACACTTCAACATTTCTTTTCACTCCTTTTTTCTCCGCTTCAACATGAGCAGAATGTCGGCTATTTCCAGTGTTTCTGTCTCCTCAGAAAGCCTGTTAACCCAGGCCTCCTCCCTCCCCTCAGAGAGGTCTTTCACAAGAGGCAGATTCTCCACAGGGTCTTGCAGTCCTCTTTCAATGCTCTGGCTTCCATCGTCCTCAACTAAATCTGGAGGAAAATCAACAATACAAATCAAACCATTGTCAGTGGCCTCCTGCTATAAATAGTTAACTTTAACAAATGAATGCCAGCATTAAAATATCTAAGCAAACATTAACAATAATAAATGGTAATAAATAAATCCACTAATTAGCCTGATCTATTATCATCTATCAATAACACTCCAGATTTAGTTTGCACTGATTAAGAAATAACCTAGGTCAAGACAATAATGAATTTAGACAGCATGTCAAAGCTCTTGCACAGAGTCTTACACCACTGGCACGAGAGCACCTTGGTGTTTTTCTGAAATCAAAGAGAAAGCACAGCGAAAATGTTTTCTTTCATCGCATACTCATTTCAATTGTTTTTGCACATACATGTATACTGTACATATTGGATTGATAACCATTGCCCCTGCTCTGTGCATATATCGTACTGTACATATATCTTTATGGCTAGATGCCGAATGCGTGAGATCTCATTCAGGTAGAATTACGACTATTAAAGTGAAGTTCCACTGTTGTGAAATGTTTTCCTGGTTTGGGGCTGACTTTGGATGTAGTTTATTAGGTCAGAAAGTTTTTAGTGAAGTGTTGTTGCTTCCTTAGATATTAGGGGTGTAACGGTACACGTATTCGTACAGAATATTTCCAGTATGGGTCCTTCGGTTCAGTACGTGTGTGTACTGAACGAATGCAGCATTCTTTTACCCACCGCACATGCAGAACTTGTTTGTGTGTTGAAGTAAACTCAGCCAGTACGCATGCACACGCACAAGAGATGTCAAACTCATACCGGTGGTCACATGACCAACTTAAACAACATAACACTACATTACATCTGACTCCAAAAGATATTCCATGATTAATCATTGACAATGCTTTGCTCATCCCTGTGTGACAATCATATCGGATCCTTGATTCCATCAAGAATACCCAAAATGCTATTTCACCATGCCCTCACATTAAGATAAATCGGCTTGCGCGGAGTTTACCCTCATTCCAATAGCTGTATAATCCGTCTCATTAACAATGCATGTGGACATTAGACCCTAACCCTAAACTCTGTGATAACCTGGTCATGATTATGTGGTTTTGTTTGAACAGAAAATGACACACTGCAAATTCTGAACAATCACAAAACTGTTAGCAAGCACGTGAAGTTGCGGGAGTATTCAGAAACACAGCAGACCTGAAGTCTCCTGTTTGGGAGAATGACAGTTACCTACAATGACGATGGACAAAGACAGGTGGATCAGACCAAAGCTATATGCCGGCATTGTTCAACTGCAATGGGGCCAAAGCAATAAGAAACGCAATAGGTGTTTTTACAGCAGCAGACCATATTCTGTTGTTGAGAACACAGGTTCTAAACATGATCAAAGTAATCGAGCCTTGTTACGTAGTTCCCTCTCGTCCGCAGTTCAGCCAGAAAATCTTACCAGCCCTTTATAAACAAGCACAAACTACAGTTGTCCATGACTTATCCAAGGGACCTGCCATCACTCTCACGACCGATGGGTAGACATCTAGGCCCACTGATAACAGTAACTGCGCACTACATCACAAATGTAACTTTATTATACAAGTATAGTACTGTTCAAACAGAGTAAACCAAGGTTTAATAATAATGTAATAATAATACAGTTTTTCCCAATTGCTAAAACACAAAAGCCAATTCTCTAAACCAAATGACCAGTTCTCTAAACACATTTAATAAAACTAGCTCCCATTTGCCAAAACCATAAACACATTTCACATGAAGACACAATTCACAAAACACAATCCTCCTTTTCTCATAAATCTAAACACATTTTGTCTTGCTAAAACACAAGTTGCAAGTCCTTCGGTGTTCAGCTGCAGTATTCTGAGTTCGAGGTCAGTAGACCTCTCCCCCGGCTGCTGCCGAACACCAGCCCGGGTGAGGGGCCCTGGTTGGCAAACTTTGTTTCGCTTCTTGCTTTTGGCAGTCATTAGCTACTTACGGGGGGCACCACGAGAAGGTGTTTGCCACGCCACATCAACATGCACGGATGCTGAGTGCTCTCTATTCGCTTGTCTAGCTTTAGAGACCCCACAGTCTGGCAGTCTGTGGAGGGGATTCTGAGCCAGGACATGCAGACACTAGTGGCATACTTCCGGAAATGGAGATTGAAGCTTAGCGAGGCAAAGACGGTGTCGGCTGCCTTCCACCTTAACAACAGGGAGGCTAAACGTGAGCTTAGAGTACACCTAGATGGAACTCCCCTGCCATGTTCCGCTGAGCCAATCTATCTCGGCGTGACATTGGACAGGACGCTCACGTTTCGCCGACACCTCGAGTCACTGCGCAAGAAGTTAACAGCTCGTGTGGCGTTGATGAGGCGACTGGTTGGCTCGGGCTGGGGCGCCGGCGCAAGGACCTTGCGCACGGCAGCCCTAGCCCTCGTTTATTCAACTAGTGAATACTGCGCCCCAGTATGGTGTCGCAGTGCCCACACCCGCCTCATCGACTCGCCTATAAACGAAGCCTTGCGCATTGTGACAGGATGCTTGCGTCCTACCCCCGTGGACAACCTTCCCATCCTAGCAGGCATCCAGCCCGCAGGCCTCCGCCGCATGGGAGCCACAGCACGTCTCGCCTGCCGGGCCGTGGAGCTTAATAACCATCTGCTCCATGATAGGCTCACTATAACAGCGGAGCCCTCCCGGCGTCTCAAGTCGAGACACCCATTTGTGCCTGCCGCACAGGATCTCAGGCAGCAATGCAGAAATCTCAACATCAGTGCGGCAGGATGGGCGGATTATATGTGGCGCGCGGAGTGGGAGGCTAACACCTCCAAACTCCGCGACCACATCCCAGTCGCCGGCGCTGAGCCCCTCGGGATGGACTTGCCAAGGCTATCCTGGGTGAGGCTCAATCGTCTCCGGACCGGCGTCGGGCGTTTCCGCTCATCAATGCACAGATGGGGCTTGGCCCCAAATGCGTCGTGCGAGTGTGGCGCAGAGGACCAAACCGCAGACCATATTATCCTGGATTGCCCGGTGTACCACCCACCCAACGGGATGCATGGTCTGTCGGTATTAGATGATGAGACGATGACGTGGCTTCTGGAGGGGTGTCCAGAAATATAGCCCGGGTGAGCCCCTCAACCAGGTCTCGGGGTGGTAAAAGGGTAGCCCCTCGGCCCCGAGCCTGGTGGAGTGGAGAGGAAAAACAACTACCCATACGCCGAAGAAGAACAAGTTGCAAAAAACTCTGCTCAAATTCTCAAATTAAAGCTCATGTGATGCAAAATGCTTGCCACAGTCAGCAAAATGTTAACACAATGAACACACCTAGCTTCATTCATTAAACATAACGACTGAAAATGTAAGACACTTGTTGCAAATGATTGTGGTGTGTGTGTGTGTGTGTGTGTGTGTGTGTGTGTGTGTGTGTGTGGTATAGTTCCATAAATAAATAAAAAAAACATCACACCCTGAACATTGTTTTCAGTGAGTATTGTTGTGTGTAATGGATCCTCTGTAGTGTTTGCATTGAGTTGTGATGCAGTACAGTAGTGTACATGTTACGGTACATGTGGGAATACATGTACCGTGTATGTGGTATAGTTCCATAAATAAATAAATAAACATCACACCCTGAACATTGTTTTTAGTGAGTATTGTTGTGTGTAATGGATCCTCTGTAGTGTTTGCATTGAGTTGTGATACAGTACAGTAGTGTACATGTTACGGTACATGTGGGAATACGGTAGATGTGGGAAAACTAGGGTTAGGGTTAGGTGCTAGGGTGCTAGGGTTAAGGTTAGGGTTAGGGTTAAGGTTAGGGTTAGGGTTAGACATGCCAGCATGTACCAAGTCACCCTAGCACCTAACCCTAACCCTAGTTTTCCCACATGTACCATATTCCCACATGTACCGTAACATACTGTATTTTCTGTAGATTTACATACTGTTCATATGAAACACACACATCTATGAATGCCCAATACTCTACAGTGATATATTCTGAGAACAGATACTGTAAGGTTTCTAAAAATGTGCTTTGGCAGTTGTGAAAAAAAGAACATTCTCACACACTGAACATTGTGTTTTCAGTTGTTTTGTTGTAGTCTGTAATGATGCTTCAGGGTATATACAGGAATCTTGAGGTTAATTTCAATACCTTTCTAAGACTTTTTAAAGACCTTGTCAATATTTTTCCAGACCTCACCGCCACTTCGAGCTGTAACCGTTTACATCAGTGAGACCTTTAACTTAACAGTTTTAGTTTGCAATAGACTAGACCACTATCATACAACAGAATTTCCGGTTCATCTTTGTTTTTTAATAAAACGAATAAATTCACAAACTTTTACTAAAAGTTTTTAGGACTCAAACTCTTTGGACAGAGTCTAATTCAGAAAAATACCAACAAAATTCAAGACCTACAGGTGTAAATGGAAAAGGCTATCTAAGTGGGTAAAATCATTGCATGCACATACACTTGATAACCACAGCTGCAGATCAGTCAGCACACCCACCGTATCCTTCTTCTTCTTAGCTTTGTTTTCCTCAGTCTCTGGCTCCTCAGTGGAGGACTTCCTTTTGTTGGAATCAGGCTTCTCCACTACATTCTTCTGAGATTCAAGGAACGCTGAAATCAGCTCCGGACAGTCAAGGTTTTCCTCAGGCTCCCATGTGTTATCCGTACTGAAATATAAAAAAAATAAATGATCACCAAGCCAATAATTCACATTTAATTCTACAAACATAGCCCCATACCAGGGAAGCACTTCCAGGTTGTACTCACTCTGTAAATCCTTTCCATTTGAGAAAGAATTCAACCTTCCCATTGACGATGCATTGGTCCATCACCTTCTCTACAACAAACTCCTCTGGTGGCTCCTGCGTCTCCTTCTTCCCCTTTCCATTCTGCTTCTTACCCATGTTAGGCTGCAAAGCAAGAGGGGATTTCATCTTTTGAAAGAGATGAGTGATTTTAAAAGCTTGATGTGATCCATCAAAGGCTATCCTGGTTATCAATAAAACAGTTACATTTTTCATGTAAAACTTTGGTGACACCTAATGTTAGTTAGGCCTTATAGGCTATGTCCTAGGTGGAAAGTTTACACTGCCTAATAATACCTCCATCCGAAATGTTGTGTAGATAAGACCCATCATTATCGTTTCATACGTTTGTTTTGGTCAACTTTCTTTTACTGGCCGTTTGTTGCTAAGCAACGATCGTGGATAATTAATTATGGTTCCCCTCTATGCTTCGGATGCAAACGCCGCGAATCGGTGCATCATCTGGGTGATGAGCTCGAGGCCTCAGACTTTTCTATCTGGTATTCTTATTCAGGGTATATACCGGAATCTTGAGGTTAATTTCAATACCTTTCTAAGACTTTTTAAAGACCTTGTCAATATTTTTCCAGACCTCACCGCCACTTCGAGCTGTAACCGTTTACATCAGTGAGACCTTTAACTTAACAGTTTTAGTTTGCAATAGACTAGACCACTATCATACAACAGAATTTCCGGTTCATCTTTGTTTTTTTAATAAAACTAATAAATTCACAAACTTTTACTAAAGGTTTTTAGGACTCAAACTCTTTGGACAGTCTAATTCAGAAAAATACCAACAAAATTCAAGACCTCATAAAATCGGGATAAGACTTTTTAATACTTATTAAGGGTCTTGATTTTCCCAAAATTGATTTATCAACTTTTAATACTTTTCAAGACACCGCGGATACCCTGTGCTTATAGTGTTTACATTTTTGCAGGCTTTGAGCAGCTGTTTTGGTGTGAAAGTTTGAGTTTTGAAGAGAGAAGGTGTGGTTTTGTTTATGTAGCTTTAGAAAAGTGTGTTGTGTTTAGAGTTTTGGGAAAATGGAGGAAAGTTTTGTGAAATGTGTTTTAGCAATTGAGAAAAACTGTAAAATAATAATTACCCTATTGTACCGAAAACCGCGACATACACCCCTATTACTGAGTAATCATATGGGCCCCCTTCATTCAGGACACATTATTTTTCATTACATTCACTATACTATGTTGTAATACACTTTAGCATTTTGTTACAAAAACTGTATTACAGCATAACAAACAAACACATCCATGCAGAGGGATTTAGTCATAATAGGACTTGAATTGAAGTGTCTGCAAGATGTTTTGAATTGAAGTGTCCCCTGTGTGGAATACTCAACTAAAGCCTCGGTCTGGGCCAACCCATGAAAACATTTCAAAGAAGTGGAACATCCCTTTAACATCCCAGTTTTCATTCAGCTTTTGAGCCTCAAAAATATTATTTTACATGAAAGCCTATGCATGAAAGTGTTGCATATATACATTTTATCTGACTATACCTTTGCCAAACATTTCTGTTTCTTAGAAAATGTACTGTATTTCTGGACATCTTATGAGCATTTTGCATCCATTGATTTCCATAATCTCACTCTTTTGTCCATGTACGATACTCTTTCAGAGGAGCAGAAGTTCTGTGTTTACAGACTGGTGAAAAGACTTACGCCGGTGTCAGTAAAACGCCCCAGCACCAGATGGTGCTTCAAGTGTTTATTAGAATCTAGCGTCCAAGACAGTACGTTCCTTTTGTGAACTGACGGCATACAGACACTTAACCAGATGTTCAAAGACTTTGTTGGCTATATGTAACGAGAATCGGACGTTAAAGGATTAAAGACAAACATCCTCACCATCTTATAGAGCCTCAGACAGGAAGAGTTGCAGAACCTCCTCTGCTGGCCCTCATGGAGGAGGTACTCAGCCCGACAGTCAGACATGTTGATGTAGGTGCCGCAGGCGTCACAGCAGCTGGTCTTGAGGCCCTTGGTGGCCCGGAAGCGGGTGAAGCAGGCGTCACTGCAGAGGAGATGCACCGTGTTCCCGCTGCTCACTTCATGGACCATCTGAGACGGAGAAGAGAGACGTGTCAAACTCAAGGCTGAACATGATCACTGATCACAGAAATCTAGGTTTGATTAATAAAAATAAAACTCCATTATCATGTCCATCATACACTGACATACAAACTGCTCAGTACAAATCGACCAAGATGAGAAGACAGGGAAACATCTGCCACTAGGATGAAGGCATTTTAGGAGCCACTTCAGGGACAAGCCCACAATGTGACAAATATTTCACGTCACATAGACTGAGGTCAGATTGAAGCGTGCTGATCAGAAGTGGAACCAGCACGTCTTCCACAGAGGCAGCTTTATAAAGAATGTAACCTATAGCATAATCACATCATTGTTTGGTTTTGCAGCGCTTGGCATTAAAAAGCACTTACTTATTTTTTAATACATTTTATTGTACTAATTCACAAATGGCTACCAGATGGTGAGTGAAACTCAAACCAGAATAGGTATGGTTAGTGCCAGCTTTCTGAGGTAAACATAGATTTTTGACTTGTTGCAAGAACAGAAGCTGCAGACCAACTTTACTACCCAGTAATGTATGGCCATTACATTTCATGACAAAAGTACATGACCTACCCATTACTGTCCAATGTGCAAAGCAGTGATCCAGCTGTACTCATACCTGAGAGTGGTTATCATCCTAATGTGACTGGCATGCAATACACACCGACCCCTTCAGAACTCTCACCTCAATAAGTCACTGATTCAGATAAAGGGTGATTGTCGAGGTGTCTCCCAAATGTGCTCCTGTATGTTTAACCTGACAGCAGCAGTAGCCTAGAATCATTACAATCTTTTTGAGAGCAGGCAGTGAACACTGCTAAATTCATGTATTTCATTTTCATTCTTGTGATGTCCCCCAAAACGGTGCAAGTTATTGAGGGGGGGCAGTGTAACTAGCTGAACAGATGGGCGTGTCTTTAAGAAGATAGAAGTACCTCACGTGTGCTGCTGCACACACTACATCTCCTGGCCTGGGAGGGGCTTGGTTCCTTTGCTAGGCCAATCTCCAGCCGGGCCAAATACTTGGAATGGCAAGTGCTGCTGCAGAACTCTTGGAAAGTCTGGCCAACCTGTGCAATCAACAGGGCCTTACTCTCCCCCATGTCCCTAAAATAGGTAAGACAACACAGTGATCAAAACAACAGATGACACCCTACGGTAGAAACAATCACACGGGTTTCGACTGTTTTCAGGTTTTCCCTAACAGTGGACAGCCGATACTGTTTATGAGGCTAGAATTAAAACTGAAGGTTTGTGTAGTAGAGACTGACGGTTCTCACTGTTTACAGTAGGCACATGGCTTTTTCCTCTGGGGTTTCCTACTGAAGACTGTACTGTACTGGGGCTTCTTCAGGGACGACCTGGAGGAGCGACGCAGGCCGCGGGACGCCTCAGAGTCGTTGTCCGACTGCTGGTCTGCTACGGGAGAGAAAGCACTGGTATCAACACATAGGACAATCACACGCAGGACAATCACACACAGGATCCTAAAGTCTCTGACAAAACGAAAGGCCCATGTCTGGAGGAAAATCATGATGACGATAGATGGAAGAATTAAGAAGTAAATCAATGATATTTTGTCCAAGGTGTGTTATTGTTGCATGGATTCTAATTTGGTCATATACATTTGTCCTTAGTGTTTCGTGATTGGAAGGTTTCATGGTCGACAGGTCTCAAAACATATGTGGTATTTCTTCAGTGTGCCTCCTCATGTCTGTGTTGGATGAGGTAGTGGCGCCTCCTCATGTCTGTGTTGGATGGAGGAGTGGTGCCTCCTCATGTCTGTGTTGGATGGAGGAGTGGTGCCTCCTCATGTGTGTGTTGGATGGAGGAGTGGTGCCTCCTCATGTCTGTGTTGGATGAGGTAGTGGTGCCTCCTCATGTCTGTGTTGGATGGAGGAGTGGTGCCTCCTCATGTCTGTGTTGGATGGAGGAGTGGTGCCTCCTCATGTCTGTGTTGGATGAGGTAGTGGTGCCTCCTCATGTCTGTGTTGGATGGAGGAGTGGTGCCTCCTCATGTCTGTGTTGGATGGAGGAGTGGTGCCTCCTCATGTCTGTGTTGGATGGAGGAGTGGTGCCTCCTCATGTCTGTGTTGGATGGAGGAGTGGTGCCTCCTCATGTCTGTGTTGGATGGAGGAGTGGTGCCTCCTCATGTCTGTGTTGGATGGAGGAGTGGTGCCTCCTCATGTCTGTGTTGGATGATGTAGTGGTGCCTCCTCATGTCTGTGTTGGATGGAGGAGTGGTGCCTCCTCATGTCTGTGTTGGATGAGGTAGTGGCGCCCCCTACCCTTGTCAGTCACGGTTTGTCCCCCTTCTCCCGACTCTCCTTGACGTTGTCCTTTCCGACATTTCTATAATAAACAGGGACAATAACTAAAACAACAACAACAACAAATCCACATACTAGAGTATATATGTCTTTGTTTAAGAATTGTTACCGTAGTCAATTCAACATTTGTAGCTACTCCAGCGCCATCAATGGTAACCACAGTTTCAGCACAACTCTCTGTTGAGACAAAACAAAGAATCTAACTGAACGAAAGGACTGCAACTGATATCAAAATAGTAAAGTCAAGAACAAATCAAAAAGGACATTTGTACACAGTCAGTTCACAAGACTTTCTGTACAACCGTTTCAATAAATGACAAGCAAGAAGGGAGAAATCATTTTTACAGTCGAAAGACAATGAACGTTTTTCCCAGTGTGCTGAACATACCTTCAACTGATTTGGCATTGGACGATTGTGGGGACACATTGCCCCCTACTGGCAGCTCCTCTCCTCTCTCCTCCAGTGTGTCTGGCTCATTGACAGGGGTAGTAGGGCTAACATCTGAGATCACGATGGCTCCTTCTGGCCTTGTGTTTGGACCCTCTTCCCCTTGTAACACCGATACCTGGTCTGAAAAGGCCCCCTCTTTTTCTGGGCCGTTGTCAAAGTACGAATCCTCTACTTTGATTAACGAAGGCACATTGACGTCAATATTACAACTGACTAACATTTCTTCATATTGGGTGGGTGCAGTGGAGGAGTCCTTATGCGCTATGTCCATTTGCTCCTCCTCTCCTGCGTCCAGCATCCCCATCCCACTTACACGCTGAGCGGCTTCAGGCCGGTCTCTCGTGGGCTCCGCCGCTCCTGTGGCTTTCGCGAGAGCCTGGCTGGGACCCGTGGAGGGTTCTGGAAACGTGCGGTTGTAAAACTCCTCCACCTGGGCTTTGGAAAGTTCAAGTGAGTCTGGGTCTCCCAGAATGCTTAGGCTATCCTGAGTTTTCTGTCTCTCCCTCTCCGATTGGGTGAGGAGGGGGGTCGACTCGCCGATGTCCCTCTGCTCCACACAGTTGCCCTCTGGCGCCAGTAATTCAGGACAGGCCAGTATGTCCATAACAGTCTGTCCAGGCAGAGGGTTCATACCAGTCAGTGCAGGCCGAGGGTTCATACCAGTTTGTACAGGTAGAAGGTCCATGTTAGCCTGTGAAGACAGCAGGTCGAAAACACAGGATATTAACAGGACTAGCTTCTCTTCCCAAGTTTGCTCTGAAGGCAGCGCGGGAGCGGCCTAGATGACACTGGGCAGACTACCACCTGACCTACTAAATACAACGCCATTGACTCCCCTCTTCAGTCCTGATCTAAATTTAACCCCTTACAGTTGGCTGTAGAAATAATTATTAGTTGGCAACTTTGCATTAAAATAAATGTTGTAATTAATAGTTATAGTTATAATAACCATATTATTGGTTATTATTTTCGAGGGTACTACACAAGCACGACACATTGTCCCCGTCTCCATTTCCAGTGACATCGCACCTGACATAAATAATCATGTATGCTCGTCCATGAATTGTGCTTTCATCTAATGTTATGCTACTACGGGAATCAAGTGATTTGACATTAGAAATGAATTTGTTTTTCATCTCTTGTGCAATGTGCTCTACAATCTGGGCACATGAATGATCGGATCAGTGAGTAGGACCGACTGTATAATCCTTTCTTTAGCGACAGTATAGGCTGCCCTGAACGAACTAGCTGTCTCCTTATACATACTGGAGGTGAGTTCTGCTACTTTCTTCGGAAGCACTTGCTTTTGTTTGAGCTCTGCTATTTCAACAGTTAGGTGTCATAACAGGTGCAGCTGAATTCAAGTTTGGTTTCTTGGATGAAAACCCGAAACTTTCCAGTCTTGTCGCCTCGGTCGGCAGCAGTGGCCTTTTTTGGGGCGGCATGATAGCTAGCTACTGAATGTTTTCTTCTCAATAATCGTGTTTTGACTTCTTTTTTTTTTTAAGATGGACTCAATTCAACTTAGAGATATTTGTTGATCGTCATAGCGAAGGGTCTGAACACTTATGTACATGAGGTATTTCTGTATTTTAAAACATGTTTTCACTGTGTCCTTCTGGGGTATTGTGTGTGGATTGATGGCAAATTATTTTTTCATTCAATCCATTTTAAATTGACTCTATAACACAACAAAATGTGTAAAAAGTGAAGGCGTCTGAATACTTTCCAAAGGCACGGCATATAACATACTTTGATTTAAATATTACTTTGCAAGAATCCTTTGGTAATATACCTAAAGCCCCTAGAAGACATGTAGTTACTACAAAATTAGCTAAGGAATTTCTAAAAGGACATTTTGGTGCTTAATGGAATAAGAAGCTAAGTGCCCCATTTACTCCCATTCCATCTCTGAATTGAGCGATCACACTTCACTAGATACAGCTAAATAAAAGGTAAGCACTCAAAAATCTGGGGTCAGTCATCAACATGGGAGATGCATATAAAACAAATGTCAAGCCAAATAGTGACCCTTTCCTTTGATGGTAAAATACCGTAAAATCAAAAGGTGACATTCCGTACTTTTGCTAAAACCTAAATTGCTAGAGTAGGCCATGATCAGACCAAAATGTACTTTTTAGACAAACTTTCCAAAGACAAACAGAGGGCACTTTATTATGTCATGCTCCTTTCCTGACATGGGACTCCTGAGCCAACAGGTAATCGACTTGTTGACTGTTGGCACTGATCAGCAGAAAGTCTTCCTTCATATGAAAGGTGGCAAAAGAAGCGTTGCAGTATGTAGTCACCAATGTAACTAGAGAGGTCAGGGTCCATGTCACTTTCATAGTGAAAACACACAAGAGACCAGACAGAGAGGGTAAAATGAAGCATATAAACCTTTATTGAACAGCTCTTTGAAAGAAAAACATATTTTAGTGCCTTAGAACAGTCCGGAGGCAGGAACAGGGCCACGGGGACATTTGTCAGGTGATGGGGTTTATTAATTCAAATTGAAATATATTTATATATAACAATGGAAGGAGACAAAACAAGAAAGGAGGTTATGGATTATGAGGCAATCCTGAGCAAGGAATTGAGAAAGAAAACACGGCCAGCGAACTCTCAACAAGACAAGATGGTGGTCGCGGAGAAGGTTTAGCCTCAATGTGACATTTGTCAGGTGATGGGGTGCTACTGTGACTCATCCTCAGGACAGGAGTGCCAGGTGAGCCTCTCCTCATAGAAGGATATGGTCCCTTTATCACGTTGAACCGAGTGTGCGCTCCGGCGCTCTCAGAGCAAATTTACGAACGCAGCCTACATGTATGGCTATCGCGAGGAAACAGTCGAATAAGCCAATCACAGCCACGCTCTCGACTGCAGAAGCGGCAACTGACAGACTGCTCCCTCCACTCACTCAACTAAACCTCATTCAAATAAGTAACATAACATATGAAATGACGCCAAGATATAGACAGGTTTAGATTATTTGATTTCATGGTAACATTTTTATTTCTCTGACATTCACATAAAGTGTCACTTGTGGTAGGCACAGGCAGATCAAACAAATCTTGGAAAACAGTATTCCAACGCACCCCTCCAGAAAAACAACAATACATAAACCAGGCAGCACATACATTGTATTGTAGTCATCATACCATACCAAATGAAAGCATTTACATTTGCTGTGGTTATTGAAATGGGGACCATTACATTATTAATACATACACTACCCTTAGCAACGTCTCGTAAGCATCAGTCGAATGATGCGCCAGGCTGTTGTTGTTGTTGTTGTTCAGTGTTGTGCAACTAAGTTGTTTTTGTTTGAAGAACAGATGGGTCAGATTATTCTCATTCCTCCAACGGATTTCGGGTCAACAGGTGAATTATTACTCTGTTCTTCCTCCATTTCTCTTGTCATCTCAAATTGACTAACGGTGATACCGGACAAGTTTGGACACAATTAAATAGCTAAATGTAACCCAAACTATTAACCCTAACTATTTACTATCAATAAGTTACTGTGACTGACGGTGGAAATGCGTGTTTAAGACATTTACTGTATGAGGCTTTTATGAGAGCATCTTGCTGCTGATTTATTTATTTAATATCCAGAAATTGTTTTTGGCAGATGATTTTCCCATTTGATGTAGTTCATATTTGGAGTTTTGCTAATTCTATCATCTATGTACCGTTTCCTCCATAAGTATTTATTATTCATTGCGTTTAAATGACAAAATAATTAAATTATGATTATATGATTGGAGCACTTTGAGCTGCAACGTTTGCTTGAAAACTTTTTAACTTTTCAAAAAATGCCGGTCGAGATTTAGTAGCTAATCTAAAAATTACAATATGATATTATGTACTATAACTGTACTATAACTGCTATGAATGTACTATGTACTATAACTGTAGGAATTTCTAAAAGGACATTTTGGTGCTTAATGGAATAAGAAGCTAAGTGCCCCATTTACTCCCATTCCATCTCTGAATTGAGCGATCACACTTCACTAGATACAGCTAAATAAAAGGTAAGCACTCAAAAATCTGGGGTCAGTCATCAACATGGGAGATGCATATAAAACAAATGTCAAGCCAAATAGTGACCCTTTCCTTTGATGGTAAAATACCGTAAAATCAAAAGGTGACATTCCGTACTTTTGCTAAAACCTAAATTGCTAGAGTAGGCCATGATCAGACCAAAATGTACTTTTTAGACAAACTTTCCAAAGACAAACAGAGGGCACTTTATTATGTCATGCTCCTTTCCTGACATGGGACTCCTGAGCCAACAGGTAATCGACTTGTTGACTGTTGGCACTGATCAGCAGAAAGTCTTCCTTCATTTGAAAGGTGGAGGACTCTGTCAGTCAGAGCGTCAGTGATGTCATTGTGACTCAGGTCCAGGATTTGTGCTTTGTGCAGGTGTGTGAGCAGCGGCTCTAGCAGGGCGTCCGTGAGTCGGCAGTGGCTGAGGTCCAGGTCCGACAGCCCCTCTGCGTCAGACGCAGAGCCTCGTCCTCCCTCTCCTCCTGCGCGTGCGACAGGTCCACTGAAGAGGAGCAGGAGAAGTCCAGCCTGTGCTGCAGAGCCCTGAGCAACGCTGTTGCTGCTGCTGCCCCCTGCTGGATGTTCGAGGCATCGCAGCAGCAGTGGAGGAACCTCAGTAGCAGCCTCCTGTCAACACTGAGTTGGGACACTTTGTCCAGGAGAGGCAGGGTGCTCTCCATCTCCCCCGGTGGTATGGAGGTCCACAGCAGGCTGAGTTGGACGCTGTCACTGTGCTTGTGCTTCGTATACGACTACAAGCAACAGCTTCTCTGTCTCAGAAGACCATTTCAAAGTCAGAGGACCTTGGTGACTAGGGATGTCCCGATCCGATACTGATATCGGATATCGGCGCGATATTGGACCTGAATGCTGGATCTCCAACTGGATGATAGATAAACTATATTACATACCAGATGATAGATAAACTATATTACATACCAGATGATAGATAAACTATATTACATACCAGAGGATAGATAAACTATATTACATACCAGATGATAGATAAACTATATTACATACCAGATGATAGATAAACTATATTACATACCAGAGGATAGATCAACTATATTACATACCAGATGATAGATAAACTATATTACATACCAGATGATAGATAAACTATATTACATACCAGATGATAGATAAACTATATTACATACCAGATGATAGATAAACTATATTACATACCAGATGATAGATAAACTATATTACATACCAGATTATAGATAAACTATATTACATGCTGGATCTCCAACTGGATGATAGATAAACTATAATACATACCAGATGATAGATAAACTATATTACACACCAGATGATAGATAAACTATATTACATACCAGATGATAGATAAACTATATTACACACCAGATGATAGATAAACTATATTACACACCAGATGAGAGGATGAAAACGATCTATTTAAGTAGCAACTAGGAGGGTGAAGAGAGAGTGACCAGGGAGGCAGCACCCAGTCAGGTCCAGACACTGCACTGTGCAGAGTCTCAGCAGGGAGGCCACACTACTCACAACCCTGGACAACTCTCTCTCTGGTGGCTGGGGGCTCTTTAGGACTAAGGAGAGCTTGTGGATTGTCAATGAAGCGCTGCCTCTCCATGTCCCTGTTACCAGTCTGGCCAGTTTCACTGCCATGCTCTGATTCAGTCTGAGCTTGTGTAGCCGTGCCACATGTGTGAAGAGAAGTGAGGCTCCCATGAGAGAGATCTTGCTGGGTGTGAGAGTGAGCTCCACTCTGGAGGCACAGAGGCCCAGGACTCTCCCCACAGACCTGCAGGTTTGCCTGGGTTACTTACCTTGCAACCCAGATCTGCCTAATACAATGATTACAATTCAACCTCTCTCTGAGTCATCAATATATCATTTCCGGCCACCTGACCAAGAAAGATCTCCAAATATCACTCATATCCTCATCCCCTCTCAGTAGCAGGAGCGGTCCTGGGAGGAGGCGGGCGCACCGTCTGCAGACGACTCCACGTCATCTGGACCGCCCAGCCCCTCACCGTCATTGTCACTGTCCCCGCCCTGCAGGCCTGGGCAGAAGTTGGCCGTGTCGTTGGCGTTGTTGTAGTCGTAGTCTCCGATGCCTTCCCCCAGCTCCCCGGACAGACACTTTTCGTCTTTACACAGCTGCACGCTGGAGGGCTTGAGGCTGTGTTGGGACAGGGTCTCCGGGAGGAACTTGAAGTCTGCAGGTAGAGTGGTCTTCTTGTTGAGGGCTGACTTGGTGTTAGTGGTAGCAGCTCTGGTACAGTGAAAGTGGGTCTCAAAGTTGACGTCGTCGTTGAAGTCGATCTCAAACACCTTCTTGGGCTTCCTCTTGCGAGTCTCCTTGTCAGGCGCGTGGTCCTGTTTATGCTTGGGCTTAATCTGCCAGTAACCGGGGCCGGCCCACGTGGCCATGGGCTTGGGGCTGAAGTAGGAGTACTCCCTGGGCTGGGAGGACAGCTGCGGGCACATGGTGGCGAAAATGGCGATGTCCCCCTCTCCGATGGGAATCATATCCCGTCCTTCCTTGGAGCCCTCCCCACAGTCCCCTGGGCCCCCCTCCTCGTAATCGGCGTCAAAGTCGTCCCCGAAGTCCTGGCCCCCGCCGCCGCCCTCTTCCTCATCCGACTCCGCCTCGGCGTTCACGTCAAACACGTGCTCCCCCTGCTTCATATTCTCCAGCAGCTGGTTCATGGTCTGATCGGGGTTCCAGCTGGTGAAGGAGAAGTCCTCCAGGGAAGGGCAGATGGACAGACTCTTCTTCAGGGCCCTCTGGAGACCACCTGCGAAGGGCTGCGAAGTCCATGGCGATCTGAAAAGAGTCCATAGGTTCTGGATGGTCTGGGGCTTCCATGTTGCAGTTCCACTTTACACAAGGAAAAACAAACAAAACAACAACACATGTCAACATTAGTAGCTTATCCAACTTTTTGGTTTTTGTTATAACGTAACAATAGGGTTGCCACCCGTCCCTTAAAATACGGAATCGTTCCGTATCTGACAGTTAAAAGATGCGTCCCGTTTTGAACCAATACGGAACGCTGTTTGTTCCGTATTTTCAATCCACCCGCATTGCGTGATTCCTCCAATATATCATACAGAGCTGCCAAGTCTTTTATTTTAGAAATTCCTTTAAATAAAGCTACCGGACACGAGTTTCGTGGCATCTTTCAGCACGCGCACCTGTGTTCACTCGAGCTGCACGTAAGTCAGAACGTAGCAAGCAGGGTTGCCAGATTGGACTACTTATGGTCACACTGGACGGGTGGATTCGGCAGCTTTTAGACTGGTTGGGCTGGAAATTGTCAATTCCGTCTGGCAACCCTGGTTGCAAAATATGTGCATGTACGTATCTGGTAGCCTGGTACTTTCAAATCGCAAGTTGTTTCATCCTCTGTTCTCTTTTTCGGGGTGATGGAGGAGAGATTGGCAGTGAAATATCCATGATGGGACTTTGCTCATCATCCTCCGTCCTCACACTCATGTTTTCCCCGCTCCATTAATCTTCTGTTATTCAACACGAGTGTGAAAACGGATTGTATCCTTTATCTCAAAGACACTATGGCATACCGTTTCTAAAATTCACTTAATATTCACTTAATTTGGGTGAGATGATAGGCCTACGTTGCAACTTTACAGTTTTGGTAACTGTTTTTTGTTTCTCTACTGTAACATAATATAACATTGTTATTAGTATTATTATTAAATACAATGTACAATACAAATACAACAATTGGGGGTCCCTCAAAAAAAAATGCTGACCAAGGGGCCTTGTTGATGGGGCCCAATTTTCTTTTAGACTCTGTAGGCTACTGTATTTGTTTATTAAGACTTACATAAATATGATGTATTGTCTGAATTTGTCTTGTTTTATCAAATGTTACAATTATTTGTATTTCTTGTGCTGGTTTATTATGAACAACATGTAAAATTGCAGGAAACTAGCACAAATAATTGTGTGGGAGAGAGGGGCACAGTTTTGGGGTTTTGAGGGGCACACGTGCACAGTTTTGGGTCGCTCCACCGCCAAAAAATCTCACTCCAAACTTTTGGTGAAACTTGGCAGCCCTTAAGGCTTTATTGAAACGATGTTTAACTTATGATTTACTAGCACTGGCGCCCCCACCCCGCCCTTGGGCCCGTGGTGGTCGTGGTCCCGAGGAGCGGGGCCCCTACTGCGAGGGGTGTCCCTTAATTCTCTGACTGAAAGGTGGCAACCCTACGTAACAACCAGCTATAAAGCCTGGGCCTAATTTATTGACAACTTCGTCTCCGCAGCAATGTGAGGTAGTTTGTAGCTAGGCTACTGTATGAATCTCACAGTCCGTCCATATTGGCGACACTTACTGATAAAGTTTCAATTTCATAACAAAACTCAAACGTGAAATTGTATAGGAAGCTAAGCTAGCAGCAAGCTAACCAAAACGACAGCCAGCAACCAGCTATTTTTAGTGGTAAAGCAACTAGCAAGTACCACTAGTCCAGATTCAGCTAGCTAGCTATCTAACGTTAGCTCACTACGACGGCATACAACTGCGAACTATAGGTATTTGTCTCCAAGTCTGATATAGTTAGTACACATTTATTGTAAAATAACAATGATTCAACCATTATTTTCTTAACTGTAACTTTAAATCGCGTTTACCTCAAAATATGTGGTTTAGCAGAGGGATATCGCACGCATGTACCTAAACAGCAACGTGAAACATTTCATTGGCTGGTTTCTACATGTATTGGTGCGTTCGTAAAGTTGCTCTTGAAATCTGATCAGCACTCATGGAATGCCTCTTGTCCAATCAAATTACATGGTCGCTTTATCACGTTGAACCGAGTGTGCGCTCCGGCGCTCTCAGAGCAAATTTACGAACGCAGCCTACATGTATGGCTATCGCGAGGAAACAGTCGAATAAGACAATCACAGCCACGCTCTCGACTGCAGAAGCAACTGACAGACTGCTCCACTCACTCAACTAAACCTCATTCAAATAAGTAACATAACATATGAAATGACGCCAAGATATAGACAGCGAGCGCTGTCTGTACATGTGCAGGCATGTGCCGAAGAAACAGTTCCATAAATAGAAAATTAGGTTCCTCCGTACCTAGTAGGTTCAGCATCATGTCCATGTGCTGGGAAGGCTTGCTGTCTCCCAGCCCCTGAATTGCGAACAGACGTCGGGCTCGTTCTGACCGTGATAGTTCGAAGGTCTTGAGGAGGAGAGCCTTAAACGCTGTATATTTATTCAGGGCAGGGGGAACTGTAATGAAGCCCACCGTTCTGGCTGCAGTGGAGCTCCCCAGCGCCGAGACGACATGGTAGTAGCGTGTGGCGTCATCTGTAATCCCACAAACTGCGACCACATGCTTCAAGCAGTAACTATATCACTCATGTAACAACGCGAGTACCACCCACTTAACCCTCCGTACGGAAACAATAATCCCAACCCATAGTTCCGGGGGTGAATTATGTTAACCCACCACACAGGTTTAGATTATTTGATTTCATGGTAACATTTTTATTTCTCTGACATTCACATAAAGTGTCACTTGTGGTAGGCACAGGCAGATCAAACAAATCTTGGAAAACAGTATTCCAACGCACCCCTCCAGAAAAACAACAATACATAAACCAGGCAGCACATACATTGTATTGTAGTCATCATACCATACCAAATGAAAGCATTTACATTTGCTGTGGTTATTGAAATGGGGACCATTACATTATTACATTGAACAAATTTAAATTTTACTTGGATTGGCATAAATACATTTGTGCTATGAAATTAAAAAGCGTGATGTTTTTCTCTCTTTTATGGTAAAAGTAATGTCTAATACAGCAATATTTCACTGATAATATATACCATTATCCTATGGGGTTGCAGCTATTCCATAGCCACCTGACTCCACATGTCTATTGCCTTACTAATAAGGCCTATAGGCCATGTTTCTTGCATGAATGGTCCCCTCGAGTGAACATCTGAGGGTTTCGGTAGACAACAATCACCCAACACCTGCTTTAGCTGATTTTGACACTACCACTTTTGTTAAGTCGATGCACTCTGCTATAATTGTTTTAAGTTGCTGCTGTAACATGAGCATGCCTAAAAATTATGGAAAGGGCGGACTTGTTTACAGGTGAATTCCAACTCCTTCCAAATGTATACTCAAGGACGACCAGTGCTGCAATTATCTACAGAATTAACTACCAACACTTAAGCATCATCCTATGATATCGATTTTACTGACAACAGAACGGCAAAGTATTTATATATTGTTTACGTTATTGTGCTGTCAAGCAAATATTTCTAAAATCTTAGCAGCTATTATAACAAGATATTTAAGAGGTATTTATTTACTTAGCCAAGTATTTAATCAAGAGTGAGAGGTGGGGTTTATTCACTATACTACAACTGCAAGGTTGATTTTACTCACAGATGGCACTGAGGAAGAACACTCAATGAATGAATGAATGAATGAATGAATGGTCTTTATTGTCATTGCTACAGTACAGGTACCAAACAACGAAAGTACAGACCATATAAAAGAAATGCTCATCCAGCTCTCATTGTCTTGACACAATCATTTGGAAAATAAACATTTATCACTGTATTTAAAGTAGAAATATCCTTACTACACAGAGGCGGTTGTAGCAGGGTTTAAAAAAAAAAAAAATGCTGACTAAAATTCCCAGTTTTACAGTCCACTACATCTAAGAAACAAAGTAGGACATTCAGAACCAGCTAATGTTTTGCATTTGGAATGATTTGTTGTCGTCATTTGTTCATTCCCATGCACTGTCATGCATTAGCATTTTAAAAAGATTAAAAAAGAATAAAAATAAAAACATAGAAAGGAATGTGTAACAGGGTATCCACTAGATGTTATACTCTGTCAAATAGTTTTCATCTGCGGTCTCATAAATCTATACAATAATCAAATATATCAAGATTTTCATTTGATAAGATATGATGATTATGATGAATATAACATGTTTTATTTACTAAAATCCCTTAAACATCTTTAATCCCTTCAACTTTGCAACTTAAGCAAATGATGCAATATCAAACAAAAGAGAGCGACCATCAGGCATGTTTAAAGTCTATCACACACATCTACTTTCCTTTTAAGACTGTAAAAAAGAATGATAAAATAATTGAAATATTGCATTACTATGTCTTCCTTTGAAAGCAGTGGCTACTGTGAGTGGCTCACGTTTTTTTTTTGTGCCCTGAAAGTGACATGACTTGGCAATGACAATGCTCTTACTCTCTCACACACAATACTCTCAAACAAGACAATTGCATTTGAGAATTCAAGCGAAGGCAAACATTCAAGAAATGTACTAACAGAAAAGTAGAATGGTGACAGTCAACTGTGTTTTGGGCATTTAGCAAGTAAGTTCCTATTGTATTTTCATAAGCCCCATTCAGAAATAAATCACCAGAGATTTGGCCTTAACCCTTCATCATAAAGTTAACCTGAACATACAATAACAAAGATGCCTCTATAGGACACATCTTTAATCTCTTTATTCTTGAATACTTACATAATTACAGACAAGGAACAGTAAAGCTCTCATATACAATACATGGAATTTACATGTTCCTGTTTCAAAATATGACCTCCGTGTTATGGCTTCAAGTGACTCCCCTGGAATGTGTTGCTGCTCCCTTCATATGTCTTGCCACATTGCCAGTCGTCCTAAAGTGAAAAAAGCTGGTGTTTCTGAGAGATTAGCTGAGAGATTTAAGGCTGCATGAGAAAAATCACTCATCAAAAGCAAAACGCTTGATCAGGTTCGCTGGTGTGCAAAGGACAGGTCTGAGACCTGGGTCTAAGAACCTCGCCTGGCTCCTGGTGTGTAGACTGCTTTAGCCAACTCCTATGACTATCGTTGGTATGACAACAGAGGAGTTGGCTATAACTCATATACAGTGGCCGGCGTAAGTAATGGGACAATGAAGTATTTTTCTTCTCTTGGCTGTCCACTCCAAACGTTTGGATTGACTGAGGTTAAAGTCAAAGTAAAGATTCTCAGCTTTTCTTTAATCATAGTGTACATATGTGTTTCACCATTCAGAATGACAATACCGTTTATGTATAGTTCCCCTATTTCAGGGGACCTAAAAGTGATGGGACAGATGATCAAATGTCACAGCCTGGGGTGGTCCAGAGGTCTAGCACCACTGCCTACAATGCACACATATGCCAATGTCCGCATGGGTTAGAATTTGGCCTGCTGACATACCCTCTCCTCCTTACTTCCTGTCTTTCTCTGTCTCAATCCAATAAAAACAGAAACAAATCTTAGTGGAACTGCCCCACCAAAAAAGAACGTTTACAAAAATAAATATACTGTATTGATGAAATGTCCAAATCAAGCACTCAAGTTTAGTATTTGGTTGAAAATCCTTTGCATGCAATAACTGCATCTTCTCTGGTGATCTTGAGTTGTTTACACTTTTTGGCCCTGAAAAACTCTCGTTGCCATGGCAGTATGTATGGGGTCATTGTCTTACTGTATGATGACGCCCAATCCAATGAATTTGGAGGCATTTGCTTGTGCTTGAGCAGACAAGATGTTTCTGTACACTTCAGAATATATTCTGCCATCAGCAGTTACATCATAAATGAAGACAAGTTAGCCAGTTGTAGTGGCAGCTATGCATGCCCTAACATTAACACCCCCTCTACCATGTTTCAAAGATGAGGTGGTATGCTGTAAATCAGGCAGATCCTTCCCCCCCAATCTTTCCACTTGCAATCACTCTGGTACATGGTAGTATCTGTCCACAAGACCTTTTCCCAGACCTCTGCAAGCTTTTTAGGTACTTTTTTAAAGGCTTCCTAGACTTTCATTGACCCCGCTTTGGTCCTCATGTTCACAAACACCAATACGTGAGCTTAGAATTATAAGGTTCTATCTCCGTTTAGGGTAGTTCAGAGATATTGAGCGTCAAAGTTTTTACATTCCATTTTGTTTTGTGAGATGGAACCTTTGTATTTTATTAATTACTAACCAAAAACATTTCAACATTTAAAAAATAACACCACATTAATAAACACCTAATGGATCAGATTATGTAAAAAACAAAATTTTGACAAAAATTGAGATAGAACCTTATAATTCTAACGTCACGAAAAGCCTAGAATCAATACTAGACATTGACAGCTCTCTTATGCTTGCACAAATCATGTGATGAACACACCTGACTTACCAGAAATACCAGTCAAGCCAATTCTCCCATTAATTAAACCAATTAATTAAGTCAACTATCTTCAAATCCAACGTTTTGGAGTAGAGAGCCAAAAGAAGACAAAATGCTTCATTGTCCTGTTACTTAGACAGGACACTCTAGATATGGAGCCAGGCTAGAATGAACCTACAGAACACAACATATTTATCCGCTTTACTTGTGTGAATGATTTTTTTTTTCTTCCCAGAAGTGTATTTCTGCAGTTGGTGACAGTGAATGGGATTGACAGTCTGTTCTTGTTTACCTGGCTAGGTGAAAGAACACAAGAGAGGATGGAGAGAGTGAACATCAATGGCTTTGATAAAGAGGGTTAGACCTACAGTGTATCCTTCACTTGTTTGCCTTGGCTTTCACTTGGGCACCCTTGGCATGGTCCAGACGTGACTGAATGTCTACAGGCTTCTCAAAGAAGCGCACGAGGACCGGCTCGTTGAGCAGGGACGCCAGGATCTGCTCAAACGAGAAGGACCACTCCACCTCCTGTGACTTAGACCTTGCCTCCAGGGTGCTGGTGGTGCCGGGGGTGTCTGACCTATTCTCTGGGGTGGTAGAGGCGTTCCCATCAGCCAGAAGCCCCTCTGAAGCAGTCTGTGCAGGGCTGGTGAGCTCCTGAGGGCTGCTGGGCTCCGCCTCCTGGAGCCTCCGCCCTACTTCCTCCATCCTCAGGAGGAGACTGGTCACACGGACCACCGCACGGTACTGAGACTCCTCCTCAGGGTCACCGTGGAACAAGTTGTAGAGAGTCTTGGAGAACTGGATGAACTGAGCCTGAGGACACAATTGGGAGACGGGTGGATGGTAAGATTTGGAAGATGATGTGTTTGTGCAGTCAGAATGTAAAATCACGGCATATTTGGATTAAAAATCAATACATGGCAAGTGAATTAAATCTGGTAGAGTATAATTCATTATCTCGTATTGAGAGGCTGATCAGTTCAAGAGATAAGCCTGCATCTGACTGATTACGTATAAGAAATCGCTTTATTAGGAATAGCCCCCGTTTTCGAGGGGGTCCTATGCAACAACAATACAATAACAAGACAATTAGACAACACATTCAACAAAACAAAAAAAACAAGATTTTTTTTTTTATTATTATTATTATTATTATTTTATTATTATATGTATATAATATATATATATTTATTTTATTTTATTATTAATTTTCTATTGGCAATATGTGTTTGGTTGATGGGTGGGTGGATACATAGGGAAAAAGAAAAAATAGAAGGACCTTCATTCCTTATTTGTGTACCCATAAGTGCTGTACTGTGTACTTCCTTCTAATAAAATATTGTTTAAAAAAAATAAAAAATAAGAATGAAATAAAATAGACAAAAACTACAGTAACAACAGGACCTATGAACCACAGAAGACATGACAAGCAAAATAACAGAACAGACAAAACTAAAACAAAAAAATCTAAATTAAAGCAAAACATAAGGAGCATACAGATGGATCTTCCAATGATTAGCAATAGAAGAATAGTAATGGTGACAGTGATACTATAAGTTCATGAGTGTACCTTTATAATAGATACTACCCTGGACACTGTTTTTTTTTACCTGGTTAATTCTGGGTAAATCCTTGATGCTCTCCTCTTTCTTCAGTATCTCGTCTTGCCATTGCTTCAGGTAGGCCTGCAGGTCCACTTTTCCTCTGCCTATGGAAAATGTTCTGTTCAGACACGAGTATGGTGTGTGTACAATGTGTAAGGGAATTTGGTTTCAAGCAAAATTCAAAGAGCATAGTCAAAGAGCATAGTCAAAGAGAAGCGTCACCTCTTTCAGGGCTTTTTCTTATCACACCGTCCTCTGGTAGATCGGACACTGCAAAGGAAGATTTTTTTTTGCTTTTAAATTGCCTCAAAGTAACCATACGACTTCATATCGTTCAAAATGCAGACAAATGATAAGATGTTGTTAAAAAAAGATCAAAACAAGCACAATGAAAGGAGTTAGGCCCAAAATGTGAAATTGTTAAGAGAGGAGAAGGAATACAGCAGAGCAAGCTGACCAGTCAGTCGACTGAAGTGGGAGAAGTCTTCTGTCATTGGAATAAAGTGGGGAAGTCTTTGGCCCTTTGAGTGGGAAGGACTACCTGTGAACGCTAGAAGCAATCCTCAGTGAGAGCATGCAGTATTATAGGACAGACAGCTAACACAGACCAAAGCCAACTGTTCTGAGAGAAAATATAGAAGGGCAGGATGAAATATACTGTATAGTGGAGATTAGAAGTTAGTTTAGCGGAAAGTCTT
The DNA here is from genome assembly GCF_963989245.1 of Nansenia antarctica. Taxonomy (NCBI): domain Eukaryota; kingdom Metazoa; phylum Chordata; class Actinopteri; order Argentiniformes; family Microstomatidae; genus Nansenia; species Nansenia antarctica. Next base: position 39,422,998 of record NC_137678.1, read on the forward strand.
GAGAGGGTGAAGTAAATTAGCTTTTTCCAAGGAAATATTTACCAAAGCGTCAACACAGATTACAAGGCATCATAGACCAGGAATGACACGTAAACAAGGTTGACGGAGAAGTAACTCATCTAATTGACTCACCTGGTGGAAGATGAAGCTTAAACAGGAATTTCAGCTTATCTGTGAAACTGCCACTGTACACAATGTCTATGGGAAGAAAAACACAATGAGTGGGGGAAAATAGAGAGAAAGGTTGCCTGAGGGTGATCCAGGATTAGATTAGTGACACCTAGTTTACCACAGAGGTGGGGGGGTAAGGGTCAGACAAGGGGAGAGGGGTTTGTTAGAACAGGCGTTCAGGTGACCTTACCCAGAGCACAACAGAACTCCTTGAAGTTGACAAGGCCGTCCTGGTTCTCATCGATCAAACGGAAGGCCCAGAGGGAGAGGGCGTCCTTGTTGCTGCAGAGGGACCAGGGCTCCAGGAGGGAGAACAGCAGGCTGTACTGCTGGAAGCCCAGCTGGTACTGGTCCAGATAGGCCAGGCTGGGGTCGTGGTGCAGCAGGGCTGGACTGTTCATGGTCCAATAGCAGCTGAGGAAATGTTGCCTCTGGAAACAGAGGAGAATTGAAGAAATTCCCATCCCCCCAGACAGTTAACAATGTGAATATATTTTCCTATGCTATACGGTAATAAATGTTAGGTAACTGGAAACATCTTGGTGTTCTTCATTCGATCGGTGTCAGATCCTCAGAAGCTTTCACTCTGGAAGAGGAACTTTTACAGTTTCAATCTCAGTCAGTGATTGGTTAATAGAGCATCGTCTATTTTCAACACATTTCCATCTCCATGCCAGTCAGTGTTATGTGTCCACATAAGGGGGGACATTAAAGCTGAGGTGTTTTATTATGTCTTCAAAGAGGGACTGAGCGGTTTTCACCCACCTTGAACAATGCGTAACGTAAAGGCCGTCGAGCTGGGAAGCACTGAACTTGACTTCTTGTGACACCCGAAGCTGGAAAAAAGTGTCTCCATTAATCCTAAATACAATAATAATTAATAAGCAATGAAAAAAAAATAACTGAATTTTCACTTTCACGGAATGTGACACTCACAACATTTTGCTTGGTAGTGTCCTCCAAGGTTTGGATGACGTAAAGTTTGTTTCTTTTCCGCATGCTCTCGACTTCCTCTGACCGTATATCTCCGTATTTCTGGAATAAAATGACACAAGATAAAACTACTGCATGCCTCTCATTGAACATAGCACCATGAGCGCCAGAGGAGGTTCATGGGTAGCCTAGGTGGAACATACCTCATAGGCCTCTCTGATGAGATCACTGATGTCCACCTTGGGGTGGGACGTCCTGTCACTGCTGCTCACTGACGCTTGCTGCACCGTGGGAGGGAGGGGACTGTCCTTGTTGGTCACACTGTCAAAAAACCAGTCAGGGAAAACAATAAGGTTCTCACATGAAAGTCTGAATCAGGACCGGGAGCATTGTTGCATAAATTATTTATCTGATTTGCGTTCTCACAGCCCTTTATGTAAATGAAGTAGCATACGCAATCGAAGCAACAGACGTGGTAGTTGATTGGTCCGAATTTTTTTAAATTGCCCATTCGTCCCGCTCTTATCCAGATCAACACGCATGCGCTGTTGTTTTCCTATGGACAGCCTGGGTGCGTCGTTTCTAATCTGAGCAAAACCACCCTCTTCAAGCGGAGCAAGCGTTGGTTGTTTGCTCCGGGAGCGACTTCGAATGCGCGTTCTCACCGCTCCAAATGACGCAGAGCAAAGCGAATTTGATCCTAAACTCTGATTCCAAGTGAAGAAAATGTTCTAGTGAGAACACCCCCTAAAAGAAGGAACTGAAGGAGATTATTTGAATCTCGCTTCCGAAACCATAAAGAGTGATTTGTAATCGGCGACTTTAGTTGATCCCCTCAGGGCTAAATGACACATGCTGCGTCTACCTTACCTTACCTCAATGGCGCCCGTAAAAGTTCCGCCACGCACACACGCCGCTAGGGGTGTAACGGATCACAGCTGATCCTTGATCCGTACGGATCGCCCCCCCCCCCCCCCCCCACGGCAGGGCATGTGTACCGCGGTTCAATTGCAAAATGTAACCAAGTAATAATATTAGTTTAGTTAGTATTAGTATTAGTTAATCTCTCTTGTAAATCACAATGTAGAGTTGCCATGAAAAGATAGACGCGACAGTTGCATGCTTTGTTTTACTGTAAAGCGCAATGATAGGTTGATAATGCAAAAAAATAAAAATAAAAATCTGTTGTTTACTCACTACACGTGAAGATGGGAATCCACAGCAACAAGTGTATCATGGCGAGTGCTAGTAATGTTGGCGGCGGAGAAGAACTCGAAAGGCCTCCCTCGTCATTTAAAATCCCATGTATGGGAGCACTTTGGCTTCTCTGTCAATTATAACAATGATGGAAGAAGGGTGGTCGATACAAAAGTTACGGTGTGTAGGAATTGTGCAACGAGAAAGTCGTATGAGAGAGGCAATACGTCAAGCATGGCCACACATTTGACACAACATCACCCTGGTGTGTTGACGGGAGGCACGAAAAAGGTAGCTCGACAACTTCTGATAATGTAGCCATTTTTTGTCATACCATGTTTAAGGGAAGGTTTCACTTTATTATTTAGTTAAAAGTGGCATAAAACATGTTTATTCGTCTGCTTTAAAGAGCCCAGTGATTCACTCTCTCCTACTGCACTATAATTTAAGATGAATGTGTATTTCAGAGAATATGTAGTATATGTAGTATGCAGTAGAATATGTTATGTATATTTGACCAGTTTTGACATCTTGAATGTTTTTTGAATGTTTTTTGTTTCACACAATAAAAGTGGTGTTTTTACAGAATTCAAGGAAAAAGCAGGTTTTAGAAACAAAAATGATCCGATCTGTGACTCAGAAACCGCGACACGATCCGATCCGTGAGTCAGGTGATCCGTTACACCCCTACACGCCGCTGAGGTAAGGGCGGATGTGTCATTTAGGCGTCAGAACCTGGTCTCTTGTTGACACTGACCTGTTGAGGATGGTGACTGCCTCGGCATCGTCGTGGCTGCTAATCAGGCCCTGGATGTTATAGTCCAGCACCGCCAGCCCCAGCTGCAAGATGGCCTTGATGCCGTCGTAGAAGAAACAGTCCACCACGTTAACGGCGCTCTCGATGGGCAAGACGCTGATGAACAGAGTGAGGAACCAGGACAGAGAGACAGACGAGAAGAAGGTCAGGTCTGTCATGTGTTCCGTCAGCTGCGAGAGCTGCGCTCGGATCAGCTCCTCAAACACGGCCTGGTCCACCAGCGCACCTGAGGAAACACAAGACACAGGTTATCACTCAGCCATTCCCAGCAACACAAGGCCCAAATGGCAGTCGGAACATAATTGCAGTCAACACACTGACACGTGTGTGTGTGTGTGTGTAAAACATTTTCAAATTGGAGGAATGTCGGTCGTCTTTACTTTGTAATACACACAATAAGAAACAGTACACAATAAGAAACAGTAAGGTCTTTTTTTGCTCTGCTCAACACTATTTGTTCTAGCAAACTGGGTCCCCACAGTGTTCGCTACTAAACAGTAGGAGGTTTAAAATCAAACGTGTGTGACACGACCCCTCACCGATGATCCTGCGGTTGAAGTAGTCAGGCAACATCCTCTCACACACGGCCACCAGCAGCCAGAAGGCCTCTTCCTCTTTGGCGTAGAGTAACAGCACCGACGTCAGGATGTTCATGGCCTTCACAACAGACAGGTCAGGAGACGGGTAAGGATGGGCTTTTTTTGTGTGGATGTTTGGAGTTTTTTTTTTTTTTAATAGACAGAGGGGGGTTAATATAAGGGGTTTAACACCACGTGAGTTTAGAATTATAAGGTTCTATCTCCGTTTAGGGTAGTTCAGAGATATTGAGCGTCAACGTTTTTACATTCCATTGTGAGATGGAACCTTTGTATTTTATGAATTACTAACTCAAACATGTCAACATTTTTAAAATAACACCAAACAGGCATTAATAAACACCTAATGGATCAGATTATGTAAAAAAACTCAATTTTGACAAAAATGGAGATAGAACCTTATAATTCTAACGTCACGACCAGCCTCGTACCTGGCAGTAGCCGATTTTGGGGTTCCTGTAGGCGTAAGCGGTGAGGACTCGCCGGAGGGCGGAGATGCCCGTGTCACTCTGGAAGGCCGGGTGCTCGGGGAGGGAACGGTGCAGGTCTTTCTCTATCTCGTCTGTGGCCAGGGTGCTGGTGCCCAGGGACTGCTCCACCAGCTCTGTGTAGTAGCCTGGGTGAGTGGCCATGTCATTTACTGCACCTGCAGAAGGCCAAACAGCACACACCACGTTCAAATACCAAACTATGCCACAATAATGCCAAAATCATGCCACTGCATTTCGTTGTCTGGTACTTGTACTCTGCAATGACAATAAAGTTGAATCTAAAGTCATCTAATACAACCTGTTCAGATCCCACAACTGATTGTAATTCCCTCATGGTGTCATCTTTAAATAAACAGCTTTCACAAACACAATCCGTTCTGCTGTCGTTCAGAGACTTAAAGAACCGTGAAAGATCCATACACAACTAGGGATGGGAATGGAGAACCGGTTCCAAATTGTTTGATGCATCGGAATCGTACGCCTCCGAGGTTATCTATTCCTCCTCGACCCGTCCGACTCTGCTAGACTGACCACCTGCAGCCATGACCGGGTGAGCATGGCAGCCATTCAGCCACCTGACTTGATTGGCTAGCCATTATCAACTTATATTCAAAATCCCACACATTTCCACTGTAATTCATTCTATATAGCAATTTTAATTCACCCATATACAATAATTCATTCATAAAACATGGCTTAATTTCAAAAAGGACATTGCTAATTGTAAAATCTGTAAAATTATAATTTCAAGTAAGAGTGGAAACACCAGCAATATGTTACATCTTTCGAGGCAACATGGGCTAAAATTACAGGAATTACATGTTTTTGACAGGCACGAGTGCCACTGCTTCCCAAGCGAGCAACATGTCCGTTACTGAGGGTAAATATCCTATGCTAATATTAGCTCGGCAGATTTCTTTCTTTGACTAAGAAACGCTAATTGAAAACGAATGCTGTACAAATATTCTCCCATTTCATCCATTTTAGACAATGACAGACTGTTGCTACAGATCCTCCCAGAGAAAGCAGACATGCACATTTTTCTGCAGAAGAATTGTTGAGTTTATCAGTTTTATATTTGTTTACAAAGTGATATGCTTTAAAGAAAAGGAACATTACATTTATTTTCCATTATATGTCATGTTCAGATATTATACATCTGTGTTGACACTGAAAACCTGTGTACTTTTTTTCCACACACAGAAAATTTATCAGGAATCGATAAAGAATTGACCCGATATGCAGAATCAATAATGGAATCGGTATCAATGGTAAATGGACTGTCAATGGTAAATAGCGCCTTTTTTTTTGCTGCTCCAAAGCGCTTTACAATGGCCTCTCATTCACACACCCATTCACACACCAATGGTGGCAAGCTGCCATGCAAGGAGCTGGCCCGCTCACTGGGAGCAATTTTGGGGTTCGGTGTCTTGCCCAAGGACACTTCGACATGTGGGCTGCCGGGGCTCGAACCGCCAACCAGCCAACCTTGCGATCATTAGACGCCAGCTCTTTTTTTTTTTTTTTTTTATCTTTTATTATAAAAATATTCTTTTAAATACAATCATAGCTATACATATTCATACATGTTCATTTTATAGCCTTCATTGTATTCTAATTCAAATAAAATAAATTAAAAACCAATAGATAAAAACAAAACACACCCATACCATTTTGGTATGAGATGCATCCATCTATTATTCAGTCAGTCCTTCATAACCAAGATAACCCTTTATCATAAATCAATAACAAATGAATGCAACACACAAAACATCTTCAAAAATCTAAATCAAACTCCAACCCTCCATCCACCACCACTCTTATAAACCCACAATCCCTAATAAACAACTTCTCAAAATCTTTTTGCCCTGTCTTGTGCATCAGTCCCACATTCTTCCTGATCAATCCCTCAAAGACTTTCCACACCGTTATCCACTTTCCCTCAAATCTTGCTAAATTCCTCCTCAAATAAATTGCATACCTAGCCTGTGATAATACATAATTTAAACACCATATATTCACTCCCCTTCTCTTTCCCTCCACCCCAAAAACCACCATCCTCCTCCACTCCTGCATCCCCACCACCTCCACCCCCCAATGCTTCTTCACTAGTCCTTTCAACCTTTCTTCGAATCCCTTCATTTCTCTACATTCAAAAAGCATGTGCATTAAGTTCTCATCCTGTATCCCACACACATCACACTCCCTCGAAACTGTTCTGTCTACCTGATGCAACACCACCTTAGTATAAACCCTGTTATGCCTAAGCATAAAATCAAAATGAGTACATTCTAAACTATTATATTTTAAAAATAAATTCCTCCATATGTTCTTCACCTCCAATCCTGGGAACACCTGCCTCCACACCTTCTCTGCCGCAGGCTCCTTCACTCTGCTCTCCAACAGTGCCCAGTAGCACTCCTTCACCTTAACCGCTGAGAAGTCCCGCACTGTTTCCCCTTTCCCTAGTCTTAACCTAGGTAACTCTGTTTGCTCCTTCCCTTTTAACTCCCTATCTAACCTACTCACCCACTCCCCTGGTATACTCTGCTTTATTTTATTATACATGCTCACTATTTCTCCCCTTCTCGTCTCCTCATCTGTTTCCCTAACAACTTCTATAATTGCCTGCTCTGATAGGAACCCTGGCACTACCTCATACCTAAAATCCCTTACTCTAATCAGTCCTGCCCTGCAGAAACTCCTAGATTCTAACATTTTCCCCTCTCTTCTTATTACAGGGTTCAATAAAACTGGAACATTTAGTATCTCCCCTCTCTTCTCACACTCATATCCTACCTGAGGCAAAAAACTACCCCAGGCTTTAAACACCTCTTTATAGAATTCCGGCACCCTATCATACATCCGTACTTTAAAGCTCATCAACAACCCATAATCCCCACACCTCCCACATCTATGTACCCATTCCCTAAAGTATCCTTTCCATCCATGTCCTTCCTCCCCATACAAAAACCTTTTTACTGTTCTGACTCTCATTGCCCTCATCTTTACTTCCAAATCTACCAGTTTCAACCCTCCTTTATCATAATCTGCTACTAATACATCATACGCTATTTTAACCCCCTTTCCTCTCCACAAAAAATCTGACACTAACATCCTGGTTTCTTTTAGAACCCACTCTGGTACATTCAATACTCCTAATACATAAACATATTTTGACATTAACAGTGCATTAACAATTACAACTTTTCCCTTCAGTTTCATGTTCCTTTGCTTCCAATAATTCAATGTTGTTCTTATTTTATTCAAAACCCCTGTCCATGTGTAATCAACAGCCTCCCTGTCATCCTCTCCAAGATATATCCCCAACACTTTTATCATCCCCTTTACAATTTTCAAATCCAAAACACAATTGTCTGTATTCACTCCCCCTATACACAACATTTCAGACTTGTCAACATTCACTTTTGCACCAGAAGCCTTTCCATATATGTTTACACACCCCATTATTTTGTTCACACTATTTACATCCCTGACAGTACATGTCGTGTCATCTGCATATTGATGGATTATGCTAACTCCTCCCCCCGGCATATTTATTCCCTTAATTTCTTTCTCCTGCTTAATATACGCTGCCAATGGCTCCACAGATATGCTATATAGCAATGCTGACAGTGGACACCCTTGTCTTATTGATCTCCCCAAAGGGAAGGAGTCAGTCAATAATCCATCTATCTTTACTTTACTTCTTGCATTCTTATATAATAGTTCAATCCAATCCCTCATAACAGTCCCAATCCCAAAATGTTCCATTGTTTTCAATAAAAAAACATGTTCCACCCTGTCAAAAGCCTTATTTAAATCCAAAGATAACAATAAACCCCCTTCCTCCCTCATGTCCTTCACAACATCCCTTAATGTGCACATATTCTCTGCCACATCCCTCCCTGGGACTCCATAGGCCTGGGTAGGTGCAATCATGTTTTTCATTACTTTATTCAATCTATTTGCTAATACTTTTGCTATGGTTTTATAATCACAATTAAGTAATGATAATGCTCTATAATTCTGTAATTTGTTCCTGTCCCCTTTACCCTTATACAATAATGTGAGCACCCCCAAACCCATAGAGTCCGGAACAACCCTTTTATTCCCCATACACGTATACACTCTGCACAATATAGGGGCCAGGATGTCAACAAAAGCTTTATAAAATTCAGCCGTCAACCCATCCGAACCCGGACTCTTATTTGGGTTTAACCCCATGATGGCTGTCTTAACCTCCTCCACCCTTAGGTCTGCATCACACATTTTCCCTTCTTCTTCTGTCACCCTAGCTTCCACTGCTTCTAATACTTTATTCATACATTCCTCATTCACACCCCCAGATGTATATAGGTCTGTATAAAATGACTGCACAGTATCCATTATTCCCACTAAGTCTGTTATTATTTCACCTTTATCATTCTCTAATTCCTTAATTTTCCCTTTCTCTTTCTGTCTCTTCTCTAAACCTAAAAAGAATGCTGTACTCCTTTCTCCCTCAACCACATACCTTGCCCTACTCCTTACTAAAGCACCTTCACACTTTCTCTTCTCTAGCTCCCTCAAATCTTCCCTCACTCTCAAATACTCTGCTAAATCATGCCCTGGAATATTATCAACTCTCTCCTGTTCTATTGCTAACCTTTTCTGCAAATCTCTTTCCTCCCTCACCCTCTCTTTCCCTCTCAGTTTTGCGAATGCTATTATTACAGCTTTTAATTTATCCTTCATCCCTTCCCACCACACACACACATCACTCTCATACATCTGGTCTTCCATAGCAACACTCACACACTCTCTTACTATCACCCCAAAACGTATATCTTTCAGTAAACTTGCATTAAAGCACCATGTCCCTCCTCTTCCCCCTACGTTCCTCGCACCTAGCTGGAAAGACTGAGCATCGTGGTCGCTAAAGGCCATAAACCGATACTCAACCCTTCCAACCAGGTGCCTCACCTCCCTCTTCACTAAACATAAATCGATCCTTGATTGTCTCAAAACCCCCATCACCATTTGTCTCCTTGAAAAAACCTGTGCATCAGGGTGCCCCTCCCTCCATATATCCACCATTCCTCTTGTGCGCATCATTTCTAACAATACTGGGCGTGACGGATCATTCCTAAATTTCACCCCCCTTGTTACATCTAACCTGTCCACCACCACATTATAATCCCCAACCATAATACAATTCCCAACACATTTCTCTTTCAAAGATTCAAAAAAAACTTTCCTATATTTGTCCACATTTGGTGCATATATACAATATAGTGCATACTCTATCCCTTGATATTCGAACCCCACTCCCACCACTCTTCCCTCATTGTCATTCATTATATTCCTTACATTTTTCACTACCCCATTCTTTACCAAAATAGCCACCCCACAAGCATACACAGTTCCATTACTCACATAAACTTGTCCATTCCACCTCCTTCTTACATCTTCCATTATATCCTCTGTCCAATGCGTCTCCTGGAGGCATATAATCTCCTCTCTGTATGCTGCCAACACAAGCTCCATCTTCTTCCTATCCCTGAGTCCATTTGTGTTGACAGCAACAACCCTGACCATCGTCAAGATTACAAAGAAAAAGATCATGTACACCGCCATGTCATTTTCCTACCTTAGTCTTCTTCCCTTGTGCACCTTTTGCACCCCTTCCTGATCTTGTCCTCACCCTCTGTACATCCGCATATAGTCCTTCATCGGAACCTTTTCTTTTCCCCACGCCCTCTGTTGAAGGCCCTGCCTCATCCATCTCTCCATCCCTTACTGCGTTGTCTAGGCTGGCTCCAATCTCCTCTCTCTCTTTACCCTCCATTTCCACCGGACCAGGCCCCTCCGCTCCTCTCTCCACTTCCGGCTCCATCTGGGTCTCCTCCACCACCTCAGCTTGTCCTCCTCCCTCCGTCACATCTTCATGGCTCCTTTCCCCCCCTTCTCCTTGTGTCTCCACCACTTCCTCCTCCACCACCTCCTCCTCCTCTCCCTCCATCTCCTCTTCTTCGTCCCCCTCCTCCTCCTCCTCCACCACCTCCTCCTCCTCCTCCTTCTCCTCCTCCTTCTCCTCCTCCTTCTCCTCCTCCTCCTCCTCCTCATCACTGCTCACTCTCTCTCCTCCATCATATCTCCTTCCCATGCATTCACGTGCATAATGTCCTTGTTTATTGCATTTGTAGCATACGAACTCCGGGCATTCTCGGATTACATGTCCTGGTTTGATACATAGCCTACATACCCTCACCTGCTTATCATGAATCACCCTAAAGTGATCCACTCCAACCAGGGTCTCAAACTTGGTAGAATAGGGCAAAGACCTCACCTCTTCGGTGAACTTCACCTTCATGTATCTCGTCCCGTCTGCAATGTCCGTTCCCGGCCACGTCTTTCTTTTGATAGGTGATACCGCCTTCACCCCCCACGACTCCAGCCTGTACCTGATCACGTCGTCCTTCAGATATACCGGGAGATGCAAAAACGAGACCACCATTTCATCCACCGCCAAGTCCTTTCCCATTATTCTCACGTCTTTTATCATGAAACCATCCACCAGCTTGTCCTTCCCTCTCCTCGATGCCAGCGTGATCTCATATTTCCTGTCTCCTTTATCCCGACAGCCCTCCACATTTCCACACACCTCCTTTATGCCTCGTAACATTTCCATCATGGTTATATTACTTCCTTGCTCCAGTCGCACTTCCACCGTCAAACTTGCTTCATACCGTTTGTCCGTGTTGCTTGTATCGTCGTCCATTCCATTCGCGTTGTTCGTTGCCATGTCGTCCGTCCTTAGAAGCCCCCGATCAGCACGAAGCTGTCGGGGTACTCAAAATCCTTAACTCGCTTAAATAAAGATGTTATTATAATGTTTTTTTCAAAAGACACGCTCAAACTTTTCTCAGTCCAAACACACCTGTTCAACTTCCGCTCATGCGCATAGACGCCAGCTCTACCTCCTGCGCCACAGCCGCCCCACTATGCCTATGTCTGCATGTATCCATGTATGAGGCTAATGTGCCGTACTGTATGTCATTTCACACTGCTTTGCCCAGTACCGTTTCCCTGGGAGGGATAAGTACAGTCCTACAGGGGTGTGAGGTTAATGTACTGTAGGAGCAGAACACAATTCATGTTCACTGTAACTGATACTTTCACTGCAGTGCTCTCCAATGTGTATCTAATGTATAAAGGAAAGGGCAAGACCTCCCAAGTTATAACTAGACATTTTGCTGCTCAGCTAGTGTGGTGGGCGGTGAGGAGAAAACCTAGCCCTGACTGAGTCGATGCTTGTAGTTTTTTCCCTGGTGCTTAATGATGACAGATCACCTGTTGCGTCCGCAGGGGCGTTCTTCCTCTACTCGAGCCTGGCTCTGCTGGGTACCCTCTTCATCTACGGCTGCCTGCCTGAGACCAAAGGCCGGAGGCTGGAGGAGATAGAGTCCCTGTTCGAGAGCCAGCTCTGCTCCTGCGGCGTCACAGACTCAGACGAGGGGCGGCAGGTGGAGTACATCAGGGTTAAAGGAAGCAACTACCACCTCTCTGACAACGACGCATCTGATGTGGAGTAGCGTGGCCTAGCCTAGCCTAGTGTCTATGATGTTGGCCATCCTAGAAACACCCATTTTCTCTGCTTGGTGACTCAGAGCCCCTTCATGTTGTCCCATCCCCCTAGCCTACAACCTCACATAATTCTCATATCTTTTGGTTTGCTTCTCAATCAGGTTAGGTTACCTCTTATCCACCTGCTTCTGATCAACACGTCTGCATACATACAATACAGTTCATTAGGACTTTTCATTTGTGAGGTAGACCAACAGGATTAGCAAAACAATTGCCTTTTTCCTACAACATGAGAAGATAATTATACTCTTTGATTAAAGACAAAACCGTAGTGTAGTGCACCAAATGTCCACTGAATGGGACATAACATTTGTTCAGATCAGAGGGGGTTGTGATATATTCAGTGTTGATACCAGTATGCCTTTCTATATGAACCACATCTCAGTAAAACTGTTGTCTCAGCTTGTAGCATCACAAACGGGTTGTCAGTCACTTGGTCTTTGTCCGAAGAAGTTGTCTTGCTTTGGTATGGTTTTACTTTGTTAATTAGCTACATTAGCACCTGACTCTACAGTATGTCGTCCTTAGTAGGCCAAAAGCTTGGGTTGTACAGCAATGTATTCCAGTCTATGTTACCCAAGACATTGACGCCAGTTTTGAAGTGACATTATGAAGGAGTTGACTAATGGCCATGGTTAGCCTTTTAAATTTCAGAACATTACGTTGATAGTGTATAGTCTAGCCACCTGGGTTTCTGCTCGTTGTCCATCAGAGAAAAAAAACGACCCTCATCAGTGAAATGGCCAGTATGTTAATGCCATGTAACACACGCAGTTGCTTTTTTAAACGTGTATTTCTTTCAAAAATAATGTTGGAATGTCGTATTTTCTCCACATTTTACTTTCGTCTTCCTCCATAGCCTTATGTACAAATCGCAAATCCATATCACTCATGTGGAAGAGTTGGATTATCATATTCTCAAAAGTCGAGGAGTACTGTACTTGCCGACGTCGTTTTATATGATATTGTAAAACTTTGTGAGGTTACACCTTGTTAGTCAAGTACACATAATGTGTGTGTGTAGCAGAGACTACTGAAAGTAGAGGACATAATAACAATACAGAGATTAAAGTATGTGTATTATCTGTGATGAAACAAAAATATATAGCAATTGAATTAGATAACGTTTTCCTTTACTGAAATCACAGCTACACAAAGTTATGATGCTGTTCTTATGGCCTGTGACCTACAGGTGCTCACTCCAGTCCTTGTGTTACAACCTGTCTGTTTGATGACTGTTAATGCAGACAGGTTCCCTATAGTTCTCAGTAATGAGTGTTTTTAGTTTACGGTTGATCCCTGTTGATTGTCAGTTCATTAGAATAGAATGAGAGTATTTCACTTTTTGACCAGACAGAAGAGATGGTAGAAAGACTCAACCAGAGGTTCACTGGAGGACAGATGTCTTCCCCTTTATCATCATAGACTAGTTTTATAGAGAGTGCTTTATTGCAATCACCTTCATTGACGTGACATTGCCGTTATGTAAAACAGAATTGTACATGGAATATTGTGTCAACCAGATATTGTAATTTTAGAATGCACTATGATTAAGGAAAGACGCTCAACCCTTGACAACCCATTGTGTTATATATTGCCTTTGCTTTAATTCCAAATGGGGACATCCAACGTGTGTTTATGGTGAATGGGTGCAATCTTTTCTATGTGAAACAATTAAATGCAGTGTTTCTACAGTTTATGAAGAACTAGTAAAGAAAAACAAATATATTTATCAGTGCTGTAAAGTACATTTGATTATTGTTGCTGTAAATGTTTTGCTAGAATTTATATTCTATAAAAACTGAATATATTCATGAAATCTTGAACACTTGAATATGTATCTGGGGAAACAATTAAAACTAACTAATTATCTTCCAAATGTCTGGCTTTGTTTTAATTCACTTATTTTAAACCTCAGGGAGACGTTGGATAAATGTAGAACTGACACATTTTGTGTGAAAGAGTAGTGCTGACAATACCATTACAGATTAGCACATACATAGGCAAGCACATATCCTCTTTTCCTACACTTCAACATTTCTTTTCACTCCTTTTTTCTCCGCTTCAACATGAGCAGAATGTCGGCTATTTCAGCCTCCTCCCTCCCCTCAGAGAGGTCTTTCACAAGAGGCAGATTCTCCACAGGGTCTTGCAGTCCTCTTTCAATGCTCTGGCTTCCATCGTCCTCAACTAAATCTGGAGGAAAATCAACAATACAAATCAAACCATTGTCAGTGCCCTCCTGCTATAAATAGTTAACTTTAACAAATGAATGCCAGCATTAAAATATCTAAGCAAACATTAACAATAATAAATGGTAATAAATAAATCCACTAATTAGCCTGATCTATTATCATCTATCAATAACACTCCAGATTTAGTTTGCACTGATTAAGAAATAACCTAGGTCAAGACAATAATGAATTTAGACTTAATAGATAAAGAAATTACCTGCCTTGGGTTATATATCACTGACTTGCTATTTTTATACCTTGCACATTGCTGACGTGAAGAGCATCTCGAATGGGAGTTGACGGTCTCTGCATGCACACTCTGCCTTCCATGTTGTGAGGGAACTTGTTTAGAGGGGTGATTGATGGGTGCCCAGCCTGTGGTGTTGTTATTAATTTCCTCAAGGGCGTGTGCTCCTCTCCTGCTCTGTCTGATGATGCTCCAAGTGTTCTCGGTGGCCTCGGAGCTCCATCTCTGTAACCTGCGTGCCCTCTGGTGGTCGTAGTCAGTATTACACTGTCAACAGTATCACTGAGGAACTCGGAGTCTGTGGGGTTGTCAGCTTTGAGATCCAGTTCGAAACTGCACTGAGTTGTAGCGTCCGATGTCTTAGATGTCAGGTTGATGACAGTCTGTGTTCCCATGTCACGTGTTCGGGCAGACGCCATCTTGCGTTGGACCTCAGAGTTGTGTGATTCAGCCGATGGATGCTGAGACGGCACAAACTGACCGTTGACGCTCCTAGTCTGACTGTAGTCTCCTGCACATGTCACCTGTGAAATCACTACAGCTCTCTGCTCACTGCCACAGTGCCCTGTGCATCGACTGGGTGAGTTGAAAGCCATGGCTTGAGAGGGACCTTGTTGTGGCGTCCACTTTGACGCCTGGTTTAGGCCGGGGGTCTCCTCACAGAGGGGCCTCTCTGTGTGTGAGGGACCACCCTGAACCTGAAGACACAGGTGGCAGTCCTCCACCTCCGTGTATGCCATTCAAATATGAGGTTAGAGAGAGATACACAAACATATTTCCATTGGAATATAACGCCATTGCATATGAAAAGCTTCCCATTACTGATGGCATGTGGTACCAAACAGGGAGTGTTAGTTCTCGTTTACTTACATCCTCAGAGTCTGAACTTAAGTACCCTTCTCTTGGAGAGTAGCTTGGCGATTCAGAGCATTCCATAGGTCCACGGTTGGGTCCAGGACATGCTGAGGGCAAAGCTACTCATTTACTTTCCATCAGTATGATTGTGTCCAGGGAACAGAAGATTTCAGGCTGCGTACAGTGTTGCTACATAATTAGAAAACTTACATGAGCTGAAATCAGTGCAGTTGGAAGCCTGTTTAAAAACACAAATGTTACAATGAAACAAGTCATGTCAATGAATGTTCCTTTGTAGTCACAACAAGCAGTGTTGAGATTGTGTATCAATATAACCACAAGATGGCACTAGACTACTTCTTATGATATACTGTACTGCAATTACCTGAGTCAGTGAATCAGGTTCAGGGCCCCTGCTCTGTGATGTTTTCAAATCTCTAACAACATAGGAAGATAAACCAAACAGCTGGAATTACGACCATTATACAGAATGTGTCATGTATAATGTTGTAAAAGTGTCCACCATTTGTTGCAGAGTTTAATTTGGGGAACCTACTCTGTTCCTGAGGATGTGGTTGGTAATTCCTCCTTCAAATATATCTTTGATGTCCTCTGGCCAAAATAAGGTGCTGAAATGAGTTTCAACATTCAATTGAAACAAAAGAAAAAGACTCAAACCTCCTGCTGGACACTGACAAAGAGACGTGCATCAAAGTTGATATAGTGGTGAAAACCTTTACCTTCTCTTCCATACTCCTTACTGCTGAAGTCGAGGAAAAGCTCCTCCTCATGCTCTGATTGGTTGAGAGTGAAGCCCGCTGTGCCCATGGTGTGCTGTCTGGTGTCTGTGCTTCTGAGTAAGCAGGTAAACACCCATTGACCAACTCACAAGTTTACTACCACTAAAGAGATGTGTTAAGTACAACAATAGTCTCGAAAGCCAGACTTTCAGGTTTGTGCGACTACAAAAATAAAAAGGAAAAAAAGTGAGCATCAGGAAATAGAGGATAATAATTTTAGCTCAATCTCATTGGTGTGTGAAGAGAGGTTGGTGATAGTATATGCTTTTAGTTCAGTTCTCACTCAGAATCTGTGCTTCCATACAGGGCTCTGGACACTAAGGACGTCTGAGGCTGTTGTTGGGATCCGTTAGATTCGGCAGCCCAAGTAGGGCTCTCTCTCCTCCCTCCGGGTTGAGAGAAAGGCCTAAACTACAAAGGAAACCATGCAGCAGAAAATCAACAAGTCTCAACAAGTCAAATTGATTCCCTTTTTAGACCTCTTTGAATAGAATTTTAGACCTATCGTGACACCATATAGCTTTTTGTCATCCTCAAGGTGATGAAATTAGGGATTTCACTGCCATACAGACAAAAAAGTCTGAAGGATAATTTATATAAAATAAATAAGTCCCATAATTACTCAAAAGTTAATTTATTAACATTAACAGTTAACTGTAGAAAGTCACTTCAACGTGAAGAGAACAAAGTGCACAAAAGCTTCCTTGCAGGACAAGCTCATCCCATTTTTAAGACCTAGCACCTCATCTTTTAGAACGATTTTTAAAAATCCCTTGCATTTAAGACCGTTTTAGGCCTTATAAATCGGATTGATGGATTTTAGACTTTAAGGCTTTTTAAGACCAGCGCGGGAACCCTGCGGGAAAATGAAGATACAGGTTTAATTTGCATAAGGGATTATCATTCATCAGAATTGTACTTTAAACCCAAACTTGTGTATTACACTTAACTTTGCCATAATGTGAGTGGAAGCTGAATGAAAAGGAAACATGAAATGAAAATGAAAAGGTGTATGTTCTTCATTCCATGTATACATAATGTGAGTGGACCCCAAAGTCACTCCCATTCATATCGATATGAACATCCTCTCAGAGGTACCTGGGCTGGCTCTGCTACAGAGGCGTCCCAGGGACGAGGTGAACAGTGTGCCTGTGTCTGAACCCTCTGCTGGAGGGGGAACAAGCCTGAAGAGGACACTGACGAGGAGGAGGAGGAGAAGGGACTCAGGGTATCTGGTATAGGATGCTTGTAGTCAGACGCACTGTTGTCTGAAAGGTTCGACTCCAGCACTGGTGAAAGCTAAAGAGGGTAACCATTTTAGTCATGGTGCATCACAAGACTGATTGATCACAAAGTAAATATTAGCATAGGGATCTGAATTCTTTGTGTTAATTGTTTCGAAGAAGGCCATGAATGGGAGTAAACTAGACTAACCTGTTGAGACTTAAACCCCTGTGGAATACAGTGCTTTCTCTTTTTCACTGCCTGAACACTACAATACATAAATAGAAGAGAAATAGGTTAGAAAATAATAAAATCTCTATTATGATTATTGCTGCCAGATCCTTGTAAGATGCAGCTAAATAACTTTAGTTTTTTTGGCATATCAAAAGAAAATGTGTATGGCCTCTCAAACAGGACATGTCAATATTTGGGAACCACATACTGTTTATTCTTAGGGATGGATACCTGTAGTGAGGCAAGCTTTCCACAAGGCAAAGCCGAGATGGGGAGCAAGGGCTCATGGGTAACTCCAAGGGGGTCCCGTCTTTCATGGATTTGGGACCTACTTTGACATCATTGAGGTGAGTTCTTTTAGGTTGATCTGAAATAAATGGTAAATGGTAAATGGACTGCACTTTTATAGCGCCTTTTTTGCTGCTCCAAAGCGCTTTACAACGGCCGCTCATTCACCCATTCACACACAAATGGCGGCAAGCTGCCATGCAAGGCACTGGCCCGCTCACTCACTGGGAGCAATTTTGGGGTTCAGTGTCTTGCCCAAGGACACTTCAACATGTGGCCTGCCGGGGCTCGAACCGCTGATCTGCCAACCTTGTGATCATTAGACGGCGACTCTACCTCCTGCGCCACAGCCACCCCCAAAATAAATGATGTTATAGGCTTAACTATGGAGTCCTATTTAAATGTTAGTGCTACATGATCTACTCTGGCTAAGCAATAAAGCACCTACTGAACTCACCACTGTTTTCTTTCTTTGATGCAATCTGGTTGACTATGAGTAATGTAACCAGGTCCATACTAGCGGAACTGGCTCCTTTGGGGGAAGTTGGTATCCCCAAGTGTTGCCGTTTGCTCTCCATTTTTTTCTTTTCAAAGTATTCCTGACAAAAGTGAACATACCATGTCAAAGAACAAAGGCCTAGTTCAAAATCTGCTTATCTGAAGTGCCTTATGATAAAATATCTGAGTATAGGCCTTGGGTGGCACTTACCCTTTGCTTTTTCATGTCATTTCTCATCATAAACCGGTTTCTGTAATTAAGGGTTATCAAAACATAATGAATAATGTGGCATTTATTTTCTCATGGTTGGTATTAGAACTAGAATAGATAAACTTGCCACCGTGTGGAGACTTTCGTTTGACTATTTAAGCGTATGGTTTGAGAAGGAGTTTTCTAGTATTTGTTCCTCCTCACTTGTTACTGGGAAAAAAGCATAACAGCTAGCATCTATAACATAACAGCTAGCATCTATAACATAACAGCTAGCATCTATAACATAACAGCTAGCATCTATAACATAACAGCTAGCATCTAAAACATAACAGCTAGCATCTATAACATAACAGCTAGCATCTATAACATAACAGCTAGCATCTATAACATAACAGCTAGCATCTATAACATAACAGCTAGCAGATTAGCTTTATGTTAGCTTCGCTGTCAAACTCACCTTGAACCCCCGACCCAATTCATTTGTTTTCAATAAAGGTAGCTAAGCTACACTGGTAAAATAAAAAGATAATGTAGTCGTCTAGCTACATAAGCTACTATTGGTTATTTATGTTATGAAATGTAGACATTAAAACAGTTTCTATAATACATAAATAGCTGGACCGATCACCGAAGTTTGTATCTGGACCGATACAGTTGAGAAAGGCTATAGCCTACAGTGCGCGTGAGCATCACCACACCACAGACGCGAGCCACCTAACAACAACCAATGACATGCTATAATCATGCTATAATCATGCTATAATATGTCATTACAGTGCCTACAAAAACACAATACCTACACGTATTGTGTCCAAAAGTGTTAATATTATATGGCTTAACATGAATTGAATAATTAATGTTGTAATTCATGCAATTCAACATGGTACTTCAATACACGTTTCGTGATGCTGCGAAGTGCATACAGTAGTATGCAACGTTTGCAGGAAAAGTGCTATACAAATAGAGGTTATTATTATTAATAATATTATTATTACAGTACTTTGCATACGTCAGTCACGCAGCCAATCGTCTTCTTCCGGGGGAGTTGCCCACACTGCAAAACCAAATGACGGAAATACTGGAAGGTAGCGGTCCAGTTGTCGGCTAAACCATAGAACATCCTACCGTCAAAGGGTTTTTCCCCCCTCTATTTTCTCTTATTTTTCCAAGGTCTCTAATCTTCAAAAATGGATGTGATACGGAATAACACAAGAGAAGAATAAGCCTGCCCTAGCGTCGCATCGTAGAGAAAGATGTCCAATATACTTGATGCCGCGTCCAAAGTGAGATGGGACCGGACGACTGCGGCGAAGCGAGCTGTCTTTCTTGCGGCCGCAGCCTACGGTGTGAAAACCCTGTACCCCATCATACACAGACATGTCTGCAAGAGGAAAGACTGCAGGAATAACCGTGCGTCCAAAGGAGAGGAAAATGGATTGCAGGTGTCAGTCAAATCACAGACAGATGTCACTGGCTATAATAAATCCCTTGGAGTAAATGCACAATTTTTTAAGCAAATACTTGAACTGGCCAAAATCCTCTTTCCGAAGATTGTTTCCAAAGAGCTTGGTCTGCTATCTCTGCACTCTGTCGCGTTGATTTCCAGGACGTTTCTGTCTATCTATGTCGCTGGCTTGGATGGCAAGATTGTGAAAACAATCGTTGAAAAGGACCCTAGGAGCTTCATCATCCAACTGATGAAATGGCTCCTCATAGCTATCCCGGCCACGTTCGTGAACAGCATGATCCGCTACCTCGAGTGCAAGCTCGCTCTCGCCTTCCGCACTCGGTTGGTGGACCATGCTTACAAAACCTATTTCACGGACCAGACCTACTACAAGGTGAGCAACATGGACGGGAGATTGGCCAACCCCGACCAGTCGCTCACCGAGGACGTGATGATGTTCTCCCAGTCTGTGGCGCATCTCTACTCGAACCTCACCAAACCCATCTTGGATGTGATCCTCACGTCCTACACGCTCATCCAGACGGCCCGGTCCAGGGGTGCCAACGCCAGCGGGCCGACCCTCCTGGCTGGACTTGTGGTGTTCCTCACCGCTAAGGTCCTGCGGGCCTGCTCGCCTAAATTTGGGAAGCTGGTCGCCGAGGAGGCCCATAGGAAAGGATATCTCCGTTATGTGCATTCCAGGATAATTGCCAATGCTGAAGAGATCGCCTTCTACAGGGGCCACAAGGTAAAGTGATTACATTGATTGTGCACCAGGCATTGATCTTCATGCACTACAACCAAGAGAAATGGGCTGGATCAATACATGTCAATACCCAGGGTTATTGACATAATGCTACCCCTTAACAGCATCCTCCAAGTGATCAGTCACCTGGCATTCAAGCTTTCTTGATTATTCAAATGCATAGTTGCAGAACTGTCATGAATGTGTAATATGCTTTGAAGTGTGTGTGTGTGTGTGTGTGTGTGTGTGTATATGTATGTGTGTGTGTGTGTGTGTGTGTGTGTGTGTTGTGTGTGTGTGTTTGTGTCTGTGTGTCCGTGTATGTGTATGTGTATGTGTATGTGTATGTGTGTATGTGTGTGTATGTGTGTGTGTGTGTGTGTATGTGTGTGTGTGTGTGGATGTAGCTTAATGTAATTGTTATGCTTCTATCAGGTTGAAATGCGCCAGCTGCAGAAGTGCTACAGGGCGCTGGCAGACCAGATGAACCTCATCCTGTCCAAGCGTCTGTGGTACATCATGATCGAGCAGTTCCTGATGAAGTACGTGTGGAGTGGCAGCGGGCTGGTAATGGTGGCTGTGCCCATCATCACAGCCACCGGCTTCGCTGACAACGGTAAGACCTACAGCGATGGCTGTTATTCACAATAGCTTCTTGGTGTCAGGGTTCCCGCGCTGGTCTTAAAAAGCCTTGAAGTCTAAAATCCAGCAATCCAATTTATAATCCAATATATATTTTTGCAGTTATTTGGTCTAAAAATTAGGTGCTAGGTCTTAAAAACGAGATCCTGCAAGGAATTCAGTCCGACCACATCTATTTATGCGGAAATTAGGCCTAATCAAGCTGGAACCAAAAAAATGCCAATTCACTTCCTTTTTTGTCTGTATGGTAGTGAAATCCCTAATTTCATCACCTCGAGGATGACAAAAAGCTATCATATGGTGTCGCGAATAGGTTTAAAGTTATATTCAAAGAGGTCTAAAAAAGCACTAAAAAGATCTTAAATGTGACTTGACGAAACTTGTAGGAACCCTGTTGCCTATTGCCAATAAACTATTATCCCCAAGACGGCGCAACTAAGGGTGCCTAATAGGGTCACACCTACAAGCCATCACTGAGGTGAGGGAGTTAGTGCTGGGGCTCCAGTCTGTGTTTACCTCTGTACAAGTAAAGGTCTTGGATAGGTTGTCCTCTCCGGTTCAGTTGGTAGAGCGTGGTGCTAACAATGCTTTACGTTGTGGGTTGTAAGTTGCTTTGGATGAAAGTGTCAGCTAAATGGCATATCTGTGTTTGAACAAGCAGTGTCATTATGCAATAAGGTACGAGAGGCTGTGCCTTATTCTGAATGAAGTCATAGCCGAGGGGCGTTGTTAGGCTCGACGTGAAGCAGGCACCATACTTTGCAGGTGCAAATGCAGATGCTATGCAATGTATGGTAAACAGGTACATTTAGAAAACATGCCATAGCTGTTACTTTATCATGGAAGAAAGCAAGGCCTCAAACACCTCTCGGGCAATTAAATTATAATTCGTTTTAAGTTCATTAATCATAGTTAGTTCATTTAAGAGTGACTGTATTATAATCACAAAGCGCAGTTCCTGTTGATTTACATGGACATATACAGTGGCTGATCAGCGTGTGTTAGACTGCAGTAACCTTCGTGGTAGACTACATCCTGTATCTCAGTGAATAGCCTGAGGGTGTGACAGTAGATGTCAATGCTTCTGTTGTGCTTATCAGGGCTTCGCCTATTCATGCTGTTATCCTCCCTGAGGTGAAACATTGTATTTCTATACTACTCAAAAGTCTTCCCACCTCTCTCTTTTTACACGGTTTATGACACACTGTTTGGTCCCAGGAGCACAACAAAAGACCAGGCACACAACCTCACTGGGCTATGCAGTCCCATAGGAATGGCCTCATTTCATTCTGGCCCCATTCCCTTTCTTATACAGTACCTCCCTTGCCTAATGTTCACGTCTCTGCGAGCGGTCTAAGCCCCTAGGGCCAGACATGGAACTGTGCCCAGTATGTCAGCTCATGGATATGGTGTTTTCCTCTCTCCTGCAGAGACCGCAGATGGCCAAACTCAAGTGCTGGTCAGCGAGAGGACGGAGGCGTTCACCACGGCACGCAATCTCCTGGCCTCCGGAGCCGACGCCATCGAGAGGATCATGTCCTCCTACAAAGAGGTGACGGCAAAATGGTTGTCCCCTCTCCTTTTACACCCGAGTGGCACTAAAGTGATAGCCCTCTGTTACAGCCTGCTCCCGGGCGGACCGGCTGATGACAGCAAGGGTTTTCAAGGGTGAATGAATGAATGTCCTCCTGGTACATTCAATCACCGTGAACTGAGACAGGCCTGGGTTGAAATAGGATTTAAAACTATTTCAAATATCTATCTGTGGTTGGTTGTGTTTGCGTGGTGCAATTGAACTAATGGAATAGTCCTGAAAAGTGCTAACCCCACGCATCTGGCAGTGAGTACAGACTCAGGCCGACACTCAAAGCATTTGAAAGGATTCTGGGTTGAGGCCATGATACCATGAACCCACCTTTTAATCCCGAAATGGTGATGCATGTCCATTCATGTTCATTCATTTATTCCATCGCTTCATTTTTAGGCCTCTAAGAGGATTTGCCTTGAAAGGGCATTTTTATTTAGCTGCTGTATAGTGTTTCTAATCTGATTGTTGTGTGTGTTTGTTGTCATATTTGGGGATATATCAGTAATAACTATGAAATGACTCTGAGGGTAAAAAGCAGATGAAACGGTGATGTGCATTGTCAGCGTGTACCGTATTGGTTCCGTTTCATTAAGAGGAATTGAGAATATCAGGTCTTCGTGGTAAATTATGCAAAAATGATTGTTCTCCAATACTTTGCATTGTGAATCGGAAACCCAATCGAAGGTTACATTTAGCTGGAAGGTTACATTCAGCTGGAAGGTTACATTTAGCTGGAAGGTTACACTCAGCTGCATTACACCAACATGCTTTTCTACCATTGTGACTGCCAATGGCAGCCTTAAAGTCTAAAATCCAGCAATCCAATTTATAAGGCCTAAAAAGGTCTCAAATGTCAGTTATTCGGTCTAAAAATGAGGTGCTAGGTGTTAAAAATTAGATCCTGCAAGGAAATCAGTCCAACCACATCTATTTACGTGGAAATTAATCAAGCTGGAACCAAAAAAATGCCAATTCGCTTCCTTCTTTGTCTGTATGGCAGTGAAATCCCTAATTTCATCACCTCGAGGATGACAAAAAGCTATCAGTGTCGCGAATTGGTCTAAAATTATATTCAAAGAGGTCTAAAAAAAGGCATACTGCATACATGTTTGCCTATGATGACTGATGTATTGATGATTCACTTACTTCAGACAAGGTAAGTCGCTTTGGATAAAAGCATCTGCTGAATGTCAAAACATTTAAATAGAAATGGAAAAATGGATGGAAAAAGAAGGGATGGGGATTATTAAGTACAGTTGTGGATGCCACCCCAGCAAGCCCCTGCTTGCGTGCTCAGCTGGGCCACAGCGCAAACAGCCACATTCCTGAGGTTGTGCGCCTCACTCCACAACACACGAGGCCTCGCGTCTGCTGTCACCTCAGACAGCGTCAACACCAGAGGCCCACAGGCTCGGTTGGACCCTAAATTAGCATGTTTGATTTTTCATTTTGCCCAAATCATCCCAAATTCTCAGAAAATCAATAATTTAAATGACTGAGATGATTTGGGCATGTCGTTTTGAACATGCTTATTTAGGGTCCATTGACATCCATAGGTCTTTGGTTAAAAATGCTAACAGTTAGCGATTAGTGACAGTGCCCAGTTGAACAGAACCTAAGTGTGGATTGAAGTCTGTCCTTACCTTTCAGGGTAAGGAACCCAATGTGATGGATGAACTATCCCTTTAACTGTTAACCTACTTCTAGGAATAAATAGGTCATAAACATGTTTCACATCAGGTCAGTCATCAACAGTCAGTGAAAGCTCTGCCCTATACTTTGTGTGTGTGTGTGTGTGTGTGTGTGTGTGTGTGTGTGTGTGTGTGTGTGTGAGAGTGTGTGTGAGAGTGTGCGATTGTGTGAGTGTGCGAGTGTGTGTGTGTGTGTGTGTGTGTGTGTGTGTGAGTGTGTGAGTGTGCGAGTGTGTGTGTATGTGTGTGTGAGAGAGAGTGTGTGTGTGTGTGTGTGTGTGTCATCACTGTAGCTCACCCTGGAGCGTCAGCAAGTTTTCCTCTCTGGTGGCTTAGTCTAGCTGGGAATAATCCTCCATCTGTTGATCATCCAGTGGGCTCGCCCTCTCAGGAGGAGGCACGTCTACCCCACGCAACGCATGCTGCTGTCTCTGGCTCAGCTCCGCGTCTTTCTCCCAGTCCCAATGCACCACGCCTCACTGTGCCACCAGGGAGAGATTTCCTAAACACTTTGTTCTAAACTTAGCCCAGCTACCTCAGCAAAGAAGCTGCAACAGTAATAGAAAATAAAGCAACAGCATCACTGACTACCCAGTCACAGTAACAAATGTCATTTATAATAAGTGT
The DNA here is from genome assembly GCF_963989245.1 of Nansenia antarctica. Taxonomy (NCBI): domain Eukaryota; kingdom Metazoa; phylum Chordata; class Actinopteri; order Argentiniformes; family Microstomatidae; genus Nansenia; species Nansenia antarctica. The sequence continues at coordinate 39,448,166 of NC_137678.1, forward strand.
ACAGTAAACAAATGATGTAGCGGCCCTCTGTAGAAGGAGTGATGGAATGAAGCCTGGGAATGAAGCAAGACGTTTAGTCACTTTCTGTGATCAAAGAGACAAATCATTTGGCCGCCATTAAGATACTGTCGTAGTAACTCTATTGCTATAAGACACCTTTACTTCAAAATATTATTTTGGCATTTTGATACAGTTAGAGTTACAAATGCTACTGGCGAAATACCTAGGTTTCACAACTGGTTTTCTGCTTAACAGATTTACTGTGTTGTTGGGGGGACAATTAACCACACTGCCAAGTGTGTATTTCACTGTACAGATGTAGCCTACAGGCTTAGAAAAAAGCTGCATCCCAGAGCCATCAAATATTCTTTGGCTGTCCTTGGGAGAGAACCCTTTGAAGAACGCTTTTGGTTTCCATGGTGAACACTTTCCGCAGAAAGTTCGAAATGGAACCCAACATATTTATTTAGAGGATTCTCCCACAGGGACAGCCAAATTAAATAAACAGGTTGTTCAGGGCTTCTTAGAATTGCCCTCGCAGGGTTAAAGTGACCTAACTAGCTCACTCTGACTCTGACTGGGCTTATTTGGACCACACGGAATGACCGTTGACCTTCCTGGTTGTGTGTGTGATAGGTAACGGAGCTGGCGGGCTACACGGCACGAGTGCACAACATGTTCCTGGTGTTTGGCGAGGTGCAGAAGGGCGTGTTCAAGCGGTCGACCGTGACAACCGGGACGGGGGAAGAGAAGAAGAAGGTGGCCAGGCCAGAGATGCACATCGACGGACCTCTGGAGATCAAAGGTACACTGGAGGAACATGTGTAGTGTTAGTACAGCTAAAGTATCAGGCCTAGTTGTAGTGGAGTGATTGTAGTACAGCTATAATGGAATGTTACTTGTTGTCACGGTAACGACACCTGGGATGCATTTCATTCCAGAAAGTCCCATCTCTGCCCTCTTTCACTCCACATCTCAAATCGGAGAGAGCTCGGTGTGGGTGTCAAGGCAACAATAATGGCACCTATTTTGCATCGTGTCTCTTTCACCGGTCCATTCTCATCGGACCCTTAAGAAGGAGTAAACGAGGGAGCAGAGAAGGAGACAATTATTTGGAATGGGATGCAGCCCTACTGTTTGCTGATGCAACACTGAGTCACAGGGCCTGTCTATACTGGGCATGCTCGTTTGCTGTGGTGAATCATCGTGGAGGGGGTTCAACGTGATGGGTGGGTTTATTGACAAGGCTACAGGCGATGCGTACACCCACTCTCTATCAGGCTGCCTCAAGTTTGTGTTTCAGCAGGCTGGCAGAGTTACAAACTCCTCCTTGAAGCACGGCAGACACTGGGCTGCAATTACCGAAGAGTACTCACACGCAGGACACACATGTGCACGCGCACACACACACACACACACACACACACACACACACACACACACACACACACACACACACACACACACACACACACACACACACACACACACACACACACACACACACACACACACTACTCTTTAGCCAGCAGATGAAGCTTGTAATGCAGCTCTCTGTCACAAGACACAGAGCACACAAGTTCTCAAGGTTAAATCATATAGTTGAATGTCCCTTAACATCAGGGCCTTACTGCCCTACCTTTGTTTGATGAGTTTAAAACAGCTATTGACCTAGGGATGAAAGGTCTTTTCTGGTAGTTTTGTTTTTGTTGTTTTTTTAAATCAGATTTTTCTGCCTGAAGGTAGAAGTGGATGGGACAGATTGTCTAAAAACCTTGTTGGAGCGCTTGTTGACTGCTCTGAGGTAGTTTGTGAGTTGGTCTGCTTCTGTCCTATAATCTTGCTTGCTCGCTTGATGATCCTTGCTAGCTTGGTCTTGTTTTTGACTGTCAGATGGTGGAGACAGTAATCCAGGTTGAATGTCAATACTCTCAATGAGTTTATTTGGTTTGTAGACAAAGGGTATTCTCCTTCTCACATTGAAGCTCCTAATTGTCCTTTTTAAGAACACATGTGTGCAGATTTAAAACCTGCTCTACCTCCTGTCCCATGACAGTGAGTGGCTCGGCGAATGGGTGTGATGACATATTTGCTCTGTTGTCTCCCAGACACAGCTGGTCTTCCTGACGTACAGTGCAACTAGCAGTGAGCCAGGACGCCAGGGTGGAGACATAGCTGTCATACTTGTTTACAGTACGTTCGTCAAACAGGCAAAACACTAAAAGCCAAGACCTTTGCATATTTCAAACGGCACTCACGGTATTCAATCCAGATGAGAGGGGGAGAATGTGATTCTAAACGTAGCTGAAAAAAGCAAACACAGCTCCAACCTGTTGTGTCCTTTAAGACCATATGGACCAGCATCCTTACGAGGGTTCCTCCTGCAGAAGACAGCTAGGACATATCAGTCTTCCCCTGATACTGATATAGAGCTTTCCTCTGGGGTCTGTCTGGCTGATATCCTGCATCTCAGTGGGGCCTTTGTTCTGATCAAATACGGCATAACGAAAAAAGTGTTGTTTATTTGCAATTCATTTGCAAGCTGGATGGGGTCCAAGCATTGGATAGATTGGCCCTGCTGTGGTTTGGCCATCATGAGAACAAGGTTAAGGCCTTTCCGGGCGTCCGGCGTGAATGCCTTCCCAGAAATGAGCAGCTCCTCAACCTTGTTTTAGTTAACTCAGTTTAGCATTACTCTTCCTATTTTCCAATGTCGCTATTTAGAGTGTGGGATTTTGTGTTATGTTGTAGGAAGGCGTATTTGTTACGTACCAGACACAGGTTCACATCTTTCGTAACCCAAGGTTTTTTGGTAGGATATACTTTCACAGTTTTTGTGGGAATACTAGAGTCTGGACAGATACAACACATCGCAGGTGAGGGAGTCAGTAAGCAGGTCAATACCATTGTCACAACCATGAAAGAAAACATCCCTAATTTACATACGAAAATATTTCCATAACGAAGCTCAGGAGCGTCACCTATCCAGCTATGGGTAACCTTTGTTTGTGTGCATGCGGCTTCTGCCTCTGTCAGGGCCTGGGGAGGAGATGCACCTCCACTGTGGTCAGAGCGCCCGAGATGTACCTGGAGATAATGTCAGGCACATTTTCAAAACACACCAGGAGTATTCATGCCAGAGATTACTGAAGTATCTGTACTGCATTCAATACCGCATGATACTGGACATAGTGTTATATCTGAGAGAGAGAGAGAGAGAGAGAGAGAGAGAGAGAGAGAGAGAGAGAGAGAGAGAGAGAGAGAGAGAGAGAGAGAGAGAGAGAGAGAGAGAGAGAGAGAGAGAGAGAGAGAGAGAGAGAGAGAGAGAGAGAGAGAGAGAGAGAGAGAGAGAGAGAGAGAGAGAGAGAGAGAGAGAGAGAGAGAGAGAGAGAGAGAGAGAGAGAGAGAGAGAGAGAGAGAGAGAGAGAGAGAGAGAGAGAGAGAGAGAGAGAGAGAGAGAGAGAGAGAGAGAGAGAGAGAGAGAGAGAGAGAGAGAGAGAGAGAGAGAGAGAGAGAGAGAGAGAGAGAGAGAGAGAGAGAGAGAGAGAGAGAGAGAGAGAGAGAGAGAGAGAGAGAGAGAGAGAGAGAGAGAGAGAGAGAGAGAGAGAGAGAGAGAGAGAGAAAGAGAGAATTTGAATGTAAATGAATTACTGTAAAAAGCCTTTATTGGTGTAATTCAACACAAAAAAACTATGCAATACTTACAAATAAAACACATAACTCAATCACATCTTAAAAATGTAAAAAACAACAAAAAGTGTTGGAGGCAACGATCAATGTGTGCATCTGGTGATAGAGTGCTCCTCACTAAGCACTACTGCTATTGTTAGGGCTCTGTTAACACTAGAACAGCCAGAGTAAAGAAAAATGTTATACCTTTGCACTCGATCAAATTTCAGGACCCTCCTTTCATGACTTTTCCTAGATATGTGCGTTCTACCACCCAGTATCCTTACATTTTCAAAATCACATCAGGATAAGCTAGTATAAAGCTATTTTGCCGTTTTTCTGTGTAGGAAGCAGGCTCATTTACAAGCGGCCAACTAGTGGTCTTTGTGTGTAAATTAGGGATGCACCGAACATTCGGCCACCGAATGTATTCGGCCGAATATCGCAAAATAAAGCACATTCGGTATTCGGCCGAATGTGTGAAAACACATGTTTACCACCGAATAGTGGCCGTGTTTTGATGACGCAATACAATTAAATATAACTCTCAACAGGCGCGCGGCCCGAGGCGACGCACGTTCGTAAATTCACTCAGGAAATCCGATCAGCACTCGTGGAATGCCTCTCGTCCAATCAAATGACTCGGTTTCTCTATGACGTCGGGCCCAGTGTGCGCTCCAGCGCTCTCAGAGCGACTTTACGAACGCAACCTTACACTCATCTAGCTAGTTAGCTTAGCAGTCGTAGCTCAATTTAAAATTGGAGTGAGAAGCAGAGTTGTTGCCTTGTTGAAAACATATTCAGACTCCCAGCTGTTCTACACGAGTTTATGACATGCAGCTGTATCATGCGGTGGTTTCTATGCAAACCAGAGACTATAAAAACAAAAGATATTCATTCTGAAATAACATGAACTATTATCCTTACACTCAGGTGGACTCAATTCAACTTGTTGAATGACTTGTTGAAGACATTTAGCATTTGACCTAATTTTAAGAGTGACAAAGGGTCTGAATACTTATGTACATGAGGTATTTCTGTATTTACATTTTAATACATTTGCAAACATTAAAACACGTTTTTACTTAGATTATGGGGTACTGTGTGTGGATTGATGGCAAATCTATTCAAAAATGTGAAAAAAGTGAAGGGGTCTAAATACTTTCTGAAGCCTATGTAGAGACAAATCATGAATATCATTAACTTGAACCCTGGAAAGCAGTAGAGATTAAATCCCACGATAATTAGTTATAATAAGTTATATATAAAAGTTCTTTTTTTTCAATCTCAATTTCTTTCTTTGAGAAGCATGAATAAAAAGCAAAATGTATTTAGTTTATGCAATGATAAAATTAAAAACTGCCGATACACATTCGGTATTCGGTATTCGGTATTCGGCCAAGTGTTTCCTTAAATTCGGCTTCGGCCTCGGCCAAGAATTTTCATTTCGGTGCATCCCTAGTGTAAATAGCAGCTTGAGCATTGTACCGAGGCGGCTCTCTCAGCAGGTAAAAAAGGCACGGCTGTTGTAGTGTTAAAGTAGCGAAAAAGAGAGAATGAAGAGAAGACTTCGCATGGAATCTGCTGCTCCCAAGGGCAGTCGACCTGACAGATGATACCTGTCGGCCGAAACCTTTTTTTTGCGTGGAATAAAATAATAATGCACCCATATATATGCCATTTAGCTGATGCTTTTATCCAAAGCGACTTACATTGCAGTGAGTGCATACATTTTTCAGTATACATAGTCCCAGCGGGAATCGAACCCACAACCTAACCGTTATCACAATGCTCTACCAACTGAGCCGCAGAGGACCACAACAGGGTTGCCGCGCTGGTCTTAAAAAGCCTTTAAGTCTAAAATCCAGCAATGCGATTCATAAGGCCTAAAAAGGTTATTAGGTGCTAGGTATTAAAAATGAGATTAGCTTGTCCTGCAAGGAAATCAGTCCGACCACATCTATTTACGCGGAAATGAAAAAGTACTTTTGAGTAATTATGGGACTTATTTATTTTATATTAATTATCCTTCAGACCTTTTTGTCTGTATGGCAGTGAAATCCCTAATGTCATCACCTCGGTGCCACGAACAGGTCTAAAATTCCATCCAAAGAGGTCTAAAAAAGGTCTAAAAATGTCACCTGGGAGCAGCATTCTGTGTGTGGGCTTCTCTCCAGTATTCGATGACGCTGTTTTTAGCCCGGGATCGGATCTGTAGATAAGTGAATCAAGTGTACATCTGTTTTTTTGGATTGCTCAGTTACAGTAGCCCCTTAGCTCTTACATCTTCACATCTATGTCCGTCGAGCGTCGACAGTACTATATCTAAATAGGAATAGTATTGTAGCGAAGAGCGGGGTAGATAGAGTAGCTTACCCAGAGCGAGGATCGAACTCACAACTGTCCGCTTCCCAACCGGGGGTCGACTGCCCTGGGCCAAGATAGTTAACTCCCTGGGCAGAGACGCTAACGGACCTTTATCTAGGGGTCGGTCCAGAATAACGGCCACTCTTTTATCACAGTCGCCTAATGTGCTGTCTTCCAACGTGAGCGTAGTCATGATAGTACAGTAATCTCTACACAACGACTGACTGACTGAACCTGTTTGTCCCCCTCCCCTGTGCAGGGAAAGTCATCGATGTGGACAAGGGCATCGTGTGTGAGAACGTCCCCATCATCACCCCGAATGGAGACGTGGTGGTGTCCAGCCTAAACTTCAAGGTGAGAAAGGAACACACAACCTGGTTGCATTGGTCTTGGAACTACGGTTTATTTATATATCCCTCTCTCGAGCACCCCTGGGTTTCACCTGTGGGGTGTTTGTTACTGTGTGTCGACTCTCCTGTGTGTTCATTAAGAAACACTAGACTCTCCTGTGTGTTCATTAAGAAACACAGCAGCCATTTTCTCCTGGGATTGTGGTACGGGCTTTGTTCTGCTAACGTTCGTCCGATTTGAATGAAATTAGAACTGAACTGAGGTGAACTGTACAGTATTACGTCGTAGCTGCATAATGTTATCATATATGTGTTATATATGTGATGTAGGTGGAAGAGGATATGCACCTGCTGATCACAGGCCCTAACGGCTGTGGGAAGAGCTCTCTGTTCAGGATCCTCAGTGGCCTCTGGCCGGTCTATGGAGGACTGCTGTACAAGCCCTCCCCTCAGCACATGTTCTACATCCCACAGAGGTGGGTGACACACACACACACACACACAAACACACACACACACACACACAAACACACACGTACGCACACAAACACACACATACACACACACACACACAAACACACACATACACATACACACACGGACATACACACGCACAAACACGTGCACACACGCACACACACACACACGGACACACACACACACACACACACACACACATAAACACACAAACACACACACACACACTGTTGATACAGCTGCGGTATGTCATCGTATTGAAACACTGTGTGTGTGTGTGTGTGTGTGTGTGTGTGTGTGTGTGCGTGTGTGCGTGTCTGTAATCGCATACCGTGTAACCGGACCCGTATGAGAGTCAGAGGAAACCAGAGCGGAGAGCAGTGAAATATTTACCAGACGCCTCTGCCAGCCTCCCCACAGGAGAGCTGAATATTTCACATGTTATGAGATGAAGCGTTGGCTAGCCTAGCCTCCCGGGCGCTAACCAGCAGCAGCTAAAGGATCTGTACTGGATGTTACTTCCTTTATACTCCTAACACCTCCTGTCACACCTCCGCTGTTCCCCAACACTTAGGCCCAATCCCGATTCCCTTTTCTACCCCTATTGCTCGTTTTCGAGTGTGACTCGATTTCAAGCCAAGGCCTTCGAACAGAGCCACAAGCCATAGGGGTTGAAATCTACCCCTATGAATTGGGACAGCCCTTCACGACGGATACGTCATCAGCAGTGGTTTAAATAGACGCGGTACGGGTGACACGTTATGTTGCCGGCGAATTCTCACATCTCGCAATGCCTTCTTCAGCTGTGTTTATTTTTGTTGCGTGTGCTATAAGCATCTTTTTTAGTTTATTATCAACACACCTGAGAAATCATGGAAGAGGGACAACCCTTCAAGACTGATACGTCATCAGGAGTATCGTAGAAAAGCATTGACGCTCGCGACTCATTCACAACTTCACTTTTACGCTATCAATCGATCAAACAAGTCATCAAATAAAAAAGAACAATGCTTCATTATCAGACCATGACAGAATAACGGCGCTCTAACCTGTATGAAACCTGTGCTCCTACCCTGCCAGTCTGCACTGATTTAGGACAACAGTGCAACAACTTCGCGGCTGAACTTTAGTTCAATTTACGGCGTCATATATAGGGTTGGGTACCGAAAACCGGTACCGGTATGGTACCGGTTACTTTACATTCGGTACCTACCGAACCGAATTACAAGAGAGATTTCGGTTCCTCGTTTCGGTTCCTCTGTCGCCCCCTGGTGTCCGAAACGGACGTTACATGCAACTGCACGTGACATCGCCTGTTAAAGTTCCACTCAGTGCATGTAATCCGAGACTGAATCGCTCTCAACAAGTGCGAGGCGACGCGCTTGCAAAACAGTTTTGTGATTGGTCTGAATTTAGCGGGAAATTTGGATTTCAGGAAATCCCTCTCCTTTGCGTCTCTCCATCACTTAAACAACGACATTGGCAGGGGAAAAGAATTGGAGTCGAATTTTTATTGACAACGGATTTACATGCTGGAAAAACATGCTGCTAAAATTCAGGGAACATTTTGACAATAAGAGACACAAGGAAGCTGTAGTCGCGTGGTCTAACTATAGTACAGGGCAATATGCGTGGGGCAAAAATAATCTAAAATCATCACGAACAGAACGGCGGAGGTACGGGAAAACAGGGCTCATGTCGCTGTCATCAAAGGTAAAAGTTGGTTTTCTTTAACTCAGCTGATGCATTACCTTGCTGTTGATTGTTTACCGAATGCTCCATCTGACTGTCACACTGTGATTTTACAGTTAATGAGTAACGTTAGCTCGTTTTGTGCGTGTACTCTCATGAAGGCCTACTTCATATTGATAAGCTGATAATCTTTCAGTGTGTGTGTGTGTGTGTGTGTGTGTGTGTGTGTGTGTGTGTGTGTGTGTGTGTGTATGTATGTACTGTATGTGAGTCAGTCACAAGTTTATATTCTACGGACGTTGTTCAGTGCTGTATGCGCGTTCCCGGTTCTGTGTGTACTCTTGTATACTTCATATTCAATGAGCTGATTATCTTTCACTGTGTGTGTGTGTGTGTGTGTGTGTGTGTGTGTGTGTGTGTGTCTTGGGCGTATCTGTCAGTCACATGTAGGCTATATTATACGGTAACCTATGTTCAGTGCTGTAGTTCCCCATGTTCTGCTGCAACTGTAGCATCAGGATATGTTGGTATTTGATCACCTTATATAAAACATCGCTGCTCAGCATTAATGGCGTGCACTCGGAAAATCCAAACGGTACCCAACCCTAGTCATATACCATCAATGGGAAACATGGAAAAATGCATGACTTACATGTTTAATTTTATGACGTTCCGAAATCCGAAGTGACAGGAACACTGCCGCTGTCCACTGTCCACTGCATTAATTAACTATTACTACGTTAGACACAGCACCGACATAAAATAGATTTTTTTGGTTATGCTTGTTATAAATAAAAGGTCTATAATGCATTGTAATGACATTAAACTAAGATAATAAGATGGTTATCATAATTTTTCAAATCTTTATTAATAAGTAATTACAGAGAAAGTAAAATGACATTTCCGCATTGAATAGAGCGACATAACATTTCTGTAGATGATTCGCAATGCATCCTGGAATCAAGGGGTAGCGTACCCCTATGGCTTCGAAGCTAGTCTGGTCCTGGAATCGTTCGAAATGAAGTCATAGTTAGCCCTCGAAATGAAGCCATGGCTCGATGAAATATGAATTGGGATAGCCCTCCCCCTAAACGTGAACGCGCAAATCAAGCCATAGGGGTGAAAACGAAGCCGTAGGGATGAATTGGGATTGGCCCTTAGTGTGATGAAATGGCCCTCTGGAGGTTAATGCTACAGTGTTAGATCAACTAGGATGTGTGTGTGTGTGTGTGTGTTTTGCTTCATGAAAAAAAAACAGGATGCACTCCAGAAAAAGCTGAACCCGCAATTATTTTTAGATTTTTGAAAACTGAAAGTTCGAAATGTTGATCGAGTATGTTACAAAAAAGAATAGAAATACCGGTAGACAGTTTTTTTTTTTTCTTCAACATTTCGGTTCTGTGTCCTTTATCGAGACAGAGTGTGTTACCCCACAATGAATCTCAGTCAGGACCCCAACATGAATACAAGCTGTTCCCCCCTCTCTCCCTCCCTCCCTCCCCCACCAGGCCGTACATGTCCATAGGGACGCTGCGTGACCAGGTCATCTACCCAGACTGCCTGGAGGACATGCATGAGCGGGGCTACAGGGACAAGGACCTGGAGGCCATCTTGGACATTGTCAACCTCAACCACATTGTCACCCGAGAAGGAGGTAGGAACTGGGGGGCGGGGGTGTAGAGGGTGGTACGAACTAGGGGGTTTGAGGGAGATGGGGACTGGAAGTATGTGGTGGGTGTTCAAACTTGGGGCGGGGGTGGGGGGGGGGGGGGGGTTGGAGTCGAAGGGTATGAGGGTGAATGTGTTCCCTGTGACAAGAGCACACGTTAATGATGTATTATTAACACTCCAATCTGATGTGCAAGAGTTATCAAAACATTTACATTTACATTTTTGGCATTTAGCAGACACCTTATTCCAAAGCGACTTACAATCAATACATTTGACTAAGCAATGAATCATCAATCCACCAGTCGTAGCAGGAAGAGTAATCCAGCTCAGGCCCGGGGCCATTGATAGAAGGAAAAACCTTCTTCTATCACCTTCTTCTAAACCTAACTTTTTATTTGTATTTGTTTATTTAGACACTGGAGAAACAGAGAAACAGTACAAGGGGGGCAAATAGAAGTTTTTAGGGGACACAGTAGAGGGGAAAAGCGGGTGTCTTCAGGAGACGCAATGCTGGGGGGCAGTAGATGTCTCAGGAGGAGCAGTTAAGGTGTAACCTGAAGAGATGGGTCTTCAGTCTACAACGGAAGATGGGTAGTGACTGCAGTTCTGACAGCCGTGGGAAGCTCATTCCACCAGCGGGGAGCCAGTGTCAAAACAAACAACAGGCAAATGTAGTCTGAAACTTAAGAGGTAACAAATTGACATGGAAGTCAATGACACACCTATAAATTAAATAAATAAATGTTGACCTCTAGTCAAGTCAAGTTTATTTGTATAGCACATTGTCCTACACAAGGCAACTCAAAGTGCTTTACCTACAACATTGAAAGACATTATATTAAAGTCAATTAGAATTTAAAACAATCTTAATAACTTATAACTAACTTATAACTTAAAAGCAGTTAAAAAAGTGATAAACATATCTGTGTGTGGAGACAAGACAGATGGCCTGTTGTGTGTCGACATACTCAATTCCTCTTGGTTCAGCTAGCACATCTAGACATCTTCCTCAAAAGCTTCACGGTCTCTGTTGAAATATAAATGCAATATCCTGTGTATAACGTATACAGGTGCAACTCAAAAAAATTGAATATCGTGCAAAAGTTCATTCATTTCAGTAATTCAACTTAAAGGGTTAAACTTAAATAGTATATAGACTCATTGCATTGTACATATGCATGATTATACTTTTCAGAGGGCTGACATTTCTGTATTTAAAATCCTTTTCTTATTGATTTCATGTAATATTAAAACATTTCTGAGATATTTAATTTCATAAGCTGTAAGCCATAATCATCAAATTTATAACAAATAAAGGCTTTAAATATCTTGCTTTTCATGTAATGAGTCCATATAATATCTAAGTTTAACCCTTTAAGTTGAATTACTGAAATAAATGAACTTTTGCACGATATTCTAATTTTTTTAGTTGCACCTGTATGTAGAATGACCAACCAGGATATTTCTATCAGTGGCGTCCCTTCATGGCGGTGGCTGTATTTAGACCCCTAATTGCTTGTATTTATACTGTATTTAATCCAGGTGCTTTCCCAACCTCCTGATAGAGTACCAACAATAGGGTCTATTGTTGAGGCCCAAACTAAGCTTGGTGACCTGGGGTCAAAGCCATGAATGGCTGCTCTGTACCCATGTGTGAAGCATCTCCAAGTCAGTCGGAAACTCAACTCAAATAATCTCTGTAATACAGATTTTTCGGATGTTGGCTTCAATCCAAAGGCGATAATTACGTTTCTCATTGAGGAAAGGCTACAGAGGACAGTGGAGTCCATGCTCTCCTGCGTCACACGGCCAGCATCCATAGTCTGGATTAGGAAGAATGGCGCTTTGATCTGTCGTTGTTCAAAGCTGAAATTAATATTTCTTTGTAGCTGGACAAAGATAATGTTTGTTTCTCTCTCTACCCTCTGTGGTTTGATAGCAGCGACAGTTCAATTCAGTTTAGTCAAGCGTGACAATCTCTCTCCAGTTTAATGTTTTCCAAGAATTATAGCACCCGCTGTGTATTATAATCCTCTGGTTTATGTTAGTAATGGTCAATAAGACCCTGGTCTAAGTCAATAGTGGTGATTGGGATAATGTCCCACAGTGTGTGTGTGTGTGTGTGTGTGTGTGTGTGTGTGTGTGTGTGTGTGTGTGTGTGTGTGTGTGTGTGTTGAGTTGTATCAGTAGTAACTGTGATGTCTCTGTGAGGTGCAGGCTGGGATGCAGAGATGGACTGGAAGGACGTGTTGTCTGGAGGAGAGAAACAGAGGATGGGGATGGCTCGCATGTTCTACAACAGGTCAGACAGACACCTCCATCTTTGTCTAAAAACGATATACTGTACATTACAGGCCTGGGCCAAAATAGGTTTTGTTTTCTTTCAAAAATGTGCTACATTACATTACATTGGCAGTAATGACGTGAGTTCTCCCCCTTACAATGTGAGCGCTTTGGGAGTCTGAAAATGCAATGAATTATCTAATTTGTCAATGAATGAAGCGTTCATTAGGTAGTTGATTAACTAGAGATGTTTTGTTTGTTTGTTTGTTTGTTTGTCAGGCCCAAGTATGCCCTGTTGGATGAGTGCACCAGTGCAGTGAGCATCGACGTGGAGGGGAAGATATTCCAGGCGGCAAAGGATGCTGGGATATCGCTGCTGTCAATCACCCACAGGCCCTCCCTTTGGTAAGAGACAAACACAGCACACTACAGGACATGTAGTCCCCTCTGCCACTGCTGATATCCTCCCAGTGTCGAGCATGACTGTAGAACAAGCACCAAGACCAGACCCAAACATCATATAACAAGACATAACAAGACATAACATGACATAACATGACATAACATCACATGGCAAGACATACAATATCAAAAAGTATTCACCTAGCATAACATAACACAACCTTAAAACAATACTAAAATTGTTACCCAACACACACAAATAAACAAAACACAACACAAAATCCCATAAATAAACTCTTCGAACCCCCCCCCCCCCCGAACCTGTGATCACGCTTCGGTCTCTCCACCCACAGGAAGTACCACACGCACTTGCTGCAGTTTGACGGTGAGGGAGGTTGGCGGTTCGAGCAGCTGGACACGGCGACCAGACTCTCGCTGACGGAGGAGAAACAGCGCCTGGAATCGCAGCTGGCGGGCATCCCCAAGATGCAGCTAAGACTGAACGAACTCTGCAAGGTCCTAGGAGAGGACTCTGTCCTCAAAACGGCCGACGTGAAAGAGGAGTGATGGAGAGAGAGAGAGAAAGATAGAAACGGATGGATGGATGGATGGATGGATGAATTAATGGATGGATGGCCAGAGAAGTAATAGTATTATGTTTTTTGAACGCATTAGAACGCACACCAACCGCATATTCAAATATACAATTTCAGTTTATTTGTTTGAACAATGTGGTAACATTCTTTTTCTTTTTTCTTTTTTCACTTTTACTAACTTTAAAACGTTGCTACTTTTAGAGGGATGTTTTCTTTTTATTGTGGTAGTCTTTTAGAACGTACTTTTAAGAAATTTATTTATTTTCCTCTTAATCTTCTTATTTAATTCTAAAGAGATCAGTTATTTGTTGAGAGTTGTTTACACTCAAACGTTTCTCTTCTAAAAGTTAGGCAGTTTATTGAACACAATCCAGATTGACAATGACAGCTATTTTTAACTATTTAACAATCCTATCAAGTCAATCAGAATGCCGATTCATTTCAATCTTAGCCTCGAGCCTGTGGCACCACAGCTTTCGTCAGATTGTGTCTTTTTCCCCTAATCTCAGATCTCATCCTAATGTTACTGAATCTGTTGTTGGTAGCTTGTGTCTGGAGCACATCAGCAGGATCATATCACTGTCCTGATAACTCATCCTAGCTCTCAGAACTCATCTGGTTACAGGCTTCAGCACGGCAAAGAGGCGGCCATCTTGGGAGCTATTATTGGACGTGTTAGTGACGGAGGTCTGAACCCAGGCCTATAGGCTTCTGGTTTATTGAACAAATACAATGTGTCTCTAGCCAGACCCCAGCCGGACTAACGCGCGCACACACACGCGCACACACACACACACACACACACACACACACACACACACACACACACACACACACACACACACACACACACACACACACACACACACAGTGTCACATATGCCCTGCACCACACTCATGTATGCATGCATGCACTTGAGACACACACACACACACACGCACACACACACACACATACACACACACACACACACACACACACCAGCTGGCAAGGCTCTATCCTATGTTTACATAGAAAACACTGTTCTGTTCTCCATGTTTCTCAGAACACATTTTTAAGATTTACAACATAAACATATGTACAGAAAGGCTTTTAAATGAGCTTTTAAATTGTTTTAAAGTTTCATGTTCCTTGTTCCTTGATGCACCGTCCACCACCATTGAATGACACACGATCGCAGTCTTGTTTTACCTATGCTGGAGATGGCAAATCATCCATTGTGCTGTATATTGACCCAAACCCACTCAGTTGAATTATAAACTCCTCAAAAAAAGTTCAGGGATTTTGTAAAAAATTAATTTGGGCCACTACCCACACGTCTAGCTGTGTTGCTCATTCCACGAATGCATGATCCCAAGTTGTACCTCGTTGTAAAGGTGACTAATCAGGCTTTCCAACGCTATAAAATACAATACCAATTGGTATTATTAAGGGGGAGGAATAATCGACCGAAATAACATTTCCTAAATTTTTTGGAGGAGTTTAATTCAGTTGTCATGATATTATCTATGGTCATAACTGTTGTGATGTCACATTCCTTTTTTTTTTACGACAATGACCACTGTAGTCTTTAGTTGTGT
Organism: Nansenia antarctica; assembly: GCF_963989245.1. Lineage (NCBI taxonomy): Eukaryota > Metazoa > Chordata > Actinopteri > Argentiniformes > Microstomatidae > Nansenia > Nansenia antarctica. The sequence goes on from NC_137678.1 coordinate 39,463,254, forward strand.
AAATTAATGATCAGAAATCTTGTTCACTCGTCTGTGTCTGTTACCAGCTACATATCTGACTGCTATACTGTGAACCTTGTGTTTGATTTTGATAGATTTTTTAATGTGGTGATTTTAGAGGTCAGTGATGTTGCGCCTGTGTTTACGACAGTATTTATTTTCTCCAAACATGCGTACGGCAGATCGTGAGCTTAGAATTATAAGGTTCTATCTCCGTTTAGGGTAGTTCAGAGATATTGAGCGTCAACGTTTTTACATTCCATTATGTTTTGTGAGATGGAAACTTTGTATTTTATTAATTACTAACTAAAAACATTTTAAAAATAATCACACAGGCATTAATAAACACCTAATGGATCAGACCAAAAATGGAGATAGAACCTTATAATTCTAACGTCACAAGATGATCTGCCCAGCTGGCAGAGTCACATCTCAGCTGGGGTTACTCTCGGACAAAACCAAGAGACCTGATATCCTGAATGTGCTGACGCGTTCCCCATTAATGCATATTTAATCAGATACATTCCCAAATATTGAGCGTCCCGATTGGCCGCCATAATAATGCTGGGTTATTTGTCTGGCCTACCCTGTAATGACTTGTTGGCCTATTTCTTTGTTTGTTTTTTGTTGTGGCCCTGTTTTGGAAACAGTAATTGTTCACTGCTATATTCTGTCACAACCTAGCCCTACTGTACATCTCAGGCTAATTGTCTGAAAAGAGAAATGAACTGAAAAGGATTGAAGTTATAAATATGTAACTATATATACCTATACATATATTGTATGTATACTTTGTTTGTATGGTACTTATATATTTCGCCTGTCTGCATGGATAGAGTGAGGGACCCCTCTCAATCGCTTGTTATTGCAGAGCTGTCCCCTGTCCATTTGCTTGATTGGTTGATTATGGGAGTGATGAACTTGTAATGTACTGCCTGATTGGTTGGTTATGGGAGCGATGCACTTCTAATGTACTGCTTATAACCAGTGGTGGAAATGTGGGAGGGTTAGAGTTACCCACAGCAACCATTGATAAAATATTTTAATTTCAGTGTTCAATTTGCCTCTGGACAACCAGGGTTCCACAAATCTACAAGCTGTAAGCTTGTAAACCCCTTCAGATTAAGATGTCCTCTCACTTTATGGGGTAGTCTCCCACAAATGACATTATGCTCACAGCTAATCTCAACCGGTGGCTTCCCAGACCTAGCGAGCTAACGGTTGCTCACCTTCTTTCTCTGTTCCCCGGAGCCTCCTCCACTCATCCCCCCATGTCACCCGGAACATTCTGAACCCCACCTACCCATTCTTGTGATTGGTCGGGAGGGAGAGTGTCTTGTCTGGAGCCGGAATATTTTTTATCTTCTCCCTTCTCAAAATTCTCTGGTGGTGGTACGTATGGCTCGAGACGACTCTATGGGGGTCACATCAGTACTGTGTGTCACATACTTGACCCAGTTTGAAACCGTTTTTTTCCTGTACAGTAAGAAGTAAGAACCCATCCTCTCTGACATCACTTGGACCCTGTTGATGGGGAGTTCATGTAAACTGCTAGATGAAACAGAGTCTCTAAGTGTCAGTAAACGTTATTGAGTGAGAGGGCCTATTTTTAGGTAATCATTTCAAGAATATAGTCTTCGAAATACATAGGCCTAGATATGATTTGAAGTCAGATGACTAACCAATAAGTCAAAGATGTAGTCTTAAAATGACAACAGTAAAAAGACATAGGCCTAGACTAGTATGTCCTACATGACAACATCCTAACAATACTTTGATATGCCTTTTTTTGTCATTCCTTTTGTAAGTAAAAATGTGAATGTAACTAACATGTAATTATAGCATAGACTTTGTCATAGACAATGCATCCATTTTGTGCCGATCATAGACGTTTGCTTTGCAAAAAAAACGGTTGTTAACGGGACCCTACTTTGACTAACGCATGCATCATTATTTCATTAAACAGAGACACATAGTCTCTTGTGGGACGTGAGTTGGGCTTTTGTTATGGCAGGGTGACACTCCAGAGCTCAACTCATAGGGCATTCAGATGCTGTCACGAACAACATTTTTGTGAGACTGAACCATTCTCCTCTCTCATACAATCTCCTGCTATCTTTTTAATAGTGTAAAAAAAACAGATCGAACCACAGTTCTGTTACATGATCTCAGTCTGCATGTGTGGATGTGTACAGTTCAGTCAGTGTGTTGTTCTCCTGTTTGTTATTTTCAGGGTTCCTCCATACATCAACTACAAGATCATCTGAATCCAGAATACAGTGTGTATTTTCAGAATATGTTACAAATCATGTGCTTGGTTCACGACACTTTTAATTTGTAAAATGAAGATGTGTTTTCCTGTAAATAAAATACTACAACCACTAAGGCTGTGTGAAACAGTTTCTTTCTTTATTTTACCATTGATCATGAATTGCTTAGCATTGTTGATGTCTACTTAATAACAGTTAAAAAAAAAGATTTTGATCATTAGGTCCTGGGGTATAGCCTAGGCTACACCTATTAATGAGAATTCAATTTGGATAGCTACAATTCCCAATTAGTCATAGAATATGCATCTCACGCCATCTGCTGTTCAGACAGGGAATAGTGATGTGTATTGTATTGTATTATTATTATTATTATTATTATGAGTGTAATGCCATTTGATGACCACATGATAGCGCCAGGCACCATACTGCAGTCTTCAGTGAGGCGCACAATTGCAATATTATAGCACAACCTTGAGACCAAATAGGCCGAATATCTCATTATATCACAAACACTGGATTACATAATATGCTAAGTGATAATACCAATGGCCTTGACATTTTTACATGATGCAGCCTACTAGTTCTCAATACGTCTAACCAAGGCTGGTTATAGGCCTATATATTTCGTTTTAATTAGGTGTAACCTTTGCTTGGCTGGTATATCAATGACCCCGGTGGCACAGAGTTGCTCATGGCGAGTGACAATGTCGCCTTCTGATATTTTCTCCCTGTCAGATTGGTCCAGACTCCGGGGGCGTGGCTTGGTGACGTAGCCATTCTAGGGACTCACGCAGGAGCGGGCAAGTGGATCTGTGTCCCGATCCCCGCAGTAGCCACCGCGCACACCGGACTGCCTTCTCAAGACGGGAAGAATAATGCGATGTCATTGAGAATGTGATGTTGAAGAAGCTCTCCAACCTTTACATCAAATGAGAGAGTAGCCTAACACAATGCTGTTTTCTTCTGTGAAATGATTATTGCTATTTCCAAGGAGTGGAGGTGAGCGGTGGACTCAAGCGCCTGGGAACGAAGCGCCTGTCTCTAAGCCGATAAAGAAAAAAAGGAAAATCAAGCTATTTATAACCTGCTTGTTCCAAACCACAACGACCCGTCCAGACGTCGCGATCATGACAAGTGGACAGGATGAGAGTTCTGTACGGGTCGCGCTGAGGTAAGGATGTGACATTGGTCCTCCGCTGGCGGAAAATGATGCTCCTTTTGGTCACGCCTCTCCCGGTGCAATGTACCTGTTATTCTTGTGAGCATGATGCCGCTGTTGGTAAACTAAGGACAGTGTTATTGTGGCCTGGTCATTATATTAAATATATTGAATTAAAACCTTCAATAAA